>NW_013665670.1:757404-793204 GCF_000517525.1 Limulus polyphemus | reverse complement strand
GTTAATGACCCAGTTCCAGTTTCGTCTATTTTGTTTTTCAGGATGTGATGTTAATGTCCCAGTGCCAGTTTCGTGTATTTTGTTTCTCAGTATGTGATGTTAATGTCCCAGGGCCAGTTTCGTGTATTTTGTTTCTCAGTATGTGATGTTAATGTCCCAGTGCCAGTTTCGTCTATTTTGTTTTCAGTATGCTGAAACGACGTTAGTTCACCATATAAAAAAAAAGTCTCACACACCTGCAATAAACACAATGTTAAAAGTTATGAACTCTAGATTTCAAAACTTTCTCTAAGAGTAACCGAAATTAAGTCATTTTCAAGTAGATTAAGAAATTCAAAGTTTAAACCAGCTGAAAGTAGAAAACAGTGACATATTTCATATAATAATACTGGCATTATTTATCTATTAGATTTTTCAAGATACTTTGGAAAGACATGGTGTTTGTTTGGGCTTCTTCTGCGAAAAGGCATTTAATATCAATTTTTAACTTAAACAGAATGCTTGATGTAAGCGGAATTTAATATCAATTTTTAACTTAAACAGATAGCTTGATGTAAGCGGAATTTAATATTAATTTATTGATTTTGGAAAATATTTTGTACATTGGAAAAAACAAAATAAAGTCGGCATTATCATTAATTTATAATGAAACAAGTTACTTACATAGAACTAAAAATTAACATAGCTAATTTAATATACTGTTCTAACTAGGTGTATGCAAGGTTATAAAACAAAAACTTAACGACTGGAATACAGAGGAGCGCGTGTTGGCCCTTTGTTAGAGCTCAGGATTTCGGAGAGCTGATGATCCGCGTTCGAATCCACAACATGCTTCCCGAGTGGTAGAGTGCTGCTGACTGACTACCTTCCTTCCGGTCAGTAAGTAGTTCAAAATCATGGACGGCGGCAGATAGCTTTTGTAGCTTTACCATAAATACAAAATGCAAACAGAATAGAATTATTCTTCATTTGCGTTTCATCACAGTTAGCGACATATTCGGCTTTGTCATGATTTTTTCTTGGCTGCAATGTTACATACTTATTACCCGGACAGAGGTTATGTTTTCACCCCTCTGTGTGTGTGTTTGTTAGCATGATTTCTCAAAAGCGGCTGCATAGATTTAGATGAAAGTTGGTGTACACTTGGACTATGATCTAACTTAGAAGCTACTAGTTTTTGGAAGGTCAATGTCACAGATATGTAACGAAAATCCAAAAAATCCCTATATGTTAACATGAGGACCGATTTTTCACACTATTTTGCTTTATAACTCAGTCAAAAATGATTGGATCTTGATTAAACTTGGTGGACGTATGTACAATATTATTACTCATTGTATTACTCATTACTTGGCGAGGTATGCGCTCTACCGAGTGCCCTCTAGTTTTAAAATTTAATTATTTATATAGTAAGGTACAAACCCCTTAAAAATAGTTTTCAACATCCTTTGTAATGGGAAGAATTTTCGTTATGGCTTTAAGGGTCTATAGGATAAAATAATTTTTATTGTATTAAGGTAAGTTCCATTTTTAGTTGGTACATGAGAATGTCAAATTTAGATATATGATATATATCTCAACAGTAAGGTCGATGAACCTAGAAATTAAAAACAAAGAATTGAACATGATTTATAACTGAAAGAGCTGTCGACTGTAAAGCATTGTTTAAATGTATTTGTTTTTGAAAGTTAGAATTTTATTGTTATTCTTCCTTGGAATAATGTGTAATGGAAGACATTGTATCAGAAGTAATGCAAGTAACGCATTTCTGTGAGTATATTTTGTTTAATTTTCATAAAAGGTATTAAAGGTTTTTTTTTTCTTCAGGGTGTTAAATTTTTATCGTACAAAGAGTCGAGAGCACAAAAAATCTGGTAAGGAGTCTTGAGTTATAAGTTATACAAGTTACAACTCGTAACAGACAATCCGGTAACACGTTGTGGACATTAGTAACTTTTCGGTTTCCACACTTAAAAATGTGCTCCCATGTTGAATATACTTAAAAACATTATTCTGCACTATTCTTCTTCCGATATCGTGGTGGTGCTATCTGCAAGCAATTTCCTGTTTTCTATTAGTAATAACGTACATTCATCACCTTGTAAAAACATTCTATATACTATGAAAAAATCGTAAATTTATCCTCGCGTCAGCGCAAGTAGTGCCACCTGCTGGCTATTTTATTTATTATTATTCTCCATAATTTTATATGGCATACAAAACGTTTTTGTTTTTCATATTGTCAACACTAGCTTATATTTCAAGAAATCTCGTTTCCACAACCATGAGAATACTCTCGGCGATAATAAACAAACTCTCCAGTTCCTTTATGCTTAAAACGGATCTTGTCAAACGTCAAGGATATACAACTGACTAATGTCCACTGGTATACGCGCATCTTTATCCTTACTAAAGTCGACATACACCCTCCTGTCGGGTGTAAGTCGATCGTCCGACCATAATAATATTCTTCGACAGGCGCCACGACATCTTGGCTCCGACTTGCTAACTCATTGCCGAGCTCCCATTTCTTTCTTCTTTTTTATAAATGGAAGTTCACTAGATGCACGAGCTCCAGCTGTCAAGGGTCCTTTAATGTTAAAAAAGCTCGTTAATTTACCTCCGGTTTTTCTCAATTCACCTATCCATCTATACATTTTTTCCCCAAAGGACTACGCTAAGCACAACGGACTCTGATTACTGAGTGAGAAACAACCCTTAAATGTATATTTTCTCATAAAGATTAGGCTTCAATGCAGTTTTTAATGTGACGGCTTCACTCGCTTAGACTTTTAAGACTTCTCATCTAAAATTTATGAAGTAATCAATACGTATTTATCTGAGCGTTGGGTGACAGAGATGGAGATTTTCCTATCCTAACGCTTTGAAGAGAGTGAATGGAAGGGGCATAATTGTAATTGACGTTCGGGTGTTTCATCGTTTTTGCATTTCACCCTACTTTATGATTTACAAACAACGCCCATATTTGCATAAGCAAAAATATATTATTCTATGAGATATGCTTAAGTTAAGAAAAAGAATGCAAGACATTATAAATTAAACAGCGTGAAATAAATAACCTAGACCTTTAATAGATGGGCCTGTATTCTTCGTGTCGCTTAATGTGACATACCACCTTTCATTACCCACGTTTTTTAGAAGTTATTCATTACATCCTACACGATTTACACTTACTAATGTTTCAATGCATCAAAATAGTTACATTTATTTTTTAATATTTGAAAGCGTAGATAAATTTTCAAAATGAATTGTTTGTTATTAAGCAAAAAAACTACACAAAGGACTAGGACTATCTGTGCTCTGCCCACTACGAGTATCGAAACCCGGTTTCCAGCAATATAAGTCCGCAGACATCCCGCTGTGAAGAGAAAATTAAAAATTTAATATAAAGGATTCGAGTTTTGGTTTTATAATTTGATTCTCAAATTAACGTCTTATTAGTTTCTTTTTTATTTCTTTTAGCGCAAAGCTGGTGTTGTTGAAATGTCAGGTTCTAAAAAGCATTTTTGGTACATTTCTATCTGAACTAATTATTGTTTTAATACTTATTCTGCATCCTAAATCCACTGTCCTGTTAGTAACGTTCTCTTATAAAGTCGTAAACCATCAGGCAGAACCACTGGATCAACGATAAACAAATTTTCAGAGACATTTTAATCGTAAATAAATAATTTTCTCCCCCGTAAAGATAAAAGATCGTATGTAGTAAAAATAAATTTGAAATAACAAACTAACGGTCTAATTTGTATTCAAATAAATGTGCGGAATTCTTAAAGCTGGATATAGCTTTAAGATTTTCCATAAGCGACTTTTTTTTTTGCAATAAATAAAAACCAAAACTCAGTCGTAAAATGTTAACGGACTTACAATGTTAGGATCCGGGGTTCGATTCTCTGCCGTGAACAGAGTGCAGTCGGTCCATTGTGTAGCTATAAAACAAAAATCTTACAGTTATCATGTAAATATTCTGAATTTGAGATTATAAGCTGTAGTTAATTATGTTCAAGTTTAAACTTGTAAGGATACATATCTGATATGCTGTCATAATTGTATTAATTGGTTTATGAACTATTGACTTACCTTAAAATATACACATTTTTTCCACTAATTAGCAACTTAGGACTTCAGATGTGATGTTTTTGACATGTTCAAAAGCATTGTTTAGAAATGATAAATTTGATATATTTGTTGGCATTTTAATAAGTACATACAAGCGGTTTCTAGCGTTGGAAGTCCGCAAGCATACGGCTATGTCAATGGGGGGCGAGGAGAAAAGTAAAAGGAAAGCATTGACATACATAGTTAAGTTGTCTTTAGCTTTTATTATTTCAAAGAATTGCGATAGTATTTTATATTATCTTTTTTCTGATCCAAAATCATGTTCGAAACTCGGTGAACTCAAAGCATATTTGGTTTATGAATAATAAGTTTGCAACTGTGGGTTATTAAGAAAACGTAAAGGGTCAAACATAAAGAATTATTTGAAAATTACATATACATCTGTTTAATCAGACGTTCATAAGAAATTTAAAACCGTTTTTTTAGAATTTACAGTTGTTCGCTATATGAATTTTTCTGAACTTCAGTTTTTAGAATAAGCGATTTCAGTATAACATAATTATATAATCAACACTTCCTGAATCATATAACATTTGTATTGTTAGAACTATTAAGGTTTCTTCCTTAAATTTCAGAGATAAAATATAGCTAAGTAGGACTGGTGGTTAGGGCGCTTGACTGCGGGTAGCGGGTTCGAATTCCCGTCGCCAAACATGCTCGCCCTTTCAACTGTGTGTGTGTTATAATGTGATTGTCAATCCCACTATTTATCGGTAGAGTAGCCCAAGCATTGGTGGTGGGTGATGTTGACTAGTTGTCTTCCCTCTATCTTTGACTTCTAAATGATGCTCCCCCAGTAGCACAGCGGCATGTCTGCGGACTTACAACGCTAGAAACCAGGTTTCGATACCCGTGTTGGGCAGAGCACAAATAGCCCATCGTGTAGCTTTGTGCTTAACTTCTAACAAACAATCTAAATGACGCATCTGCATCAGAGGTGCCCCAACAGTCGTAAGCGACCTCGGGACTAAAAACAAACAAATAACATAGCTAAGTAAGTATCTATAATGTTCAATCAAAGACTAGCTGTACGTACCTGTCATTAATTTTAAGTTGCTAGGCTTGAGAGAAACCACCTAGTCAACTACATCCTCCGCCAACTTTTGAGCTTCTCTTGTCTGACCGAATAGTGGAATTTGACCGTCAGTCTTACAGTTCATTCACAGCTCATTTTTAAAACAGCGTAATGAACCATTAATCCTTGGATTCATAAATAAGGAACGCTAACAACTGAGCCACGCACATCCCCCATCTAACAAGACGAAATATAACATTTCTTTTTTTTGTTGTTGTTGTTGCGGAGTCGTTTGCTTAGATTTGGTTTTTACAAAAAAATTAAGTTTATTAGAGTAATTAAAAGCTCTTATTACGCGTAGTCTACTTACGTGCCTTACACACATATGTAACACGATATATATTGGATATTTGTTTTTTTAGCTTTTAGATATACTAATAAATTTTGTGTATATAGACATTGCATTTATATTTAAACTGACTTGATCCAAGCAAGGCGCTATTTTACGGTATTTGAAATACGTAGCTACGAAAAATGAAAATTATGGTTCAGTATGGTTGTTGTTAAGTGCAAAGCTACACAGTGAATTACTCGTGCTTTGCCCACCACGAGTATCGAAACCCGAATTTTAGCTACGAAAAATGAAAATTATGGTTCAGTATGGTTGTTGTTAAGTGCAAAGCTACACAGTGAATTACTCGTGCTTTGCCCACCACGGGTATCGAAACCCGAATTTTAGCTACGAAAAATGAAAATTATGGTTTAGTATGGTTGTTGTTAAGTGCAAAGCTACACAGTGAATTACTTGTGCTTTGCCCACCACGGGTATCGAAACCCGAACTTTAGCGTCGTAAGCCTTCAGACTTACCGCTGATCCATTGGGGAGGGACACAAATTTGTTAACAATCAGTTTTAAGGGGAATTATTGAAGGACTTATTTAATGGAATGAAATATTCTCTCGTCTATTTTTTTCACTTTGAAAATATTGTTATTAATGATGTGAAATTTAGATACTTATTATCAAGTTGCCTGAGCCATCCCCAACAATATAATTGCTTTATTATATTTTTCTCTCTTTTATCTATATCAGTTGAATTACATTTATGCAGTAAAAAATATGTTCATCGTTTTTATGTTTATTTTGTGTTCATAGTTGCCAAGTGCATGCAAAACGGTTTATTTCAAAGATTAAGTTCATTTGTAAGGGCATTTTGGACACATTTTATGAATATTGCCCCAAACAAAAAAAAATGTTGATATATTTTCTTGCAGAATTCTGAAATTTTTTCATGTTAATTTATTGAAAACGTTGCACGTAGCTTCTGATGTTTATAGCTAGTTAACTTACAAAACAGTTTTGGACATTTTCTCATATACATTAGAGTTTTCTGCATGTATGGTTTTTGATAAAGTGGTGGCAAGCAATTTGATGAATCTTTTACTGAAAATTCGTGACTAATTTTACCTAGAGTCTCGAAATTCTTTATGCGGACTTATCAAAACGTTGTTTTGAAATCAGTTAATGGAATGTATAATTCAAATCTAAAGTAAATGCTCGTAATAGGACTTAGTGGTTATCGTGCACGAACTGTGAATCCGAGTCTACCTGATTCGCGTCGCGTTACTGAAAAAAACATACTTCGCACTTTGTGGCCGTGGGTATACAATAATAGTGAAGGCAAATATTCCGTCAGATAAGAGCAGCCCAAGAATTGACGTATGGTAGCTATCTTTCCTTCTCTTCCCTCAAGTCTTTTAGTTCAAAATCAGGAGAAACTAGAAACGTAGATAGCACTTATGTAGTTTTGCGCGAAAGTTCTAAAACCAAACAAACTTTTACAACAGAATAGAGTAAACACACACCTATCGATTTTAAGAAATTGTATAGGAAATGTCCTAGATCTGCTATTGATAACAAAATCACACGTACGATTGCGAATGTTTTTTGTTTTGTTGTTCTTTGGTTCGATTATCTGAAGCTCAAAGAGACATAATGAACGGTGGCAACCATACATGGATTTTCCATTTCAGTTATCTGTAAGATAACAAAAACATGCATTTAACCACTAAAACGAAAATCATTTGTACTTATTGTGCAAACATTATCATTCATAACGAATGAAAAATTATACTTAAGAAGGAAATATCTATGTTCTGAGTAGTAATTAAAATTGTTGACAGGTGTACATAAACATGAAACTTAGAATGTAGAAACATTTTACAAAATTCTAGTAGTTAAAGTAAATAGTCAATAAGTACAAAATCCAAACAATATAATGTTATAAGATAAAATAAGTCATAAAACAACATTAAAAGGAAAACATTCTTATGGTTCTAAGCGGAAATAATTCGTTTGATTTTTTTTTTATAACTGTTGATTTAATATTTTAACGACAACACGAACAGAAAGATGCATCCGTTAAACTAGTAAAAAAAGGTTACAATAAGTTATAATTAACTCTTAAATTAAATGTACAAAGTCATCTAACTAGAGACAACCCTACTGATTTCTTATGGAAAAAATATAACGCGCTAAAGTTTTTGAATAACTATACCTTACTTGCTGGAAGACATGTGAAAGCTGAAAACTGATAACTGTAAGCCAAGTGTTCTAACAGCCATTGTTAGAAGATAAAATATTCTATTTCAGTAATATAAGTTTGTGTCGTTAGTAGATTACGCAGCAAATCAGTGGGGTGTCTCTCCTTGGATCACCTTGTATTTTATTTCCAGACGCTTCGTATTTCCAACTTCGTGATTTTCCAAGATACGGAGTTCTCATTATTCATACATGTTAAAGTTCTTCAAACCTGTACAATCTGTTGCCCATGGTTACGCGATATTATTTATAGAACACATGCTTCTCAATCATAAGTATTCAATATTGATAAGCTACGCCACACCTCCATTTTTTGGTTGAGGTATTTAGTTACTTCTCAAATACATAGACGTTTTTCTTTGATAGTTTAATACATATGGTGATTTTATGGTCTGTCCCTTCTTTATTTCATAAGTGGCAAGGATGCTTGTGTGGTCTAATATGGTCTCGTATTTAGGTCGTTTGACTCTCACTCTGCAGTTCACGAGTTCGAATCCCCGTCGTCGAACATGCTCTCCTTTTCAACCATGAGAGCGTTATAATGTTGTGGTCACTATTTGCTGGTAAAAGAGTAGCCCAAAAGTGGTGGTGTTGATTAGCTGCCTTCCTTCTAGTTTTTCACTGCTAAATTAGAGACGACTATCTGGAGTGGATGTTGACGCCACCAGGCACAATCTTCCCGAAATTAACCTATAATACATCAGCATCTAAAGCACTACAAAGGTCAGAAACGGCAAAAGGAGAAGAAGAAAAAAAGATGCTTGTAAATGTTTTGGGGGAAACTCCTGACAAATGTTTAATGATGTGTCCTATAAGAATACTAACTTTATTATTAATCACATCTATATATTTTCAAACGTTTAACTTTCATCGGTTGATAGAGCAGTATGGAGACTTGAGGAAGGATTAATCGTACTTTGTAAGAACAATGTTCTAAGTCCTGTACTACCTTTGCAGAATTTTCTTCATGGTCGATCTGCCAAATATGATGTCCGCGATTACACAATACCATCCGACATCGTAATTTTCATTATTACAAGCTTTTGTAATTGAAAGCGAGGCCACTCTTAACACGAGAAACTTTTCATAGACCTTCCAGTGTCCGTGGACGCCGGTTTTCAATTCCGTTTTTAAGCAAATGAAATGCAGTGAAGTGCTTGAATACGCAATCATGTTAGTTTATGAGCATGTCACAGAGGGGGTTATCATAACCACTGGTTCTCATGGTTCTTACCAACGCTGTAGCCTACTAATAATACTTAATGTTCACCTTTTCTATACTGTGTACATTGCGAAGTTTAAATTTTGAATTACCTGAGAAACTTGGAAGAACCAAAAAGCCCAACAAAGAACTTTCTCTCTATTCCCTGGTTGTTGGTGGAAAGTACTTATTATCTCGTAATCGGTAACAAATTACCTGTTTTCACGGTTGTTCATGTTGAAATATATTTTATTATCAAGGGCAGATCTTCTGCTCTTTCTCTTCTTCTCACCAATGTTTGTAGGGGAGTAGCTTATGCTCTGGGATTTATGCTTCTTTACAAGGACAAGATTTGTGTGATTTATCTTGCATGCTATTGACTGAGATATGGGAATATAATTATTAATTAATTTCTAGGTTGGGGCGGGGACCTGGTACATCGGTCTGTGAAATTTGATAATGACAGTGGCAGTCCTGCGTAGGCTGTTCATAGTTCCCGTAGAATACATACTCATTTCACTACTTGTACATAATCTTCATTTGTGATCTTGGGTTTTACTGCTTTTTTTTACTATATCCCACTACTAATATTCTGTGGCCTCCAGTCATAAGTCTACCCGAAGCTGAATTAAACTATCGAATTATATTAAATTTGTCATGAATCAAGTATATAGGTGCTAAACATGTCGCCCGTGACACCACGGTTTGCATCTGCGACACGACACTGTATTAAAATAAGCAAATCACTCTTGGAAAGTACTATTAACCCTTTGTAGTGCAGATGTAGTCATTATATAGTGGTCTATTTATTTCTCATAGAGTAACTTCCCAAATGGAAGATTAAACTAGCAAAAGAAGCGAACATATACTTCGCCACTCCAGATGGCACCGAACTCGACGTTAATATGGTTGAGGGTGCAGTTGTTATCAAAAGTCAACAACTATCTCTATATCACGAGTGTCTGAATACCACGTAAAATAACACGAGATTATACAGTTTGTTTCTACAGTATTAAGTGGATTTCTATTCTCACGTGATTAAGTATGTGATCCTGCAACACGATTAAGGGCACAAAATCTTGTTCCATAGAGATTCCTAAAATATATTAATTATTTCAACTCCTACAGAGTTATTTATGACCACACTTATACTACGCAACTATATAAGTCAGCAAAGGTTAGTTAGTTGTTTTGGATACAAGAGCAAAGCTACACACACACACAAAAACTGGTTCTAGTTGTCTCTGGACAAGATTGAACGCAGCTTAGTCACAGTATTCATATCCATCTCTTAGACTACTCTATCGGATGGTGGTAGATGACCGTCACATTTATGATGCACACACGGTCACAACACCCGGAATGTGATTTTGCTTAAATGGGATGCAAACAATGGAACAATATCCTTGCCATAAGGCCGCGCTTGGTCGAAGATCATCACTTAAACAGCGATAATATTCTAATAACTGATCATCATATTTGTGTTACACTGAAGTTAAAAAAAACCATTGAAGAAGTAATTAGCAAACAAATGCTCACAGGATATGATTATATCAGAAGTATGAGAAGTTAACAAAACCCTGGGAATTATTTCACTGCATTTTGATGTTTAAAAAATATGAAATTATCAAATTTAAATTAAACAGAATCGTATGTAGCATTGATTCTTTAATTCATAAATGTTAAAAATTAGTGAAAACTTTCAATTTTTTATATCAAATGAATGTTCGCCCCCCAGTGGCACAGTGATATGTCTGCGGACTTACAACGCTAGAAACCGGATTTCGATACCCGTGGTGGGAAGAGCACAAATAGCCCATTGTGTAGCTTTGTGATTAACTTCAAACAAACAAAATGAATGTTCTATCCTAATAAAAATGATTCCTACAAAATCTTATAACAAACTGCTCATTGATGTTTAGAATATAAACTGTGCAAGTGTTTTTACCAGCATATAAATAATCACATTGAAAGACAGTTTTCGATATACGCACATTGGAATCTTGTGTTTACCCTAAATACGTCAAAAGACTACACATGTTCAAAGACTAAATGCAAATCATGGAATAAAGTATTAAGCAAACGAGATAACTAGTAAATTAATATGGGTTAGAATGTAGAGTTATATCGGTTAATTATATTAGTATTTTTTTGTATAGCAATACCAAGGGTAAAATTGTTTTACTATTACAAAATAAAAAGTAATTCAATGTCATTAGAAGATTAAATATGTCAAAATTAAGAATACTTTATGATATTTTTGTGTTATATATATAATCATGTTTCTTATTT
Source organism: Limulus polyphemus (assembly GCF_000517525.1). Lineage (NCBI taxonomy): Eukaryota > Metazoa > Arthropoda > Merostomata > Xiphosura > Limulidae > Limulus > Limulus polyphemus. The sequence continues at coordinate 781,956 of NW_013665670.1, read as the reverse complement.
TCTGTAAGTTTGAGACACTTTAATTGGGCTTTTGGCCTGTTGGGCAGAGTCTAAGTTCTATATATTTGATCGTCCAAAGAATGTATTAAGACAAACTAGCAGAGGCTCGCGAAACATTCGTGGTCAACTTAGTATATCTATTACACTAGTACTTCTTTAAATACAGGATTTCTAGAATAATACGAAATAACTCTAATCGCAGACACCGAAATCTGTAAGTCCATTAGGCTTAGGCCTAACATTAGTTAAGCCTAAATTAAGTACAGCCTATATTCGATAAAGAGATAAATTAACACTGTAACTTGTATACATTGTTTGATCTAGTTTAGTTAGGGCTAAACTTCATGATACTTAATACTAATAATAAATATACTTATAATATTATTCTATGACCTTTTTAAAAACTTTGATAATTTTCTAATGTGTTATACAAAATGTCTACTAAAGTATATTTACATCCGCCTTTTTGTTTAGTAAAGTACGCGTGCATATTTCGGGACAGACAAAACTGAGTATTATTATAATATACATAAATACTAACTCTGATTATTATTAAACCTATTTCATGTAATGTAATTGTAGATGCCAGATTTTACAATGCTAAACTCTATTGTATGGTAATAAAGGTGAATTGTAACCCAGTGGGAGTTGCGAGTTTATAAGGCTAAAATCTAGAGTTCGATACCCCGTGGTAGACATAACGCAGATGACCTACTGTTTAGCTTTGCATTAAATAAACAAACAGAAATTAAATTATAAGCTTTAATCTTAAAAGGACTAAGTTGAGTTTTTTAACTCATGTCACATCTCAAAATTTTTGTTTTTTAATTGGTCAGTTTAATGACCTGTTATGTGTCACATCTGAAACGTGAATGACAAAATGGTTTTCGATTTTCGAAATAACACTCACTAGAGATTCTGCTAAACTCATTACTTAAACAACTGTTACGTCTATTTCCATATAAACTTTGATGTCAATTTAAAGTTGTTATACATAGAATGTTTAAACTTGTGCCTTTTAATGTGATTAATTAACGGTACATTTTCACTTTATTTATATGTCTGTTTTTGTCACTCGCCTATCATTTTTATACCAGTTTCCTCGTGGAAAACCACTGCCTTCTTAGTTTAATTATCTTGAATTAGAATTGGTTATTTAATAAAGAAGAAACGAAACATTATAAGAGGTTAAATACATTTAACATAAATAAAAATTACTTGAATTATTTATGTACTAAGCCTATTAACGCCGCGAGAAGCTATTGAAAAACTAATAAACTTATTAACTTAACACTCAGTTGAATACAATTACTCTTTTTTTTGCGACTCTTCTTTTGTTTAATGACTGTACATTCAGAAAAGCCACATATTCTTAGCTTGTTGTGTTTTTGTGTCTAGTACGAATTTAATACCATAAGCAGTCGTGTTGCACCATGAGGTTTTATTTGTTTGTTGACTATCACGCAGGGCTATCTGGGCTGCAGCCGTTCTTAATTTTGAAGTGATAGATTAGAGGAAATGCAGTTAGTTAGTCAACACCACCTACAACCAACTCTAACTGAATAGTGTGATTTTACTATTACTCTTATAAAACACTCACAGCCCCAAATTCTGAAGTGCGATTATTTGAGGGTGAGATAACGGAATCCGAATCACACAACGTCGGAACCCGAACCACACAACGTCGGATCCACAGTCTAGCACGATAACCACTGGGGCAGCTCTCAGCCTACAGCACACCATAGAATAACGGAGTACTGATTAAATTTAATATAAGACAGTCGTTAAAAATACGTACACAAACTGTCTGTAATAAACACCGAGAAACGTGTTAAAGTAATAGAACACCAAAGCAGTTTAATTATTTAACGTATATTTTCACATCAAACAGCTGTTGTACTACGAACCCCGACGAGTCAGCTAGAGCGAAACCTTGGCTGAAATAAAAGTTTTTTTTTAATATTACCTGGAAGTAAAGGTCGTTTTTTTTCTCTAATTTTACTGTCAAAGTATTGGTTTTGTTAATAATCCATTCATACTTTGGAACATACTGTACATTCATAGGCTTCACTTGTAGATTTTTAATAACATGGCCGTTGTGATCCAATAGACATAAACTAATAACAGTTATAAATATATCCAGTGGATTTTTAGAATTCTTATTCCATCTCTCGTTGTTCTTATTTATCAAACCTGAGGACAAGGTCGCAATAAAAGGTGAGACTATGATGGATGAAGTAATATATGAGATTGTATGAAAGCAAGAAAAAAGCACCCTCCAAATTCATTCATATGGATGTATACCTTAGTGTTTGAAAATGACAGAGAGCTAAAATTTTAGTTTTAAGGCTGAACATTCTGTAACAAAAATCGCTGTTTGATTTTTCTTTTAACAATAACGATTTTTCAAGATTATTATTATTTGTTTGATTTCCATTTTTTGTTTTAGTTAATTATCAAACAACTTATATACTGCCTTTATACGTGTTTCACTTGTTCAATGTTTAATTATTTTTTAAATGTAAAAATTTTTTCGTGATCATGGCAACCTCCTGTTTCTGTAAAATAATTTCATTTCTTTGTTGAGAATCAGATAGCAGTAAAAAAAACCAATGATTATACTTGTCTACTCTGATACTTTAACAATAATTTTCATGTCTAATAACATAAGCGTGAAAATTAATGTTTAACGACAAGAAGTCTATCTGCATGTTAAAGTTTAACTGCATTAGAACAGTTATTTTTAGGTCGGTTGCATTTATGTGGCCGAAAATGCTTTGAAGACAGGATTTCTAGAGCTTGCAAGATAATAAAAGCTATTTGGATTGGTTTGTTTTTTAATTAAGCACAAAGCTACACAATAGGCTATGTGTGCTCTGCCCACCACGGGTATCGAAATCCGGATTCTAGCTGTGCTACTGGGGGCAGCTATTTGGAAATAAGGCATGTCATACATTATTGGCTGTATTGTAAAGAACCCGAGTAAAAACAAAATATTGAGAACAAGTTTGGTTTGAATTTCGCCCAAAGCTACACGAGGGTTATCTGCGCTAGCCGTCCCTAATTTAGTAGTGAAAGACTAGAGGAAAGGCAGCTAGTCATCACCAGCTCTTGGACTACTCTTTCATCAACGAATAATGGGATTGACCGTCACATTATAACACACCCACAGCTGAAACGGCGAGCATGTTTGGTGGGGCGGGGATTCGAAACTGCGACCCTTAGGTTGCAAGTTAAGCGCCCTAACCGCCTGGCCATGCCGGGCAGAAGTATTGAGAAACTTGAGAGACATTCCAATTTCAGTACTGACAACTACATCCATTGTTTACTGATAGTGCAAATCTAGTTAGAAAAAAAAACAGTCTTTTGCCTGAAATATTAGAACACAATATATTAAATTAGGCCTCTGAAATGTGATCTATAACTATATATATATATATATATATATATAGGAGAAGGTTAATACGTAACTGGATTAGTAATTGCAACGATTAATTTTCAACAAATAAGTTAACGGAAATGTTATCGAAATAAGTGAAGTACAGTGCATTTCATTTAGTATGAAACTAACATTAAACGACAAGAAAAGAGTTTCATAGAAATATTTCTTTCGACTGAAACATTCACCACCTCTTTCTAAATGTTTCAACTCCTATTTAATACCAAACCAAACCAATATTCTCATCATAACTGAATATTGCATTAAAAGTAACTAAAGTATTATTGCCTAGTTCAAACAATTGATTTTTCTTCGGTAACAAAATGAAAATTCTAATTTAAATCCTATTTTTAAAAGCGTGAAATCTAAACCAATATAACGTCAAATTTTTATGTAAGCTCTCGTTATCACTTGAGGAAACAAGCATCAAAAAAATTATTCGTATCGGGAAATTTTTTGGTTGTCTCTTTAAAGTGTTCTGTTAGCATATAAAGCATATAAGTTTATATTAGTAAAGTCAGAAAGAGCTATTTGCCAACTGACTGCTTTTGAAAAATTTATGTTCATTTATTGTTTAAATTGATAATATTTAGCATAATATTTCATATCACAGGGTACAAGAAAGAAGAGTTTCAAAACACATTTATGTTTGTAATTAAGCACAAAGCTACACAATGGGCTATCTGGGCTCTGCCCACCACTGGTATCGAAACCCAGCTTCTATCGCTGTAAGTCCGCAGACATACCACTGTGCCACTGGTAGAGAATATTTATGTTTAAAGACGTAACTAGTCAAGTATTGTTGGTTTGTTTGTTGAAGTTAGTAAAAACTCTGCTATAGAAGTGTTTGTAGCTGTTCTTATACCAATGTTTAACGACAAGAAGTCTATATATTCCTTTATATTTGATATAGGTGTCACTCGGTGTTTCTAACGGATTTTTTTTCCCTTTGAAAAAAATTCAAAACTATTTTTTACTTTTCAGACAAAGGTGATCATGCTGACTAATTTTAAACTCAAGTCTTCGCAAAATGATTTTAAAAGGATTAGTGGGTTACGTTCTGTGAAAGCTATGAAATGTAGACTAAGAATTTGGAGAAAGGCCTAATGGTTATCAAATCTAGGTTAAAGCGTTACACAAATTTGTTTTCTGAAGACGAGCGTAAGTTATATAACTCATTGAAAATACAGTTTATCTCCAAATAATATCTTATCGTGTTTGTATTAAGTCATCATATGGGTAATTTCAGGACGATCTTAATATTCTGTGACGGTAAGAGAGTTGCAGCCTTTACCTTTCGTTACAACTGTTTGATAATTCATCCAGAATAGCAGGTGCTTTGAACACTATGGAGACAGAAATAAATGTCTGACAGTACTAGTTAAGTAAGAGCCACTGGTTCACTTAGTGCAAGGGAAAATGAGGTTGGAGGAGAGGTTCTGGAGGAACATTCGGTTTAGGAAAACAGGAAAAAGAAGAAACCATGTGGCAGACTCTTGCGTCGTTCCTGATAAGGATCTTCTGGGTGTCACACGAGTTAACTTTGTCGCATGATATGCATTATCCATTAGGGACTGTGATCATGATCAATGTCCACCTCGCTGCCACTGTCTCCCACCACGAGTCCTTCGATGGTATTGCTGATAAGTCATGGAGACAGGTTAACAACGTCACCGTCGTGTCCCATCGAACCCCCAGACGGGGTCATAAATACGGTACATTCGCCCTTCATGCAAGAACCGTGGAAGTTTTCTCTCCACTCCATAAACTAACAGATGGGCAAAGCATAAACACGAGCCCATAAAGTTGTATTACTCTATAGCATATTAAGTTTGTTTATAATATGTATAGCATAAACGTCCATACTATTCTGCAAGTGTTTTATGCAATTGAATGTTTATAACTGCAAGTAGTTTAATTTTTAGATTGGAATATGATTGTATATATATATATATATGTATATATTGTTCTCTGTGAACAAAACATGTATGGCTCTACTGAACATTGTTTTTGTGGTTTATTTGCCCAATGCATAAATAGTTGTGCTTCACGATATAACAAGACATAGTCTGTACACTTTTGATCACTGAAAACGAAAAATATTTTGTTTTCTGTATCAAGAAATTCCGCTATATGGGGTCATGACAGCTTGTTCGTAAAAGTACAATGTTTCATGTCGAACCTAAAATCTTTCGTATATACAAGAGTTTATTGATTTGTTTTATGACATCATAAAGACAGATCAAGACTGCAAGTCAAATTATTACTTTTTTTACTTTACAGAAAGATAAAAAAAAGATATTCATACATACACACAAAATAATCCTTTTTCTTTTCAGATCTGGATGAAATTTATATAATTCCAGCGAATTTTTACGGTCATCATTTATATTCATATGGTAAAATAAAATGTATGAGGCTGGTCGCATATTATAATGACAATGTTCCAGGTACCGTATACTTCCTATGGAACTACATCCTTTTTCATCTATTTTCTCAGTCTGCCTACTCATTTTTACGTATTTTTTACACATCTTCCATTATGTTGCGAGCTAATGGTTGGCGTCCAAAGCAGGAGTTCGGTTGGCTTAAGGTTCGAGCCGTTGTATGTCGCTGAACTCACTCTACACTTAAAGCATTAATGTTTATTTACTGTCCTACCTCTGGTCAGTAGTTCTAAGCTAGGGATTTGTACCTAGGAGTCTCTAACCTGGTCGCTTAGCCCATGTGTCGCATAAGTTGTGTTAAGGATGAAAATAACAAATATTCTTCACTGTAGGAGTTTGTGTTTATATAGAACAGCGTTGCAAAACTGCATTGTAATTGCACTGGAGGACCTAACAGGCATATGGTTGAGTAGGATGAGGTTGTCCTAGTGACAGTTCCTTCTACCATTTTGACCATGAAAACAATGTTTGTTTGAAGTTAAGCACAAAGCTACACAAAGGGTTATCTGTGCTCTGCCCACCACGGGTATCAAAACCCAGTTTCTAGTGTTGTAAATCCGCAGACATACCGCTGTGTCACGTGGGGGCTGATTTAAATGTGTTTATTACCTTGTTAACGTACCAGAATTATACCAAGCTTTATCACAAAATCTTTTTTTTGGGGGGGGGGTCGGAATATTCATTTTTTACAAACATAACCTTCACTTTATGTATGATGATATTTCTGTGGATTGGGTGTAATTTTGGAACTGATGCTGCCCTAAACGCCCAAATATGCTTATTTACTTCCATAAGTCTACCCGTGGAACATTGCGCTATAAAATTGTTAATAATTCGCCTTGAACCAAATGTATAGGTACTAAACGCGTCGCCCGTTGCAATATAACTCGCACCTGCGGCGGCACGTCACTAGTTTAATATTATAGTTTTTGAAACAAGCTGGATTAATTATCTGTATTATTGAATGCTTTCTATTTTTAAAATGCTGTGTTAAAATGTTGCTGTTATGTTTAACTTAAAGTTTTTCTTCATTACCCATTCAAGCCGTCTCCAAGCATTATTAGTCTCAAAGTGGGTTCCTCGTCATTGAAAATCAAATTTCCAAAGTACTTTATTTAAACCACTAATATAAACTTTATATGAAAGACTAACTAATGCATTAGGAATGTTTTCATTCGAAATATGTTTTGTAAGTTTCCTGTCACAGCTATAATTGTGTTTCGCTAAAAATAACCTATTGTTGCCGTTGTTTTCATAGTACAAAACTACACAATAATCTTCTATCTTCACTCTGTCCACCGCAGGTAATCTTATTCCGGATTTTAGCGTTGTCAGTTCGTAAACTCACTGCGAACCTGCGAGGGGGAGGCAAAAGGGAATGAACCTCCCCGGCTTGGAATAAAATAACAAATAGTATACTGCGCATGAACAGTACCTAATAACGTTAATGGAAAGAGCACCAAGAGTAGTGATTCATAAGACTAACTTACAGTTTCAATATCATTCATAGAACAGGTATTGAACTATACCAAACATATATAATATTCGTTGGTAAGATGTTCCGATAGCTAAACGCACAATACAGTTTGGTTTGGTATAGCAGCCAACTTGAAAGAATGTCACCAGCTTTGTTTCCTTTGCAGTTTGGTATAGCAGCCAACTTGAAAGAATGTCACCAGCTTTGTTTCCTTTGCAGAAATATCTCGTCTCTATTCGACAGAATGATTTTCGCCGTACTAGTTCGGAAGCTGCAGGACGTCTTATGTATTAGTCACAAGCATGCAAATTTATGTAACGTGCTTGTCTCTTATTTTGTCCGTAATTAATCAGAGCAAAAAATAAATAAATATAAATCAAAACCGCTTTCTATTTACCTCATAGAAATTGTTATACATATACGACACCAAGGAGATATAGATTATTAGGTTAAACACAGATGAGCTCCTGCCATGTTTTTTATCTCGTTACTTACCTCACTGACTATTAATAGGCTTCCTCAGAACTGGTATATTTGCTTCACATTACATACAACTAAATATCTAACGTTTAGACTTTAGCTTTTCCAAAGAGAAATAATTATGATTTTTTTTTTATGCAATATTACCACACGATGATTTAAAATGATGATAAATATCTGAAATAAAAACACTTATTATAGTGTGAATAGCTAAAATAATTTACTCCACATTTTTGATGTCTACAAATAACATATCAAATAGTAACTACAAATTCAGAAAGCTCGATTTCTAAAACAAATACTAAAAAGATAGCCGAGGCTCATAGCTAAACTTTCTGGCTTGTAACGCAAAAACTTGAAAGTCGATCCCTGCAGCCGAAATAACCTCAAAATTTTCATTCGGTACTTTCATTCTGATGTATATATCCTGAATCTGTGTGACCAGAATGGAAGTCATAACCTATAGCCATTCTCTTGTAATAGTGATTCTTACGAGTGTTTATGATGTCCGTGGATTGATGAATAACTTTTGATAGTTCCACTGTCTTATAATGGTCAAGCAGTTGGACGTCCATGACAGCTACTGGTCATAACCATTTCAAATATCTTGTTATGGTTAAGACTTATTGGTGAATCGTCGTATTACGCTAATAGACATTGTTTGTTTGTTTGGTGTTGAGAAAGCTATAGAATTGGCTATCTGTGCTGTGCCCACCACAAGTATTGAAGTCCGTTCTTTAGTGTTATAAGGCTTCAGAATTACCGCTGAGCCACTGGTAAAATAAGTGATGTTGTTTGTTTGTTAAGGATTTCGCGCAAAGCTGCACAAGGGCTATCTGCGTTAGCCGTCCCTAATTTAGCAGTGTAAGACTAGAGGGAAGGCAGCTAGTCATCACCACCCACTGCCAACTATTTTACCAACGAATAGTAGGATTGACCGTCACATTATAACGCCCCCACGGCTAAAAGGGCGAGCATGTTTGGTGGTAAGGGGATTCTAACCCGCGACCCGCAGATTACGAGTCGGGTGCCCTAACCACCTGGCCATGCCGGGCCAATTGACGTTGTATGTTATGTTTTTCTTAAGCACATGAACACATGGCTTGCTATGCCTTTCTCATTGAATTTATAAACATCAATGTCTAATTTCAGTTTAAAGTGTTGTTGCGGGTCGGGTGTGGCTAAATGGTTAGCATGTGTGGCTGTGTATCTGAGAGTCTATGTTCGCATCCCGTTATCCAAAATCGGGTTCCATATTTTCGAGCCTTGAATGCGCTATAATAATTACGGCCAAATACCACTAATCAATTAGAGCAGTTTAAATGTTAGCGGTCATGCTGTTGACTTGTTTTTCCTCTAGTCTGTCAGTTCAAAATTAGATTGGCCAGCTCAGATATCTCTTGTATATCTTTGCGCGAATATCTGAAACAAATAAACAAAGTACTTTTGAACAGAAATTACTTAATTTAGTTAAATTATATATATCAGGCAGGCGCTAGCACTGCCTGTGTAGGGATGACTCGGATTGTTCATAGAAATTGTATTTTAAATATCTCCTCAATTGGTCATCAGAACTTTATAATACTATACAGTGTTTCCTTTTATAACAATATCTAAATATCAGGCAAGAATTAACATATAGAAATATATATGACTGTTCAATCACAGTTGAGTTTACTTTATCCTATATTTGTCTGTTAACGTTCTACTACACTGTGTGCACGTGCTTTTAAGTAGGGATGATGCAAATGTCATCCCTACTATCTTGTTTGTATTGTTTTTGAAGGATTGATATTAGCCATCCCTACACCTATTTCCTCTTTTTGAAAAGTGTTTTCTTTACTTGTATATAAATATTTTCTTTATAAACATAAATATATTCAAGGTAATTTTTGCCATAAAAAATCGACACGAGTTAGAAATATAACAAAAATATGTGAGTTCGTTCATATCATAATATTTTAAATCATTCGTCTAAATGAAATTATATTTAAGAAATCAACTACATACACATTGGTCTTAAACTAGTTTACGACCATTTAGCTTGAAATGCTCCCCCCCCCCCCAGTTTTGGGAAGAGCACATATAGTCCTTTGTGTAGCTTTGTGCTTAATAACAAAATTCGAATCGTCGAGTGAAATCCTAGTGGGTTTCTTTTTGATCTTTATTAAAATATACGTTTCAGAAATCAGTCATGTACTTGCTTTGAATTTATTTAAAAAATGACCTTATCTTCTTCAGATATTTTGTAGTAATAGTAATATGTGCTTTTTTTCACACAAAATTTAACGACAAGTAGATACAGACGTTTTATCTACCCACATAGAAGAAGGCCGTTGTACATATCTGCTTGATTACCCATGTTGGGGATTATTAATGAATTTATATAAGTAATATTCAGTAAGCAGGTTATATTTCCGAATTTTTTGTTCTAGTTAAGAAATTAAATCGAAAATTTAATTTTTCGATTATTTTTTATTTTCTATCTTATAAATCTGTTTTGGTGGATTTTACTTTGATTTTGTAATATCATGTTCATTGGCGGCTTACTTATGTTTAATTGAAGTTAGTGGTTTTAATTGCAATAATGTTTAAATCTCAAGCTATTCCTCTTGATACCCCTGTGTGTCAGCGGTATGTGCACGGACTTGCAAAACTAAAATTCGGGATTCGATTCCTAACAGTGGTCAGAGCACAGATATCCTAATGTGTAACTTTGCCCTAACACAATAACAACACATTTATCTTTTTTAAAAAGCTGTTACCCACTTTTATATCAATCTCATATAAACACATAGAAGACACCTAACTAAAGTAGTTATGAAGTGTTAAGTTGACATAATTCTTTCCTCCTTATTTTAGAAATTACACACATATCCTCACTCTTCCAAATCTCATCGTTGGAGATTAAGACACTTCAGATAAAACGCCTCTGAAGGACAATTAAATATGAACTCTCGTAAACCAAACTAAATCAGTTTATTGATCGTGCATGTGATATTAAATTGTCTAGTTAAGGTCTCGAAAACTGTTCATATAGTTTGAATATCAGGCAGTGTTGGCATATGTATTAACTGAAAAAAATACGTTGCTTGTCGTAACTTGAGACCCACTAAAAAGCTCGTCACGATTTCAAAACACCTGCTTGATTGAATTAATATAAATATCATATTTCTGGAAAATCAGAGTGTAATATATACTTACGATTTCACGTAAATGCATATACAACTGATGTTCGTCGCGATAGAATAAGTAAATAAATGCCTCTGTTTGTTAACTTTACTTATCAACTCTTGAGGACATACTTTTTTTTACGATTATCATAAATAGGAATAAATGAAGATTTCAACTTGTGTAACCAGCTGTCAAATGTGAACAATGTTAATCATATTCACTGACTACGTAAGTCAATCCCTATTTGCTTTATCGATTATTAAAAACACTTGAGAATGTTGATAACATCAATGATGTAATTATCGTATTGTGACTCAGATACAGAATTGTTGCCTCGACTAATCTTGTTACAACCTTTATTCTTCCGGTTATTTGTTTGTCTAGAACATCGGGAGGTCTAAAGTAGAATATTTAACTAAACCATCGTTTTTGCCAGAATGATACAAATGGTTATAAAATGTTACAATACGCGTAAAAAATAAAAGCGCTTACTCATCATCTAACTAATACAGTGCGAAATAATTTATCTCGTATATTAACAAATTATTCATTATATGAGTCAGATCAAACTTTAAATTAAACGATAATCATGGGAAGAATACATGTAGAATGTAACAAATAGCCGAGCTTCTTTACCCTCTAGCTTGTTGATATATAAAATGTTTGCATGTTGATAGCACTAGTTAGAGCATATATATATATATACCTGTTAACTGAAAATAAAAAAATCCTATTGGCTGCTTCAACCACTGATCGGATGGCATGCAGTCAGTCAAGGTCACAGTTCTTGTGCAAGGTGTCTAGATGATGATTAACAAAATTTTAATTTCAGATGAACATTCCAACAGGTAGTTACAGCGTGTAGTACGTAAGTTTATTATTATAAACATGTAGTAATTGCAACTGGCAATTGATGAAGGATACTGAACTCGTGTAATCAGATACAAGGATGTTGTGCTGCCCTCTTACATAAGCTGGAGGTTAAGTTTCAATAGACTTGCCCTTGATAATGAAAAATATAATTCACAATGTTTGTGATAAATACAGCTTTAACAAAGAAGGCTATATAACAAATATATACTTACTAAAATATTATCGTGATACAATACCAAAAAATTAGAGCCATACAAATATGAAACACACAGATCAAACCTTCAAATATAAAACTGTATAGCTACACTTCTGCAGTGTTGTAACGTGTAGGAGTTAAAAGATATTCGTACTAACATATAAAGTAAAACAAAACTGACTTGTACATATATATATATATTGGAATGCTAAGTTATACTCAAAAAATATAGATCTAGAAACATTCAAAGTGAAATTCTGAAGTTTAAAAATTGTTGGTATTTTATGAAAGTTTATTTTATATTGTACATACCCACCATAAAAATGAGATTTTATACTTTATTGAAGTTGTTGTTACAAAGTTTCTGTCTAAAAATAATCAAATGTTTCAATAACTTTTCTTTGGGGAATAATATTCCTCGAGATTTTAGCAATCCAGAGAAAATAAATAAATATGTAATGCCAAATCTCTTATATAACTCATGGACATGCGCTGTAGATGTTTTTCAGCAAATAATGAAATTAATTTTTTAAATGCTATACCAATACATAGTAATATGTTTAATGTAGTCTTACCTAATTCTATAAACACGTAGATATCTCGAGCCAAGACAGTTTTCTATACATAATAAAACTTAAACTAATTTGATTTTATTCAAATGTTTATAATTTTCATATACACAGTCATTTTATAGCAGTGAGTCATATTCCCAAGTAAAAACAATGAGATACAAATACTAATACGTTGTCTCAAAATTTAGTCTACCCAAAATTTGGATTCATTAACAGAACCGAATACTACATCAGAATAAACAACCAGGAAATATAACACAAGCTGACTACGAAAAATGTGCTCAAGCTAAATGTTGACTTTAACCATGGAGTAAAAGATTCTTGTAGTCAAGAAGTTTAGAATTTTATTCTATATAACATAATATCGCGTGTATCATCATGACTATAGTCTGTCTTATTGATTTAGAATTGAACAGTTAAGTATGAATGGCTATAAGAAAAATACATTATATATTAGTAATATATTATACATCATTGACAGTATAAGTCTACTATCTACATGATGTCATATAAAGATCACAGAATACAAACATCCATACGACGAAAGATAAAATACTGGGAAGTTACCGTATTTTCATGAGGTCACATGGTTATACGATGGGAAAGTGGCTAAAGTCAGTGAGAAGACGCCAGCTGAATACCATCACTGATGTCCGGAGGGCCAATGTAGCTCTACTCACCTCCAGAAATCACAGTTTCTGAACGGTTAAGATGTACCAAATCAACAGCACGGACACTTCGTGCTGTGAGAAGAAATGTGAAGAACTACCCTCGTCAAGGGGAAGCTAATGTTGCAGGACAGGCGCAAGTGTGTCTCATTACCATAACAAATTATTTTATTTGAAAAGATATATATATATATTGCACATAATTAAATATACAGACTGAGCCAAACTTAAAAACCCCTGGTGGACTGATATTTCATGCAGAACGTAGAATAGGTTTCTGCACGCATGCATACACCTAAGAGTAATACATTTCTTTAATATATTGAATATGTCACCGTAATTTAACGTTGTAAATTCTTCTCAATAAATTATCAGTATCTAGTTATAATACAATTTGTATTCGTATAGTGCTGATTGGCTCACTGAAAACGTAACCCACAAAAATACGCGGTTTGTTTGTTTGTTTTAGAATTAAGCACAAAGCTACACAATGGGCTATCCGTGCTCTGCCCATCAAGGGGATCGAAACTCGGTTTCTAGCGTTGTAAGTCCGCAGACATACCGCTGTGCCACTTCAGGAGCACAAGCTACTGTTTATTTCCGCGCATTGGATATTATCATAATTTTTGCAAAGTTATAAAACAATTTTCTTAAAACTTCTTGGTTAATATGTGAATAGTAACAAAGATGACTACTATTTTATTTACATTATATATAAATATATACATATATTATTGTTGTTTGTTTTGTCTTTCTTTTTAACGAAGGTCGCAATTGCTAAGGTTTATCCTAAAACTTCGTTTCTACATAATGCACTTATTATTTCTCAAACAGTGGAGTTTGTATTCCAAACTAGCAACACAAGTAATGAGATGTCTATAGCGCATTAAGACACCCTTTTAATTTCGAAATCTTCGAATCTTGTTTTATTGTCGCCTGAAAACAAACTTCTCTTTGTCCTACAAAAGGTTTGTGAAGATGGTTTTGTTTTCACGATGTGCTTTTTTTGTATCTCATTGCAAAGGAGTATACTTTTAATTACAATCTCCGTCTACGTACTACGTACTACATAATGAAAAAAAAGCTTTCCCATGAAAAGTTTTAGTGGGAAAGTATGCTATGTTTTGACAGCTACTAGTTGCTATAAGCTGTCCTTTGTGATTAATAGTAAAGAACAAATAATTAATTTTCTTCTTGGATCTCTAATGCCTATTGTGCGTCTCTTATTTACGACAAAAGTAGAGATATGGTTATTGTGATGATAAGTAGAATAATTCAACTGCTGTATTCCTACAGCAGCTCTCATTCTGAGAAAATTCTTGAACTATGCCAGTTGGACTGTAAAGTCCATAACCTTTTTATTGCCGGTTTATTTTTGATATACCAATCTAAAGTTTCTTATTGTAAAAACTTTGGACATAGCGCACCATTCTGTAATTTGAAAATTGTTCTGAAGCAGTGAGAAATTAATCTGTGATACTACTTACTGATCTAAGTTCAAGTCTACTCAATTCTTATTTCACTGGCTGGTATAGTTGATCAAATGTTTATTAAAAATTTAAGTAGAGAGCTGTAAATAATTTTAGTTTGAAGACACGCTTTTAACGAATACGATGAGCAGAAAGCTGTATTACGAAACTCTTGGTAATCAAAATATTACAGTTGAAGAAACAATTCATAATTCAGTTAGGGTCGTAAATTGTGGCATCCAATTGCAACAACAACAAAAAGCAAACAATGTCTATATTTAAAGAATAATAATATAGAATTTTGACCACTAACTTGCGTGTACATTGAGGCAGTAAACCAAATGGATTACTTAACTTGCTCTGGACAATATAACCCGAGAAACCAATGTCACTGCAGATGTCGAAACATTTGACCATGGAACACATACAGCAGAAGTTTCTATGCGCTGTGATTCGATGTATATTAAACCAAGTTATAGTTTGAATTTCCTACAGACAATCTTCAGAAGAATGACAAAGTTGTACGTATACTATAACATAGAAGATTTTAACTTTTATGTCCCTAGTGGTATAATTCTCACTTTATTTTATTCGATACGACATTTTCAAGTTACCACTACTATTCAGTTCTTAATTAATGCTAGCCAATCATTTAATAGTACTTATTTTTTATAAGGCTATTAAAAACATCTAAAATTAGAGTTATCTACATATTGATACAGTTCCACTGTTTGTCATACGAGGAACATTGTTCAAATTGATTCACTCATAACTGTTTGGAATCATAGTGGGTTTTACGTCCTGCAATGCTACAAAATGGGGTATCTGCGCTCTGTACCTGATTTTAGTATTGTAAGTTCGTAAACTCACCAATGAAGACATGTGCTAGGTGCCATACTATTGTACTCACACAAGTAGGGATTTAGATAATTAAGTACAGTTGTTATAGATTTTCACAAAACAACATAAACTTAAAGAAAGTTCAAGCGGGTCCTCTGACGACTCATAACAATAAAAATCGGATTTCGATACCCCTGGTAGACTGAGCATGGATAGCCCATTTTGTAGCTTTGGGCTTAGCAACAACAACCAAGCATTCAAGGGAAAATAGCTAGAAGGTCAAGTATGACGTAATATCACCTTTATCTCGGAAATCTGAGGAAAATTCAAATTTGTTAAGGTATCCAACAGGTTATTAATAAGTCGTGTTTGCATACACGTACTGTTGTCATGTGCCTAAGTAAAAGGAAATTACTTCTTGAGAGTAATTCTTTACCATCTTTATGTACCATGTAAGATGTAGGCAGATTTTGTTTAACAAAATCTGCCTACAAGAAAATCTGTCACCAAAGTATACATGTAAGATGTTTAGACTATTTAATAAAGAAAAAGTTTGGTGACGTCCATTTACTGGGTATGCAAAACTGTATTATATTTCAAGGTAAATAGTAGGTTAACTAATGTGGTTATAATGTAAATAAGCTATATTACCCGTTTTCTAGTTCAACATTTCTCAGCCAATGAATAAACGGTAAGTTAACGCACCTAAAATACTAAAATCTGCGTTGGACAGAGCGCAGATAGTCTATTATGTAGTTTGAGATAAAATAACAACATCAGTTCAAAATTTAATAATATAACTTGGTATCTATTTCATCTTTCTTATATATATGTATCACAGACTTATTTACCACTTTATTATTCACTGTAAAATACGCAGTAAAGAAAGTACTTTTCAAAATGTATCGAATAACAAACAACAAGTCAATTTGTGCTTGCGAAGAAAGATCCACTATCAGTCTGTATTCCGTTTTAATATCTTGTAGATTTGTACCAGTGACACATTTAACATGATCGAATCCATATTTGATTTTAAGTTCAAGAAAAAAATGAGCGTTCCATTACGAGTGCAAATTAACTCTGATCAAATATGCTGATAACGTTCTTAAGTTTAAACTTTTTATTAGTTATTGCGTGATATTTGCCGCTCCATGTTAATTGTGTTTCTTTAGTTTTTTATTTTCTACAACTTAATCTTTAGAACGTTTTTGAATATGATATTTTTGAAGAATTCCTTGAAAGTTAAAATGTAATGCATAGAATATTTTCTACATTATTGACATTTCTTATGACGCAAATTATTTATAAAATATGAAATAATCTTCTGTCAGATACTTAAGAAGAATATACTGAAAAAAAGGTGTTTAATAGATTAAGTAAATCACGTAAATTACAAAATGAACACTAATAGAGTAGGTAAATGGATGTTTATTTAAATACCACGAAATATATACAGTAAAAATGCACAGAATACACTCTATGATATATGTATATATATATATACTTATCTCTATTTCATAAAATATGTACATTCATTCCAAGATACCTTCCTGAAAGTGCACAAGTTCCAACAAGACATTGCTTTAATTGTATTAAAGAGGGCTATCACAGACTGTAAAGGGATCCTGAAGAATTAGCTTAGAAGATATTTAAAACTAACATTTTAGACCCATCACAAAACTCATGGAAATTTGCAAAAAATTACTACACTAAATTCAATAGTCATAAAGAATGCGAATGTTTATGGAAAGATGAATGTTTCTAAATACGTCAACACTGAATATAGTAAAAAAACCAATTAAGCTTTGTTGCAGTGTGATAATAGAAAAAGCGGCATACGTTACAAACATCACTATACATTTCATAACATACGAAGCAACAGTGCATGCATTACAAAAGTATGTAAAAAAACATACGCGGATAATGGAGACCATCTGAAAAAAGCCTAAATTAGTTTAGCAATTTTTATTAGAGTGTTGTTAAACCTGAATATTAAAGAACTGTTGAATTGATCATTACAAAGAAAACTTATTAATGAAATAATTAATCTTATTTAAAAAATTTGCCATACTTATATATATATGTATGTTGCTTTTACATTACGTTGATTACAAAGAGCGTTAATTTGTAAGGTAGGGTTATTATTCCAATGGTTATAAAAACGATCCTTTTTTTAGATTGATGTTATTCGTTTGTCAGTCGAGATTCCAAATATTCACTGGTGATCAAGATTTTGTACACCAACGGATTCTTAAAAATTTCGCTATATTTATTAGCTAGATGTTTTTTTTTTTCAGTTTTATCACACAGGGGATTAAAACTAGTCTGAAGAAATGAGATATTGCTTCGTTTCAAAACGTATATATATATCTAACTATATGTAGAGGGAAAACTGAAGATAGGTAAATTTCTATTGATCTGTAATCCTAATATGGAACTCTTCTGCATTAGAGAGAGTGGTCAGGTCATTAAGTCACGCTAAATTGTGTGTTACGGTTTGATTCTTAATGTATATCTTTTATTTATAAGTAATATTTTCCAAACTATTACATTTTCAAAACATAAAACTAGTTGTCAAAAAAGTTTCACATATATATGAAGTGGAATACCCTGTTAAGCTTAATAGTAAAATATGAATATACATTACGATACACGAGATCTAAAAACACGCGTAAAGTTTTGATTCTTTAGTATTATGAATCATTAAATTCTAATCATCATTAAAAATAGTTTTTAGTTAATTTCATATTTAGCTATTTTCTATTTGTTCTTTGAAAGTTACATTTGCAAATAATCAAATTAGCCTATTTCAAAAGGTATAATATAATATACAGATTATCTGAAAAAAATACACTGACAACGGTTGATACGCTGATGACTTGAAGTGTCTTTGTAATGATTATAATTGAGATAACTAGTTCTATAATTACATTGCACGTGATTTCTAAATGAGAAGGGCTTTATAATAATTTTTAGATGTTATTTTAATATCTTACAAACAATTTGTTTTCATATAGGTTTAGCCACATTTGCACAATTTATTAATTTATAATGCAGTAACAGTCTGAAAATAATTCAACATTTAAAACGCCACAAACGTTATAATTCTGAGTCCAGTTATTTCAATCGAAGGAAACTTGTTAACGCTAAGTATGTTAAACTCTTAGAAAAATTAATGATTATTTCACACCAAGTAAAACATATTTTGATCAAACCGTCATTTTTTTACAGTGATGTCCAACTTATACTTCAAACGAAATACCTCGCTTTCAAGACAGCTGTCTTTTACATTTGAATTATACAATTATTAATATTTTATATCATTTGTCTGCAAAAAAATAAAAAAATGCCTGAACAAATTGGATGTCGCATTGTGCAGAGTAGTTCAAATGTACAATAATTAAATAATATGTGATTTTCATTTAAATAGGGCATTATTTGTGGTAAATTAAAAAGTTAAGAATATTCTGAAATGCCAAATTTTCAATTTGTTTAGATAGTCTGAATAAATATTTCAAAATTTTAATGTTTATATCTAACTTTGATTCGGAGAGCCTACTATGAATAAAATTTCTGCTCTTATAGCAAGTTACTTTCTTGCAGGGTTCTCCGAAAACAAAGTGTCTTACTAAAAATTAAAACTTTAATTCCCATTATAAGTAATTATTGAAATAAGCAAACACACATATACACTAATATTACTATGCTACATACAGCCAGAGAGTTTCACGTCTGCATAAGCCATATTTCAGAAACTGAAATTCTTTTAGTAGATAGAAATTATAACAAAGATGAAAATATACTTAAATCTATAAGGACTCCAGACTGATTAAAGACAGGAAAGGGTTAAGTAATATTAAGAAGCAGTGAAAACAAAACAAAAACATATAACATAAGCAAAACATAGTTTTAGATTAGATAAACAGTTCATCATACAGAAGTATCCATACTAGGTGCATTTCTATCTTCTTTTTTTTGTATTTTGAAAAAATTAATCACAATTCCTTCTGGGTTTTCGCATGAAATTATACGAACGCACGCACACACAATCAAATATGTCCTAAAACATCAGTCTTAATATTTTAAACCTGGAAAACAACACTTAAAAAACAATTGTGAATTACTGAAGGCTCATTCTCACAAGTTCATTTATTACTAAAAACTGAATAAGAAAAATGTTTCCGGGATATACAATATTCGAAGCCGAGGTTTAATTCTAAAATATATATTTAGTTATTGACTATAATGCCGAATCTCCATCTGGGTGATTAAAAAGTGAAGAACAAAAAATATAAAGTGCAGGAATATAAAACTTACATCTATTCCATCGTAATTAACGCACTATTTCACTATAAGTGTATTCTTAAAGTAAATTTTATAAAACGTGATACGTTACATCATTTAATTTTTAATAGCAGAAAACCTAATCGAATAAATTAAGTCAAGAAATTATTTACCGTGTTTTTTCTATACCTTTAAAAGATATTTTAAATATGCAACTCAATAAAAGTTTTAAAACTTTTAACCAGTGACACATATTGGTTTTAAACATTATATACTAATTTAATAAAAATTAAGAAAGAGCTGAAAGTAATTATCGTTCAAACACATCACAAGTTTCTAATTAATTCAGAAAGAGATCAAACATTGCAACATTTTATCTATATATTTACCAGTTAGGCTATATATACACTATATTCTATAAGACAGCACTGAAAAAAGATGAATTTCTTAAGTCTCAAATGTGTAAGCTTCAAAAAAAAACGTGTAATGACGACAAATATCCGCTTGTCTAAGGGCTTTGGTAAGTAAATGAACAACACAGTGCAACTAGCTTGATTATATGGTTCTTGAAATCAGTCTTTCATGTAGCTCTTGATTTGACAAACATTTTTGCTCATGCAAGTTTTAGCAGGCTTTCAATGGTCGTAATAGCCGTTTATAACACAGTCTGGTCTATAGGAAGATGACCCTACGTAGTTCATTGAGTAAACATTGCCGAGCTTATCACCTGAAAACAAAAACAAAATAAATACATAGAAACGTGTGTAAGCAGACAATTATTATTAAACCATTGTGGTAATAGCGAACAAATTAGCATTAAAATATACAAGAAAATCTCTTGGTGCAATAGGTAAATTTACGGACGCATGTCCTCGTGTGTCCGTTAGGATCTGCAGAAAGGACTCAACACGTGAGCTTTTCGTCCATTGACCAAAACAATTAGTTGCCTATAAATGAACTAACTTAAAACATTTTAACAAATTAAATTAAACTTTTTCGGTAACAGGTACATATATCAAAGATTATTTAATAACTAGCTGAAGGATCCGTCCCCTGGACGGAAGTGATGTAATTTCATTATTAATGAAAGGTTATCTTAGGTGTGTTTGTTTGTTTGAAATTGAGCACAAAGCTACATAATGGGCTATCTGTGTCTGCCCACCACGGGCATCGAAACCCGGTTTATAGCTTTGGGGGCAGTTATCTTAGGACATGAAAGGTTGCTTCCCCTATACGTAATTGTAAAGAACGCCCATAAAACTGCAAAACACAAAATGTGAAATCGCAGCTTTGCGTGTATCTCCGCAAACATTCATGCCAAATATTAATGGTGAATATCCATCAACAGGGGGCGAAGTAGCATTAATAAACGCGAAAACGCAAAAACACCTAGAAAAACCGCAAAATGCAAAATTTAAAATTTGTATGTTTCTCTCCATGGACCCAATAAACCTTCATACTTAATTTAGTAAACATCCATATACAGTGAGCAAAGTAGTGGTGAAAAACGCTTAAACGCTCACAAAAACCGCAAAAACAAAATATAAAACGAAAAATTTGTATGTATCTCTCCATGGTCTCAATGAACCTCGATACCAATTTTGGTGAAGATCCATCCATACTTTGCGAAGTAGTTACATGGACATACAACATACAACAGACAGTACTATTATATTTACATAGATAGGTTTTATTTGTTTTATTTCCTTCATTGTAAAAATATTCTTCAGAAATTATTTTATAATTCAACAGAATATGTTTACAGATTACATTCAGATTATTTCCATGATATATGTGTTTGTTTGTTTTGAATTTTGCGCAAAGCTACACGAGAGCTACCTTCGCTAGCCGTTCCTAATTTAACAGTGTAAGACTAGAGGAAAGGCAGCTAGTCATCACCACCCACCGCCAACTCTGGGACTACTCTTTTTGCCAATGAATAGTGGGATTGACAGTCATATTATAACGCCCTCACTGCTGAAAGTTATGTATGTTTGGTGGAACGGGGATTCGAAGCCGCGACCGTCAGACTGCGAGTCGAGCGCCCTAACCACCTGGCCATGCCGGGTTGATATATGTGAATAAGGTTTTGTCTGTTGTTTTTTTTTAAACCTAGAACATAATTATATTTGATAGGCATAACAGATACATCTAGAGATTGTATAGATACTGGAACGAATCATTAAGAAACACATATATTTATAATACATAGATTTGTATATACATTATTTTTATACTAGAAAGAAAGCTTAGTTTCATTATAATGAAATGTATGAGTTCGCTCAAAATGGCCACGCGGTATAGACATTCCTTCTCTTTAGAAACACCTGATAGTCGCATAGCAACAGAAAACGCTAAATAGACGAGCAAGTACACTTGAGTACAAAGTTGAAATAACTGCTATCACTAGGCTGTTGAGTGTATGTATATCTTCTGATGCACGGAAAGAAATTTATATGGAAGAGTACAGTGTTTTAATGTAGAAAACAGAAGAGAAAAATAAACAGGTTAGATCAATAATTTGATTCGTTTTTCTTTGTTTTGTCAAACTGCTTTAATTGAAGCTTAGTCACTCCAATAAGATGCAACTCCATCTATGAAACACATATTCCAATGTCATGCATGTACAGGACATTCCTATAGAAGACAAGGATGGAAAGTAAAATAAGAATACGGTGTATAAGCCGAATTAGCTTTTGGTGTTTTACATACGCTTCTGTATTTACTGTAATTTTCAATAATATCATTCAAAGTGCTGTTTCACACAAGAATAGTTAACAATATATAAATAAGATCAGTTACATTTGAAACACTGAATTATTTAATGACACATTTGTTAGCCATTTGTATAGATTTGACACACACATAAATATTGTGGTTAGTAATAAGTATTCACACGAACTTAGTTGTAAATTTCATAAGTGAATAACTTTATAAATATGTGGAAAATGTAATTAAGTACCAATCACCTGTGATGTGCGAAAGGTTATTTGTACTGGTGCCTTCTGACGATGTCATTCCATGCGTTAGGTAGGACTGGGTAGTAACATGCTGAGTTGTCATATAGTTGTTGGCTGCAGAATATCCTAGGTAGAGTGGAACACTGCATGAAAATTTTATATTTGGTGGTGTCTCGGGTGGAGTGTCAGCATGAGGAGGAAGAGGGCTGAAAGTGGGAGCTCCTCCGTTGTAGACTATTGGTTTTGAGGATGGTTGTGAAGAGGTATTGCAATCTGTATAAACGCTGCTTGAGAAGAAACCAGGCATTTTATCATAGGGATTGGCTATGGTTTCTCCAGACCTACCTGTGTTGTAATCAACACCAGAAGTGACCCAAGATCTAGATCCTGAACAATCTTGAACTCCTGGTATGAAAGGACTTTGCAAATGTGGTTGAGGGCTTTTGTTTGTTGCAGTGTCTGCCAATGACCAAATCTTTGGCTTAGAAGTATTCTCTTCTGGAATTTCACAGCTGGTATCGGGATCTTCCTTAGAATCTCTAGACAAGTCCCGGTGAGGGCAAATAAAAGGGCCAATTCCAGAAAGATCAGGAGAAGGACTCGCTGAAGACCCTGATGGAGTAAAACTGACAACGTTTGTAGAGAGGCCATACTGATGCTGATAATTCCTGGATATATGGTAATTTCTTGATTCGGTAAGTGAAGTATTCTGAGAGCTTAATACATTTCTGAAATGTGTCAGACTTTGTTCTTCATTTGTTTTGTTATAATGGTAAATAGCGTCATCTGGACCTACGAACATTGGTATATAAAACACCGGTTACTTGCAGAAGAGCTACAAAATACTAATGCGGTAAAATTATTGAAAATTTTGCTGTATAAATATTTCAGTCATAAGAAAATAAAATTTTCTGCTTTAGAATAGAAATGATAAATGTGTTTGCCCTCTCAAGAAAACAGACACTACAATATAGTAAAAAACTTTAAACAAGCACTTAATAACAGAGCAATGAATATATATATATATTAGAACAGCATATAGTTTTAATAATTTGGAAGAGATGTAACATAAGCATAAGAAAACTTAAAACATAGGTAAAATTCAAACTTCTTTTGTAATACTAAGTTTATAGGTTTCTTATACTCTAGAAAGTTCGTTAGCGTGAAACCTTCTATACAGAACTTTGAACAAAAAACTGCTGGTGTAAAGAAGCGTTTCCTGAAAGACGCCACAGCTTGGAATCTAAATATTTTACGTTTTCGTCTCCAGTAATTTACTTCAATATGATTAAAGACTAAGAAGGCATAACTTGATTCGAGTAAGGGTTTGTTTTAATATTTATGTTTTTCACAACATATTGTTGCTTGTTGTGTTTACCGATATCTTGTAAAGATAATTTAATACATAATTATTGTCATATTTCCATCACAGCAACCTCTTAAGCCTTGTTCAGTCTTCAGTTTAAACTGAGAATTGTTTCAAAATTCATAAGGTCGAGTTCCAGAGCGAGTAGACGGTATATTTAAAAGTAACATAATATACACGGATACTACTGCCGCAATTTTCATTTAAACATTTACCAAAATATATTGTTTGTTTATTTTGAATTTCGAGCAAAGCTACACGAGGGCTATCTGCGCTAGCCGTCCCTAATTTAACAGTGTAAGACTAG
>NW_013665670.1:745680-756932 GCF_000517525.1 Limulus polyphemus | reverse complement strand
CACCACCCACCATCAAGTCTTTTACCAACGAACAGTGGGATTGACTGTCACATTATAACGCCCCCAAGGCTGAAATGGCGAGCATGTTTGGTGTGACGGGGATCCAAGATATTATTTATGCAACAAAGTTCAGGTTCGTCATTATTCGTACGTTAATCTTTGATTAGAAGTATTTTTTAAGTGGCTTAAAATAAACATGCAACACAGTTGCACGCGGACTTTTTATTTATTTTTTGTTACAGATTTACCTAACCCACAAACCTTATTATCACGACAGCAAAATAATTTTTTTCTCGGACCATTTGAATAAATTATGAATGTGAGAAAAATAGCAACTACGTATTATAATATTTAGGCTTATACACGCATGGCAAAGCACTTAAGCTTCACACACACCATGGCAAAGCACTTAAGTTTCACACACACATACAAATCCTGATGCATATATGAGAAACGCAAAGCATAAATTAACATAGAGAAATTGTCAGCGTTATAGCAATAAGCAAACTATTCAGTAATAAACCTAATGCTATACAAAGAATAGAGTGGCTTAAAAAATAAAACCATTTAATATTAGTTTGTGTCACGGACATACGATGGTGTTTGCTAGTTATATTATTACCAATAAACAGTTAGGTCAAATTACAAGTGATTTTCTATAAACAAAAATTGCGAAGTTATCTCCTCATAGTATTGATTATTCAATCTCATATAAGAAGCTACGCTGCTTCTTTTTGAAACCAGTACGATAAAAGTTTTATTGAAATAACTCCTTTGGAGTTCGCGTGTTCCTCGGACTCACTTGTTATATAAAGGAAATAATTTGTTTTTGTATGGGTGTCTTTCTTTTGTTATGCATAAAAAAACCAGTACAAGAATAGCATTAAGAGACCCAAAACGTTTTCAGTTCGAACACAACGCTCAACTTTGGAAATTAATTTATCTAAACTTTTTAACGAAAAAGAAAAATATGTACTTTATGATTCCATAAGATACAATAAAAATTAACCACTATAAACATCGTTGACCTCTACGTTAAAATGGAATAACGTGCCATATTAAAATATACTTTAACATCTGTTCCTCATTTAAGATAAAGAATATATATATATATATTTAACTATTAAAAGTTTCTTATTTTACAAAGTGTTTAAAAGATACATATAGCAACAAAAAATACCATATACTTAAGAGTTAACAGAATACATTCTGCCTGATAGATGACAGAATACTGTCAGATAAAACCTCTGAATATGAATATGGCGAATTTGGCGTAGAACCTTAACGTGAAAGATATTTTTTACTTGAACTTTATGCGCACGTAGTCTTAACAGCCTGGTCAAAGACCCATACAGTTATAATATAACCTTCCTAATTTTGAACTACTGTCCAGCGGGAAAGTAGCCAGTCAAAAGCACTCGGTACCACAAAGTCTTTGTCCGGCTTAGAAATGAACAAACGACTGACTTCCATTCTTATAACGCATCCACAGCTGAAAGTGCGGAGCGTATTTAGCGGCATAACGGCACGAACTTAATACTTTTCCATGCACAACCTGACATGCAACCACAGAGCATGCAAAGCCCATAACATTAAAACCTGTTGAGGTAATATTAAAAGCTAAAAAGATCATTCTCTTTTGTTAAGATATTCCAGCAACAAATTTATGTTTGGGAATAAAAATGCATTTTATAGTAGTTTATTGGTTATTTCCATAACAACGAATAATATTTACTGATCTGACATTTTCAACGTAATTTAATTATCAAAGGCATAAGGAACAAGAATGATAAAAAAAAAAATTCTGAATTTTTAATAGATTAACTCACTTTAATCAAACAATAAAAAAAAGAAGGAATGTGAAAGCAGAGCTAAACATGTAAAACAAAACAAACAGCCAATCTATGATTTGTTCGTGTTAAATGATTTTATTTGTTTGCTCTTGGGAAATCCTATATCATAGGAGTAATGAAATTTGAACAATCTATTAAATACAAGTTAATTGAGGTAATCATGTGCTCAACTCACAATATTTATCCACTTAAGATAAAACATCGGTTATTATACAATAGAGATTTTTTTTATTTGAAATGTGTTTGACTGTAATTTAGAACATCTAGACTAAAAACAAGAAACGTCGCACTTTAAGTCCAGAGAAGTAAATTTATGGTACAAATTAAAATGATGGAAAAGTAAAGTGTACCCAAGTAAAAGAGGTATATTTTGGGTGTAGAAACTAGAAAGAGAAAAGGTATACATGGTTTATCATAATTAATCTCTATTTAAGCCTCACATTCAGAACTACATTAGAACTACAACATATATATATATTAGCAGTTATGGATGTTCAAATCCAAAACGTTCCACATTTAAAATTAACATTCACCGTCTGCAGCCAGTTGTTGGATGTTAGACGCCCCATTTTTTTTTTTTGGGGGGGGGGGATTGTTTACCTGTTCAAAATTTAGTTTACACTATTGCCTAATGTAAGGCATATAAAAGGAAAAGATATGTCTCTTTAGGTTTTAAAGGGCAATGTGTTTTTTCTTACTCTAAATGACAAGTAATGAACCAAAAAATGCTGCCCCATTATGGCATTGCACTTGTAGAAAATAGCAAAACTATTGTATTTTGCAATTGGGTCACTTAGCTCTCTATCCTCTCCGGATCCTTTCAATGTTAAAGTTAACAATAGTATGATAATTTTATGAATATGTACGTCTGTGTAGTTAATACGCATATTCATATACTACTACAATACTATGTAGCAAATCTTAAGTGACATGTATCTCACATTAAGAAAAGTACTAACATAATCGTTCACACATAGTTCTTTCTAATATTTAATTAAAATAATCATTGTGAAAATGTACATAATGAAACACACACATAAACGTTAATATAGTATCATTTTCCTAGGTTTTAATGAAATTTTGGTTCGTCAAACCTACCGGTTACTGTGTTAGATTTCGTATTACAATCCTGTTCCGTTCTACTAGACTCACTACAATCATCTGTTAAAATAAAAGCCTCCTCGTTAGCGGCAGTGCTGTTCCGTATATCGGCGTTGCATTTTTTGGCATCACTGTTTTCACAGCTGTCACCACCTTTATCTGTTTCATCTCGAGTTTCCTGCTCCTCAACATCATTGTCCTTTTTAACGTCCAAATTATCATCAGGATCAGTTTCAGCTTTATTTCTCGGTTCCCAAGTCATTTTGTTGTCTCGTTTTAATCGTCTTCTAGCATTTGCAAACCACGTGGAGACTTGGGTCAGTGTCATCTTAGTAATGATCGCCAGCATTATTTTTTCTCCCTTAGTTGGGTAAGGGTTCTTACGATGCTCGTTCAACCAGGCTTTGAGAGTGCTCGTCGAGTCGCGGGTCACGTTTTTCCTGCGTGCTACGTTCAACTCTAATCCTCCATATCTGAAAAATAAGAAATAAAATGAGGTCTCGCTTCCTGTTGTAAAACCAGGTTTGTCTTTCCATTGTTTAGATGTCAAATGACGAGTGGAAATATAAAAAATATATATACGCTGAAATTCAAGTTCAAGGAACTAAATTAAGTAGTGTTAAAGAATATGGTAAAATATCGATTGAAACAAGATGGAAGGTTGAGATAGGGCGTGTGCAGGAAAGTATAAAGTCATAAGATATTTGGTATTCGTTTTATGTTCCTTATAATTTTTCTACAGGTTGTTTTAAGATATAAAATGACATGATTTTATTCTAAACCTTAATCGTATACAAAAGCACTAAGATAATATTACAGACAGATAATAACAGCTACGATAAAAATAAACAACCAACAAAGTGTAATACATAAATAAATCTGCGTGAAACAAATTTTCTTCTAAATTATAGTTTCTTTTATACAGACGAGATAATATGAGTGAAAAATAAAATGTTATAATATTTTCATCATGGAGTACGTAACTCAAAGAATGTACCTAAGAACCATATAACTGAAAATATTATCTATTCATATTGTTTTCTTTGTTTGGAATTAAGCACAATGCTACAAAATAGGCTATCTGTGCTCTGCCCACCACGAGTATTGAAACCCTGTTTCTAGCATTATAAATCCGAAGACATGCCGCTGTGCCAATGGAAGGCTATTCATATGGAAATGTGTTTCTTAAGATAAGCGTTTTGTGTGTGTACTGCAATAACTTTAGGACCATTTAAATTGATTCTTAAATGTCAAGGAAAACATGGAATAAACCAACTGTACAGCATGCGCAAGAAAGTGTTGGTAAGAAAAACATAATCCACACAGAAAAGGATTTTTAAATTACCACACAAGTGATAATTAATTCGTATGTTTGTACGATTTGTATCTTAAGTAAATATTTATTCAAACTAATTGCAGTATGAAATTGTAAAAATACTCTAATGATAACGAGTTATCAAAGAATGTAAAGAAAGGCTATGTTGTTATTTTTTGCATGAATGTATCCAAATACCTTTTTCGTGCCACAAACTTTTTAAATCTTGCAATTGTAATTATCGGGAATTATCAGCTGACAGTGTAATATATATATATATAAATAATTAACTGGAGTACCCATCCCCTGGATGTTGTGTATGTTGAGTAAGTTCATGATTAATGAAAGGTTATCTTAGGACATGAAAAGTTGCTTTCCTTATATGTAATTGTGAAAAACGCAAAAACGCACATAAAAACTGTAAAACACAAAATGTGAAACCACAAGTTTACATGTATCTTCGCATGGAACCAACAAATCCCCACGCCAAATTTGGTGAAGATCCGTAAAGAGGAGGTGAGATAGTGGTAAAAAACACAAAAACGCCAATAAAAACCGCAAACCGCAAAATGCAAAACTGAAAATTTGTATGTACCCCCGCATGGACCTAATGAACATCCATACCAATTTTGGTGAAGATTCGTCCAAACACTGCGAAGTAGTTATATAGACAGACAACAGACAGTACTGTTATATCTATATAGATACATTAGTGTTTGGCAAATAAATAAAATCAGCTTTGTTCAAGTACTTAAGTTATGTAAGGGATTAACAGGGAAACCTTTCACAAGGAATTTATATTTACAACAATAAAATTACATACTTTGAAGGTCATCTTACGGTTTTTCTTTTGAACTTGAACTTCAAATGAACTTTGACATTTAATTTCAGTATATATAATGTTATAAACATTAAGATTTAATTACGTATTACATATTTGGCTTCTCTTGCTAAATTTGACCTAAGCCTAGTCTCACTAGTGAAACGTTTCTAGGGTAGTTTTTCCACCAACCCTCAATCGTTACTGTAATAACCTTTGCTGCCTTTACAATCATGCTTAGGAGAGGCTTCGTGTAGAATACTACCATTGATATTCCCAAGCTTAACTAATGTAAGAAATACAGATTCTTCACCTTTCCTATTTTGATTCGTAGGTAATTTTAAATTACTGAGTGAACGAAATCATTACTTTAGAGTGTATACGTTAGGGCAAAATAACTAATTATGAATCGTGTTTGTATCTTTTTTTTGTAGCATTCTTACACTAACTATATCAGTGACCTTAAAATACTTTAAATTATTATCAATATCAGTAGATACGATAATTGCCGTTAACGTTAGGCCTGCATTGTACGGTATGTCATGTGCTACACGGTTGGATTTCCAAATTGTATTGGCCTAACTGAAAATTTGACTTAGAGAACTTATAGATAATAATTTCATACAATAAAATGAATAACTGAAAGAGCTCCACACATTTTTACCTTAGGCCTAAGTTTCTTCGAACCGACGGCAGCAGTCAAGAAGATACAATGTCACAGCACTCATTTCGCCACGCTAAGTATGATGGTAAAGGCAGCCAAATATTACTGTACTAAAGTAGTAACGTTTGATGGCTGGTGATACGTTACCTGAGTGACATTTCACTAATAAAGATCAGTTTGGCTACTTAGTAACTGGAACGAAATAGAATCATGTCCATCTGCGCTTTACACATCAATACGTTCCTAGCATACCGAAAGAGACATTAATTATACCATTAAGAAATTAACATTTTGCTTGAGTAAAATATTATAGAATATTCCAAACTTATAACTGTGAACTTACGTAAAGTTAAATTTTGTTCCACTCGTACTTTATCCCGAAACACACATTTTAACTAAGTCGCAGTATTGTTATGGGTTCAGTTGTTGCAGAACAAACTGAAGATCTAGGAATTGTATATGTTACTATATACGTTTCTAAAGCCTCAAAATTGGCTAAACATAAATTTTTTCGGGAAGTATCTCATTAAATTTAGTAGTATACATTACTATATTTTCCAACAATTCTGCATAAATATATATAACCCTAATGGGCATTTTATTTGTTTGTTCGTTTGTGGCAAAGCACAAAGCTACACAATGGGCCATCTGTGCTCTGCTCACAACGGGTATCGAAATCCGATTTCTAGCGTTGTAAGTCCGCAGACATGCCACTGTGCCAGTGGAGGGGGGGTGGAATTTTATACTAACCTATATAAGTCAGTGACTATATACAGGATAAACTAGGGAAACGTTCTAATTATATGTTTATAAACAGCATAATTATAAATCGTATATACACTAAGAACGTATAACGCCAATATTAGCTGCTTTCGAATATATTAACCGAAAACCCATTTATCCTATAACTTGATCATAACGTTCTTCAATTACATCAGAGTTTACATATATAGTAGAGTTTACATATATTGACAGACAATTACATATATAACTGGCATATGGCAGAGGAGTACATTGAGAGAGTTTTTTTAGTTGTGAAGTGATATTAACATTATTATAAGACCTATCTTCCTCCCTTTCCTTGAGAGATTTTTTTATTTGTAAAGCGACTTTTACGTTATTATAAGGCCTATCTTCTTCCCTCCCCTTTTCTTCTCTTTAAAAAATTGCGTCACCCTTATTTCCGCAAAAGAAAAAAAAACACTGAAAAGGATTACAATCTTTATAAAGTAATAAACCCCTATAAATGCCAATTATTTATTTCAAACAAGATGTTGCATGAATCTTTCTTGGAAACGCGAAGAACACAAAATACCATTTTTAAACTTTTATAAATAATCTAAAATTAGTTACATTTACTCTGTTTCTTTCTATTTTGTTTTTCTGTTAAACATACTTTGTAAATCTAATATTTTATTTGTTTATGTACTTATATTTTGGCAAAAAGCTGCAGAATGGGCCGTCTGTGATGTGCCCATCACGGATATCGAATCCCGGTTTTTATATCTATTAGGAATGCAAACGTGTCATATGTGTCTTGGAAAAGTGAAAACTTTAGACAGCGTATTATTTGTGCTATAGTGTTACATCAAGTAATCAGGTTTTCCAGATCAAGTCTAAATGTACTATATATTTCTTTCATATCATCATAATATGTAATTGACAAAAGCTATTACATTTCAACAGATATGTTGTTCTTCTTGGCAGTTATTTTGATGTAAAATTAATTAATTCCAAAGAAATAATTAATCATCACGGGTGTTCGAAAAGTAAGCAATATTTTTCACCCCGCGCGAGACTAAAGATTATACATTCCTGAGGGTTATTAGGGTTTATTCGAGCCAAGTAAGCTGGTGTCTGAATATATTTCTTTGATAATATGCCCTTTGAGAACATCTACAATAAAGACTTATCATAGATTACTTTAATCATTGATTTCTCTAGATGCCATTAAAGTAACAGTTCTTCACACATACATGTTCTTCTCCAAAATACGCTTGGGCATAAAATACTAAAATGAAAATAAAAGCATGTCACGTGGTAATATAGCAGGCAGGAAATAATTGTTAGAGGAAGTTAAAACTTAAGTTTCGTTCTCACTGGGCTTAATAAATCTGTCGTAATAGGATTGTCTAAACCTTTTAATTATCAAACTAGACTAGTTAAACTATTTTTAAACTTTAGATACGATTAAACCGAAATACAAGTCCACACAAATTGATTAGTCACACACAATCTAGTTGTTCATAATAGAACCTTGCTAAGGGTCAGCAACAACTACATATTCCTATGTGATTATCGAAAACAAACAAATATATATATATATATATATATATACACCGTGGCAGATATTTAGTTTTTAAAGGAAATATGAACTTTCCTAAACTGGGGTGTTCAGGGATATTAATCGTCCCGCTCGCGAAAAAGAAAATTTTGCTAAGATCGTGGAGTTAAAAGAAATTTCAGAGTTAATTCATATCTGCTAATTTGGTTGGTATGGAGACTTGCCAGATGTCCGGGTTTACAGGAGACAGCGAGAAGACCAAGGCTGATGACGACGATGATGAGAAGAAGCAAGACGTCATCACTCCACAAAGCATATCTCAATAAACCCCATGTAAACAGGGTCACCTAGTGGCTGAGATCTATAAATCCAATGCCATGGCTGGGATCCGAAAATCAAAGAGTGCCGGGGAATTTGTTGTGGGGGAAACGGGAGATCCTCGAGAAAACTCACTTTCACAGGACAGGCGCCGAATAGTCTACCTATCCTGTACACAGAGCTTAAATTAGAGAATCAGCAAACTAAAAAGGGTCACCGTTGTGGTGGTCATTAAGTCTCAATAGGCTAATCAGAAGATAGAGACAGCCTAGACTGACAACAACTAGAAAGAAGTTAAATAATATAATAGAGTTTTATGAATAAAAAAATAAATCTTCAAAACCATGGATGAATCTCAACAAATGCTAAAGATAAATTTATAGTAAGGTAAAATTTATAGTAAAGCACAATTGACTTAAGAGTAAAAAAATACAAAACCAACGTTTTTTGGCACAATGAAAGGTAAAATCTTTATTAGTAGTTACAGCCGACTAGTTTCGGTAACACAGTTACCATCATCAGGGCTAATATCTATAGTGTTAGCTCAGAATATATTCAGCTACAAACTGTTAATGGATAATTTTATTTTCAAAAACAATGAAAAGGTCATGACCTGGCCTTCTTAGCCGTTCTGGTTAAAAACCACAATAATAAATCAAAATTGAGTGTATTTCGAAAACCTTTTGCCGTCAGCATACCATCCAATTTTAACTGTAACCACTCTTTAAGTCACAAACTAATCACTTCTTACACATATGCTTGGCGTGCCATTAATATACGCTCTTATAGTACAGATATAAACAACGAATAAGTTTATTTAAAAGCAGTAGCAGTAGACAGAGGTTATGACCCCATAATTGTCGACAGAGCTTTCTAAAAAATGAACGGCAAACATCAACAAATAAAATACTCTAAATTAACGCCATTTAAACATCTCAATATACCATTTTTTCCTAGGATTTCGGAAAAAAATCGCAAAAGGTTTCCGATTAAAAGGTTACAAAGTATCGTTCATCCAACAAACAAAATTGTCAACCATTTACAAACACTCAAAGATACAAAAAAAAACTGAGTGTAAAGGTGGAATTTACCAAATCGGTTGCAGTTGCGGTAAAATATACTAGGACAAACAAAAAAGGAAATTAAGAACGAGATTGAAAGAATACCAGTATAACATAAAACATGATAACACTATGTCCTCTACTGTAGTTGAACATTTCTGTAACTGTGAACATAATTATGACTGGAAAAATGTAAATATCTTAAGTAATGCACAAACAACCATAGAAAGGAACTTAAAAACGAGTATTTGTATAATTAAAAATAGACGTGCGTGTATGGATAGAGACGACGGATTAATCAACATGTCTCATTCGAATACTTATTTAAACTTAAATATTCCCTCATTTACGATTTCCTCTCTACCCCTTGTTTTCATGTCTTTGTTTTTGAAAATGAACTCACCCATTAACGGTTTGTAGCTGAATATATGCTAAGCTAAAACTATAGATACTAGCTCTGATGATGATAACTGTGTTACCGACGCTAGTCGGCTGTAAGTAATAATAAAGATATTACCTTTCATTGTGCCACAAAACGTCGTTTTTACTCTTAGTATAGTAGTACAATGTGTCTGAAAAGATATTACAACAGACTTGTTTATGAAAATTGGAATAACATTCGATAAACTATCACTATAAAGATTTTTATTCAGTGAATTCAAATATAACTCTGTATATTATCGAATGAATATCTTTGTAAGGTACATAAAGCCATTTCTTACCTATAATTAAGCATGAGGCTTGAAGTCGAACAATTAATATGTATTTAAAAAGCTCTCTTAAGATGCGTGAGGCAGAAACTTTACGGATTTTACTGATACATAAACATATAGAAACTCATATTCATTCATACATTACTCTATCATAATAGTCTAGGTTTCTACGTGAGTGTGTGTGTCTACATTTTCTACTCTCTGTACTACATGCCTTTTCATGACAGTGTAATTTATAAAGTAATATTGGCACGCAATCAGCAGAATATAGTGACAAAATAGCGTAGTCGATATTTTGTGCACTTTATACCTAGAATAATTAACATAATTAAATGACAATAAAAGAAAGCACTGTCAATGTTTGTGAACTAGAGCATAATAAAAAATATACTTAGAAAAACTGTGAATTAAGATGCGCAGACGAAGTTCCTATTAACTGAATTCAGAAAGTACATACGTAATTCCACGAGGCTAAACATCCATATCATCTTACATCCATAAACATCCATATCATCCTGCCTAGGAACTTACGACTAGACTAAACATCCATATCATCCTGCCTAGGAACTTACGACATCTTAAGCACATAATGTTGGAATGCTAACAAAGACACAATTAAAGTTATCAAAAAGTTAATCCTTTGGCTATCACAGTAAAACATATTTCAGATATTACAGTATGAAGATATTTATGCTGCAATATATATTTTAATATAGTTATGCACAATGTGAAATCATAAAATTAATACTTATCGGGAAAGAGCTCACTATGATGGTTTTTGGCAAATTTAAGTGGGATGTAACGGTAACTATCAAATTAACAGAGCATCTTAGGTTAGCCAGGATGATTTTGTAAAATCCTTCTTGCTTTCTCGATTAGCGCGAATCAAACTAAAAATTTAATTGTTCTATAAATTATTATCAAATAAATATTATGAGATATTCTGGACTGTTCATAACCACTAATGTATAATGTTCGGTTCAAACAACAGCAAGCTTTCACATAGTACGTGATAGCAAGTCTTAAGCAAATGTGTACTATGAGGAGATTATCCAATGATAAGTCGCTAAATTTATTTTTTCAATACAGTATATATATATATATATATATATATATATATTTT
>NW_013665670.1:744019-745598 GCF_000517525.1 Limulus polyphemus | reverse complement strand
TATATATATATATATATATATATTTCCTCTCCTCGTGTTTAAACAAAATACCTCTTACATACCAGGCAAGTGCTATACCATCTGAGCTAAAAGGCTAGTAAAACACTTTTAACAACTCCTAATACTATAATAGTGTAGAATCCTACCTATTATTTTTAAGCACACGAGGCCTCTTATTGCAATTACCATCTTATTTTTTAATGTACACCAGAAAATATAATCGATTCAGAAATGCACAAACATTTGTTTGTTTGTTTTACAGCAATGCCACAATTGGGCTATCCGTAGCATTAACACCCCCCCCCCCCCGGTGGGAGTAAACAAAACTAGGAGCTAGCTTACACCTTGAAGACAAGTAGCACTGTTTTTATATCTAATCTTGGATGAATTAACTGCGATTCTTATTTGTTTAAATTAACAAAATTCGTCAATACTACATCTTCATGAGTTGTAAGCCCATTCTGTTTGAATTTCTCAGAAACCTAAAGGTATGTTTAAGTGAAGGGAAAGAAAGGAGAGATACAAAAAATAGGTCGTGGTTAGCAATTTTCTGCCAAGCAGATCTCAATGGGATTAGAATCTGGAAACTTTGCTGGCTATGGCAATCTTGTAACGTTCTCCTGGTTTAGATAATCCTGTACAATACGCGCGCACTGTGAATAGTAGCATCGTTATCCTGGAAAACAAACATTATTGCCAAACCTTACTCTAGCGTATGGCAGAAATACCGTCTCCATGGAGGATATCAAGAGCAGTTTTTCCACCATGATGAATAGCTGCCCAAACATGTACTGCACCACTTTCTGCGTGTTGCCTGTGGGAAAGACAGTCTTCCCTCATCTCAAGACAAACGACGATCACGATTCCTACCATCAGCTTTAACAAGCTGGAAGCATGGCCAGATGGTAAGGGCACTCGACTCGCAATCTGAGGGTCATGGGTTCGAATCCTCGTTCCACTAAACAGGATCGTCCTTTTAGCCATGGGAGCGTTATAATATGACGGTCAATCCAACTTTTCTTTGGTAAAATAGTAGCCCAAGAGTTGGCGGTGGATGGTGATGACTAGTTGCCTTCCCTCTAGTCTTTCCCTGCTAAATTAGGGGAGCCTAGCACAGATAGCCCTCGTGTAGCTTTGCGCGAAACTCAAAACAAAACAAACTTAACTGTAAGTTTATGCTCGCTCTCCTGCTCAAGTAACACGGTCACGGCGGTGAATTCTGGTTAATATCGATTTGCAGACAGCCCTTCTTGCAAAACTCCTTGTTTGGGCAGTTTCATATTCACTGTTCTTCTGGATACCCTGAAATGAATGTGCTCATGCCATTCCTGTCGTAAAGTGTTGCAAGACTTGTTTCGACCTTCTGGGACAGTAGTCTTTCGGTGTCTACCAGTAGCCTTTTCTGAAATAACGTTTTCTGTAGTCCGATAACGTTTCAAAATCCCGGATATAGTACACTGGGGGTACCCTACTGTTCTTTCAATGTCCGTTTGCTTGTTACCATTTCTGGACAGTCGAACAATTTGACGCCCTATAACTTCTGGTACGTGACAAAACATTACTCTACATCAAGTACAGA
>NW_013665670.1:735053-743998 GCF_000517525.1 Limulus polyphemus | reverse complement strand
GACGCCCTATAACTTCTGGTACGTGACAAAACATTACTCTACATCAAGTACAGAAAAGTTGTCTGAACAAAGCGTTGATCTGTTTTGAAAAACATTATACCAAAATAACCCATTTTTATACAAAGCAGATGTGTATGTGTGATTTGACGAAAAAAATGCTCAAAACAACTTATACGGACCAAAATAACAACTCGTACATGTTTGTTCGATCATAAATTACGTTCCCTGTTACTACTCGGGCATTTACTCAATAATTACTCCATGCATATATACAATAATATCAAAATAAATACAAACATTTTGGCGAAGACTGTATATTGCTATTCCACAGAGATCTAGAAGTCAAGTACGTATATTGGTAATAAATCGTGAAGGCTCTTAACAGGATAGTATTATCTGACAAATGTGTTTCCAATTATTCTACTATAAGTTTCTAAGAATCTATATAAATATAAGAGTACTTTCTGTTGTAGGTCCATGTAACTTCACAAAAATTGATATGGAGGTTCAGTAGGTCCATACGGGGGTACATACACATTTTCAGTTTTGCGGTTTTTATGAGTGTTTTTGCGTTTTTACCACTACCTCATCTCCTGTAAACAAATCTTCACCAAATTTAGCATGAAGGTTTGTTAGGTCCATGCAGAAATACATGCAAATTTGCGACTTCACATTTTGTGTCTTGCAGTTTTTAGGCGTTTTTGTGTTTTTTACAATTACATATAACGGAAGCAACTTTTCATGTCCTAAGATAACCTTTCATTAATTATGAATTTAGATAACTTCCGTCTAGGGGACGTGTACTCCAGCTAGTAAATAAATAGTTTGACAGTATTTGCAAAGACACATACAAAATACATTGTCAAAGCTGCTATTTCAGCTGTTCAGAAACTGGTTGAAATATAAACAAACACCTATGTTAAGACTTTGATCTGTCACCCAAGCTTGTATACATTTAAAAAACATATGCGTTTTTACACATTATAATCAGTCAGCAGGATGAATAGGATTGGACAGACATGTAAGGCTATTCAGTCCTCATGCTATGTTTCTATTGACATATTCTTTCATCAGTGGTCAAGTTCTGAGTATCTCTGTTCGTGGCTTATGTAAATAGGAAAGCACAGAGTCAATTATATTTAGAGCGTAAAGCTTAGAAAACGAATGACAGGAATCATGTAATGTGGTCTGTGGATCGCATTCTGGTCCGTTCTGTATTGATAGTATATTGAAAAATATCAAGGAAACCCTCTGAAGCCATAGGCTCTATTGGATATATTCTGACACTACAAGTTATTGAAATTGATGTATATAGTATAAAAAAACGTTTTAGTGGCAAGGACCGTCCTTTGATTTTTTTTTTCAGAAGGGCGATGAAGTCCAAAGCTTACTTCAAAATTATTCCCTATTAGGGACGACAATATTTTGGGCCTCTCACTTGGTTTTTTATCCAATATGTCTATGTTGACAGTATTAAATACCAAAATGTTTTTATAAGTACAAAGTGTTCTTAGTTCTGTCTGATAGTCATAATGTTATTTAGTTAAAAGAAGCATATCGTTACGTCTTTATATCTAAGACAAGATTTTGTCTTCTAAGAATTTTTGTGCATTTCCAATATTTAAAAGCCCCAAAAATGTACCAAGTTTTGTTAATTAATGAATAGGTCCTACCATTTTGTATTTAAGTAGATAACTTAAGATTACAAGTAAATAGTTACGTTATATTTTGAAAAGTAAAGCACAAATGATATGAACTGTTAATGAGTTTTTGCGAAATTTAATCACTTAGATCGGTTTCCAACTGCAGGTCAAACCTAATTATTTCAAATATGCTTCATGGTTTTCAGTTATACACGTGTCCAAAGCTTTGGACACACGAACATGTATAACCTCAATTATAAGATATAGAAGTGATAACAATCTTGTTCCTGTGTCATGGATATTTTAAAACATTGTTGTATAGACAGTATTGTAGTATAAAACATTAGCATACTGACCACCATATGTTATATTTCTAGTCCTTCTATTTTATCACATCCATTTCCAAGCTAAATCAACAAACTGTAACTACAATTCACTTAGCAGATTTCCAAGTCAAAGTTACTCGTAGCGCTTTAATGAACCAATAATAAGATATCTAAATTTCACGATTATGCACCAAGACATTATTAAATTTACAATTGTTGGAGCTCGTGTCATTTTTAACTTGTAGTATATTCTGAAAACATTAATATAGTTACATATTTCTTGTGTTTTTGCATTTTCAAAGTCTAACCACTTATATGGAATTATAAATTAATTTAGTTTTTGTTTTTAATTATTGTACAGATTTTAATGTACGCCGATAGAGGTCATGTAATCGAACATTCAGAATAATTGTTTGTTTGTTTTGGAATTTCGCGCAAAGCTACACGAGGGCTATCTGCGCTAGCCGTCCCTAATTTAGCAGTGTAAGACTAGAGGGAAGGCAGCTAATCATCACCACCCACCGCCAACTCTTGGGCTACTCTTTTACCAACGAATAGTGGGATTGACCGTCACATTATAACGCCCCCACGGCTGAAAGGGCGAGCATGTTTGGTGGGATGCGGAATCGAACCTGCGACCCTCAGATTGTGAGTCGAGCGCCTTATCCACCTGGCCATGCCAGGCACCATTCAGAATAAACTATGAATCCAGTATATCGTACATTTTTTGTAAGTCTGTAGTTAACTTCCACCTTTAAAATTATATATACATATTTAAGATTTTTTTCTGTTGGGTTAAATGGTGTATTAAGCACTTGTTAAGATATAGTTCAACTGAGTGTACTTATATGACGGAATGCGTGATTCACTAATTTCGGAATGGGAAAGAACAAAAATTAAATTTATTGACTTACGAAATTTTTGAAGTTTACCGAGTTCTCATCAATGTTTCTACCTGAAAGTGCTTTTATATTCATATTTTGTATTACACATCCATTATGCCTGTCTTTCCACGACTTTGTAAATAAAGCAACAATATCCGCACGCAAATGAAATGATCGACAATTGTGTATAAAAGGTATTTATTCATAGTCTTCTTTGAACATTCTATATAATTATATGAATAAGAGAAAATTCTCTTAAACCTAATGCTTGCACATTAACATGAAATACACGGAAAGACCTTGCGTTAATAACAAAATGTACACGAAGCGTTTTATAAAACAAATTATTAGGAACATAAAACGTAAGTATTCTTCCGTTCAATTAGACAAACGTTAAGTTTAAGAGGTAAATTTTGTTCAAATATACAAAGCCTACTTAAAAATTGTCGGCAGGAACGACAAGCTGACAATATGATTGAAACTTCATTTCTAATGCATTTGTATTAAAATTAGATGTTGAAAGCACATTAGTTTAAGTTATTTGTTGTTGAACGGTTTAAATTAAAACTAAATAGAAAGAGTTCTTAAAGTTTGTAGTTAATATAAAATTTAATTTAATTTTGAAAGTGATGCAATGTGGAACGTAGAACGGCTCTGAGTTTTTTTTTTTTCTTCAAGTACAAACATTTAGCTCCTAGCTCCATCATCTCTTGGCCAATTTGAGATCTAATTACAGTTTTGAACTCAGGTGGTCAAAACCTTTCGAGTGATATATTTGACCACGCCCAAGTCTCACAGATTAATTTATTTTAATCCTGCCTAAAGGAATTACAGTTTGAGAATAGGCTGGTAGAGATCCCGATTAGTAATAAAATCGATTCAGGCGTAAGCGCGCGCCCCACGCTTGGTAGTGCTGGCGCACAAAAATATAAGTAATATTATAATATAGCTAAATAATAAAAAGAAAAAAGGACTCATAGATTAATTTACTCTAATCCTACCTAAGATAATTTCAAGTGCGGCGGTTATTGAGGATCCCCCTCTTGTTACCTGTATCTATACTTCTAATGAAATATCATAAGTATTGTACATATAATAAACACATTTATAGAATATTTTCCCACTGTCGCCAAAAACTGGTGTGGCATTACATAAAACAGTTTAGCCACTTCTTAACTTAGTTTATGGCAATATTTCCACCATAATGTGCACTATTCGAGACCGACTCTTAAACTTAGAACTATGTACAAGTGAATGAATATTAAAAAACAAACGAACAAAAACAACAACAAACACGAATGCTAGTAGATGTCAGTAAAATATTTAAGTAACAATTTCTTATTAATTCGTATTTATTCGCATATCATATGCCATAATTCTGCTCCGCTATGCAAATTTTATTATCTTATGATAATAGTATACAACACATCAGTCTTTATGTTATCAATACCGAAAAAAGTATTTGAAGGAAATATTTTTTGTGTTTTTTTTAGCGCAAAGCAACATTGGACTATCTGCTAGATTCATCGCAAGGTTGTTGTTTGTTATTAAGCACACAGCTACACAAAGGGCTATCTGTGCTCTGCCCAACACGGTTATCGAAACCCGATTTATAGCTGTATAAGTCCACAGACATACTAATGTGCCACTGGGGGGCGCATCCCAGGGAGACAATAGCTCTGTGCACTTAATGTGCTCTTAACATGAATATTGAAATAATAATATATTAAATCTATTAGATGAATTAACTATTTATATAATATGAACAAAAATTAATCATTAAATGCATTTTAACGCAGTTATATGAAAATAAGCTGATAAGAGCAGAGTATTATTATTATTATTTTATATTACTTATGTTAAATTAAAATTACATAGAAAACGCTATATTGTAGTTAATAAAGGCACATTTAATTTTGGAGTTGAAAATCACATCAGGTCATTTAGCTGAATGGGTGATAGACATCTGCTTAAAAATATCAAATACCTTCCAATTACTTTAAAATAATTGTTGCACATTAACAATTAATACCGTTATAGTTTACGTTAATATTATTAAACATGTAGCAATGAAACTGCAACAAAGCTGTTGTTGTTTGTTGCACAAAGCTACACAAAGGGATATCTCTTCTCTGCCCACCACAAGTATCAAAACCCGGTTTCTATCAGTATAAGTCCGCTGAAACTTCAACAAAGAAAAATACAAGATACGATAAATATATTCTGCTGGTTTGACTAATCTAACTTATTTGTGCACTCAGATGACACAGTTTAAACATTACATTGTCGATAGGAAT
The DNA here is from genome assembly GCF_000517525.1 of Limulus polyphemus. NCBI lineage: Eukaryota > Metazoa > Arthropoda > Merostomata > Xiphosura > Limulidae > Limulus > Limulus polyphemus. The sequence goes on along the minus strand of NW_013665670.1, from coordinate 738,848 downwards.
ATTACAGTAATCGATTTATACATTCTAGAAATAGACGCTACAGTAATTTGTTTTGAAATGTATTCGTTACTGATGGAACAGTTTGTTGGTATTGTATTATGCTGCTTAAAGTCACTCGACTCTAGCCTTGATATCTACTTACCCATAACTAGCCAAGGTTGAATCATAGTAATACGAAGCAGGTTGGGGTATAGATCTCCAGGGGCTATCTACGCTTTCTTTCATTGTGTAAGCAGAATTCTAAAAATAGACAATAAATCTTTGTTTTACAATAAGCCGTTTGAATTATGAAAACGCATATCGTAAGACACAAATTGTTATTAAGCATAATTTAAACTTCTTCAATGATGTTAGAAAAAACACGTAGGTTCAAGAAGTTTTGATAGAAATGAATAAAAAACCCTATAACCCGAGCGCTTTCGAAAGGTCTGCCTTTCTATTTCGCTCGGGTTATAAGGTTTTTATTCATTTAAACTTCTTCAAGATTATCTAATGTTAACGTTTATTAAGAATATTTGGTCTTTTGAAATTTTTACCACAGTCAACAAGATGATTCTTTTGAGTATAATGTCGTAGTATACATGCTAACCATTCATTTTTAGGTAATAGCTTCACTATTTGAAAATATTTTAAAACTTAAAAACAAAAACACATAGGTACGAAACTTTCGAAGTTTTAAGACTCTCCGTGTAAAGATCAAATTAGTAGTATTTTCATTATAACTACAGCATGTCATTTTGTATTTATTTTATTTCAATTGCAGTACAAAGGATATAGAAACGGAAGCAGTTATATTAAACGTAACTAGAAATAAACTGAAATGTAAAGAAAAATACTATTGAAAGAGGGAAAGAGTGTTACAAACGTTTTGAAATGTGATCATATCTTAAATTCTATGTAGATCTTTCTCGCAGAAAACACCAAAGCGAGGCATTATTATAACGAATACTAGACTTAAACGCTATTAATTCTAGTCCATTGACTTTCTGTCAAAATATATTTCTTATCTATTTACAGTCCCCCAGTAGAACTGCGATAAGTCTACTGACTTGCAATGCTAAAATCCTGGGTTAAGTTGCCAGCAGTGGACACAGCAGATAGCCCAATGTGGCTTTGCTCGAAGACAAACAAACAAAATCTATTTCCATTTACTGAATAAATAAGACATGTCATAACAACATTATCTGTTTGATCAAAGGTTTAACAAAATCAAAGAAAACAAGTGAAACGAGTTTTCATAATAAGCGACCAAATATTTACTTGTGGCAAACTGTTGTCCTCTTGGGCCCGCCATGGCCATGTGGTTAGGGAGCTTGACTCGCAATCTGAGAGTCGTGGGTTCATGGGGGCATAATTATGTGATGGTCAATCCCACTATTCGTTGCTAAAAGAGTACCCCAAGAGTTGGCGGTGGGTGGTGATGACTAGCTGCTTTCCCTCTAGTTTTTCACTGCAAAATTATGGACGGCTAGCGCAGATAACTCTCGTGTATCATTGCGTGAAATTCAAAACAAACCAAAGCAGTCCTCTTGGAAGTATCCTAAAACTAATTTCTTGCTTCAACAGAAAAAACATTTGAAATATCTTAATTTACTTAAAACGAAGGACTTAAAAGCTAACAAGATAATTGCTAAAATTTGTACACAGTCTTATGTACTTAGGCGAATAATTTAATTGCACATATCACAGCCTAAAGTAAAAGACACTGTGTGATTTTTATTAGAACTCATACGGAGTTAATAGTTGCAGTAAATTTGAAAAAAAAACAAAAAAAAACAGCTAAACAAATTGAAATTTAGAAATTTAAAAAGTTTATGTAAATTTCAAAATATATCATTTCAAACTTCTGAGAAAAGATGCTTCAAATCAAATTTTCCAATAACATCAGCGTAAAATGTTACCAACTTAGGAAGCAGGCTGTAAGATTTCAGTAAATAAAATTTTACGGTTTTATGCTTTTAGGATAAGACAATTTTAAATTGAAGTAAATACTGTAGTATATATTTGTTAGATGTTTGTCTGTTTTAGAATGTTCGCGTTATTGTAGTATATATTTGTTAGCTTTTTTGTCTGTTTTAAAATGTTCACATCACTGCAGTATATATTTGTTAGCTTGTTTGTCTGTTTTAAAATGTTCACATCACTGCAGTATATATTTGTTAGCTTGTTTGTCTGTTTTAGAATGTACGCATTACTGTATTATATATCTGTTTTAGAATGTGCGCGTTACTGTAGTATACATTTGTTAACTTGTTTGTTTATTTTAGAATGTTCGCGCAAGGTACACAATAGCTATTTGCTTTGGATTGTTGTTTTTTGTTTTTACATTCGCAAAAAGCTAGCCGACCCAAATTTGAGATGTTACATTATAAAGAAGGTACATAGCCAACTACATCCACCGTAATTCTTTGGCTGCACTTGTCTGACCGATTATTAGGAATCTGACCGTCACTCATGATCCCAAAGTGTGTGAAGTGTATTTTGTTAAGGGGGGGCGGAACACAAGCCTTGGAGCCACATATACATAGTGTAGCACATAAACCTTTGGACCACAATTGGTTAAAGGCTAATTGAGCTAGTTGTACTTAATGTTTAACTGATACACTAGATAGAAGGCAACTAATTAATAGCACCTACTCTCAACTCTTGGACTAATTTTACCTGACTAAATAGTGGAATCTGATCGTCACTCTTATAGCGCATTCATGACCAAAAGTGTAGGAACGGGATACAAACCATGAACTCTCGGATTTACAGTCCATACAGACTAACCATTGGCCCACACTTGACCTAATTCGTCAGCTTGTTTATTTGTTGGATTTCTCGTGAAACTACTTCAGAACTATCTGCGCTAGCCATTCCTATTTTAGTTTTAGAACTGGTAGACTAGATAGAAGGTAGCTATTCAACACCACCCGCCGCCATCTCTTGGACTACTCTCTATCAGTTAAAAGTTGTATTTAACGTCACTTAAACCAGAAATGTTCAAATCTAGCTAGATATATATAAACTGCGTAGAATAATCGAAAATATATTCATAATATAAGTAACGAACGATTCAAATTACGTAGTAAAGACTTTTACTAAACGTGGGGAGTATTTTGGAACATAAACCCTACTCGTTTGTTTTTCGGATATTCGCGAAAGTTACTCAAGGACACTAGCTATCTTTAATTTTGAGTTGTTAGACTAAATTAAGGGAAAGCACTTAGTCAACAACACCATTCCGCCAACTCATGGACCACTCTTGTCTGATTGAATAGTGAGATTTGACAGACGGAACACTTCTTTCATATAATATCGGGACGCGAACACTGAACTCACAGATATACAGTCCTGCAAGCAAACCATTAGGACAAACGCGGCCCTACACATTTAAAGCTTTTCTGAAATCTCAATCTTGAAAATCTATTATTGGATATAAATATAATGATTTTATTTGCATTTGGGTAAAAATTCTTTGAAATGAAAAAGAAATAAGCGTAAGAATATCAAAATTATTAATGTAAGGGTTGTTTTGTGAAATAAATATCCAGGGCATAAAACTGACCCAGCAACAAATTTCCTCTTCCTTCTCTGTTATTCCCGTCCCACCAAACATGCTCGCCCTTTCAGCCATGGAGGCGTTATAATGTGACGGTCAATCCCACTATTCTTTAGTAAAAGAGTAGCCCAAGAGTTGGCGGTTGGTGGTTATGACTAGCTGCCTTCCCTCTAGCCTTACACTGCTAAAGTAGAGACGGCTAGCGCAGATAGCCAGCCCTCGTGTAGCTTTGCGCGAAATTCAAAAAAAAA
>NW_013665670.1:715111-734164 GCF_000517525.1 Limulus polyphemus | reverse complement strand
AAAACAAACAAACCTTCTCTGTTGACTCATATTAATGCAAAAATCGTATATTGCTTGGGAAAAAAACAACAACTTAATATATGTTGTCTTTTAAATGTGTTTTTCACCTCTTTATAAAAACTTTGTATCAATTCATGCGGTTAAAATACTTGTTACGAGAAAGTGAAAAACTGTCATCGAGATCTTAGACTATTCCTACCTTTCGAGTGTAAAATAAATAATCGAGTCTAGTTATTTGTACTTTTGTTACTCAGCGTCAAGTCGAAACACAAAGACAGAATGCATTTTTTTTCATAGCCTAGTAATCATTAATTTAGCAAAAAGTATCTTAATAAGTTAAAAATTGAAGCTAAAGAGCTTAACATTTACCAGTTAAGCAGTTTCCGGTTTTTTATTTCTCATCTGAAAAGGAAACTTACACGTGACATAACATTACTGTAAGATACACAGAAATTCAATTTCCGCCTTTTGAAAATATTTATTTCCTTTTTTTTATATACACTGAGAGCTGTTGTTGGGCTATTTGTGATCTGCCCACCACGGGTATCGAAACCCGGTTTCAAGGTGAATAAGTCCGAAGACAATTACTGAGAGCAAAATGACACTTAGACAGCCACCAGTCAATTAGTCGCTTGTCTCCATTATGCAGCTTGTTTGTTTATGGAATAAAAGACTAGTGGCATGCTAAGTTAATGTAGAGTATTAAAATTTTAACTACCCCCAAAGAAAATATGCAGATATGAAAACAATACTGATAATCTGAAAGAAGACAAAATAGTTAATAACTTGGATTTTTAATATTTTATAATAATAATAATACATTTTATACGGAACTAGAAGTTTAGTTTCTTAGGATTACTATTTTTTTATGTTAGTTCTACTTGAAAATAGCACTATCTCGCATACGTATATAAGATATAGATTTTCTTTATCTACGATATCTAGAAACAAAGCTACTTCAACATTTCTTGTACATGACGGATACCGAGGCTAACTACACAATAACTGGATCATTATAACAAATCAACAACAAAAAACAAAAACACGTTTATCGTGTTACGTCGCTCTTAAGAGTTACCAACCACTTAAAGTAAGTTGTCTGTGTTACAACTAAACGCTAGGTAGGCTTTCAGCTTACTTGAAGGAAACTTTAACACTGTCATACGTGGAAGTCTATTATGTATGTACCTTTACATTCCTTATTTTTGTTCATTTGTGTAAATTACACCAGGCCAACGGTGTAAATCGAACTAATTTTGTGCAGATTACACAAAAGAAATAATTCCCAAACATCTTCAAGTAGAACAGCGTCCATTTCAATTTTATCGACTTTAAAAATCGATTACTTAATGCCACAAATTGTTCGGAAAAATCTAGAAAATATTTCATTAAACACGATTGGTGATGCTAAGTCATTGAGTCAAAAAACACAAATTTATTTCCAATTTATTTTTATTAATAAAAATATCTTATATATTATAACATGCAGTTTCAAAATTCACACTCTAGTCTAAGGGAAATATTTAAGAGGCAAAGACATTGTAAGACATTGATTGTATGGTGAAAAATCGATAACATGAGCTCGCAGTTTTTAGTAATCCAAGAAATAGAGGATATCCTGTGACCGTTGATTAATTTCACCCATCTTACTCTAAAGATAATCCATTATGCATGTTTCTGTGTCCTTCACCCAGAATTGGCTGCCTCGATGATGGGTACATGAGCTATTTTGTTTTAATATTTTTTGTCCCAGAGGGGAATAAGCCCTGAAATAGTTACACAGTGTTACAAAAAATAGAAGAGACAAATCGTGGCTCTTGATTGTCTGAAATTTGAAATTAACTCCAAAAATAAATGTTATTGTAAAATTGGTAAATGCTGAATATCAGTGCGTCAAAATGTTATTTTAAAGTCTCCAGTAATTCTTTTCTGTAAATTTAACGTGTTTTTAAAATACTTTTCATGTTAGGTAATATCATGCATAATCATTTACAAATTTTACGAGTGTTTAGTATAACCTTGCGACGTATCAAACAACCACGTTACACTTATGTTAAACAACTTAGAAATTTCTTAAGACAATATAAGTCAGTAGCTCAGAAGTAGTGAGAGGTTAGGACTTTTATTACCTTAGTTTCATACTTATTACAAATACTCAGAGAACAACGTTATCAATAAAGTCATAAGTTACGACAGCAATGATTAAGAGTTAGAAAAACAAAGAACCAGAAGAAACTCAGTTCTTTAAACCACACCAATAAAAACAACAATATATAACAGTTTCCAAAATAATATTAAATCTCAAATAATAATCAAACTAATCTCTACAACAAGCTATTTGTTGTAATAATAAACACATGTATCTTACATACCTCTGGTCTAACTCCTCTCATTAATCTCTCTTAACTTCAGATCATTGGCTTTTTATTTCCTTGCCAAACAACAAGATTAAATATCACGGCCCGGCATGGCCAGGTGGTTAGGGTGCTCGACTCGCAATCTGCGGGTCGCGGGTTCGAATCCCCGTCCCACCAAACATGCTCGCCCTTTCAGCCGTGAGGGCGTTATAATGTGACGGTCAATCCCACTATTCGTTGGTAAAAGAGTAGCCCAAGAGTTGACGGTGGGTGGTGATGACTAGCTGCCTTCTCTCTAGTCTTACACTGCTAAATGAGGGACGGCTAGCGCAGATAGCCCTCTAGTAGCTTTGCGCGAAATTCAAAACAAACAAAGAAACAATTAAATATCACATGACTAACACCTTAATATTTGTTTTACAATAATCAAACATGAACTTAATATCCATACGTCACTGCTAGGGGAACTCGTATTATTGTATATAGATAGCAAAAATGGTTCTAGAAAAGAGTTTCCGTTAAAACGTAAAACAAATAATAAGTATGAAATAAAAGGCTAATAGTGTATACTGAATAAAATAATCATTAAAACTAATGGTGAAATAAGGGACATAGAGCCAACAAGTTTAAATCTTGTAATACTGTTTACCAGAAAAGTCGCTAAAATTCTACAACAATAATTACAAGTAATAGCAAATAGTCTTATTTATGAGAAACGGGCAAACTTAAAAAAAAAGCTTTTATTATCACACTGTCCTAGGTTGTTAATTTGGCACCCTCGTTGCTAGAACACCTGACAAATTTGAGGTAGCGATAGTATCGAGTACCGAACCAGAATCGCCACACGTTAAGTTTCATGTACCATCCCTATCGCACTTTACGAATGTAGTTATTATACTTTCAGAAATTTAATGTCATATATCAATTTAATGTTATAAATAAATAGAATGCATTTATTTAAATTGAATACTGAATAAATAACAGAAACGCATGCAAATTTATGTCTTGTTTAGTATTTGCTGAGTTCCAGCTAGATGTCCACAGAATAATATTCCAGCTTATGTGAATTTCTGACCACTAGTACACGTGGTTTACCCGTCTCAATTTACCTATCTCCCAGTGGGTCAGCATAAGCTTATGGTCTTAAAACGTTAAAACCTGGGGTTCGATTCCCCGAAGTAAATAAACACAGGGCAAAAAATCCACTGTGTAGCTTTGCGATGAAACAAACTCAATAGACCACATCGTTTGAGGGGGGCTAAAAGTGGGATTTTAAAGGAAGCAAACCAAAGATGATCAGTTCTTGAAAACGAAAAGATAATTTAGCACAGAATCTAAGGAAAATTAAAAATAGTTTTAAATCTCTATATTATTATAAATGCATGACTTGCGTTGGAGTATGTGTGGTCTGGATGAAAAATGTTGTTTATGTCCATTAGCGACTGTGCTGATTATGTGACCTATAGAGTCAACGACCACTCTGTGATAAACGATTGACTCAGCATAACTTTTGTTGCAATTGATTAAAGTTACAAGAGTGAGGAGTTAAATGTTTAGGTTTTTTGTCGGAGTTTATAAGTCCAGGATGAAGAAGGTTAAACATATTCTGTACTGACCATGATAAGTGTGTGATTTGTACTGATTATGCGATTTATACAGAGTCAACGAGTAAACCGTGAATTGTTTGTTTTGAATTCCGCGCAAAACTACACGAGGGCTATCTGCACTAGCCGTCCCTAATTTAGCAGTGAAAGACTAGAGGGAACACGGCTAGTCATCACCACCCATAACCAATTCTTGGGCTACTCTTTTACCAACAAATAGTGGGATTGACCGCACATACTAACACCCCCACGGCTGAAAGAGTGAGCATGTTTGGTGTAACGGGGATTCGAACCCGTGACCCTCCGATTGTGAGTCGAGCGCCCTAACCACCTGGCCATGCCGAGCCAAGTGAAAATGAAATGTTAAATTGGATAAGTTTGAAAGAATGTTTTTACCAATGAGTCCACCATGTTTAAGTTGTTCAGTAATAATTAATGATAGATTATATAAAAGAAAAAATGGACACAGAACCACTTCCGAAGAAACATCTAGATGAATCTATACAACTTTGGGGTATGGTAGCGTTTCCCCAGTGCTGTTGGAGACATAGGAAAATTTGATGATATAATTACTGTAGAGAAGTACAGACAAATCAGCAGGATAAAGATCCTAATAATATGACTAACGTAATAAAAGCTTCACTGGAGATGAACCAAACGATTAAAACGCTAGAGCTCCTGCCTTGGCCTGCCCAGATTTCAGATCTGAACGTAATTTAATGAATTTCTCCTACATAGATAAAACTGAGGTCAAGAGCAAAACAAGTATCTGTGTATTTGTTTTATATGCTAAAGGGTATTTGAAGGAACATTGCTGGCACTTTCAAAAGTAAATTCTACGAGAGCATGTTGACGGGGTATCCTGTCCGAAAGAAAGCAAAGGATTTACACCAAATACTAATTTGTACAGTTACATATTTGTATACTGTCATTCTGGTTTAGCCTATAGACCTAAGGAAGCTTCTATGCTCATATTGAAGGAATATTTCTTTTTCAATACAGCATGTTTCCATATTAGTTTCCATTAGTGTATATTTCTTTCATAAGGTTGGTACTTACTATAAAGGTGAAAAATGTTAGCTTTGCACGTTTTTGCAAATTCATAAATATGAGTCATTTTTCTACATATATTAGTATACGTATAATTTATATGAGTTATGTAATTTATCAAAATACTGAAAGGTGTTTGATACGTATCACACCTGCTCTCTATTACACATGTTCACATCATTCCATCCGTACACCTTGAACATAATATAAGCGTTATAGATATCTACATAACTGTTTCGGTTTCTCTTGTGTCTTCAGCAGATAATCATTCAGGATTATAATAATAATTATTATTATGTATTATAATTTCGCCAAACCACAGGTAATCATATATTCAACAAGATTTAAAGTATCGGTTTCTATTGTTCTAGTATTATGCATAATTGCCGACTAGAGAGATTTCCCATTGCTCTCTTTTTTGAACGAAATGTGGACTCACTGATAACTTAGAAACAAAAGCTGCAAAACGATTATTCACAAATTGTGTATTTGTAACCAGACAAGTATGTTTGGCTCATTGAAATATACTATGCGTGAGCGCGTGCATAGTCGCGTGACTAGAGCATATATAGAACTTTATATAAACTTTATATACCTAGAGAAGAATGATATGAATTAAACACTAAAACATGCAGACTATACAGCTTAGACTCAGGAATGATCCGAACAAGTAAACTGTTGCTGATAAGCCTTACTTTAAATTTTCTATTATTATAATTATTATTATTACTAAGGCTCAAGGAATGTTTCAACAGTCAGTATGATAGTGATAGCCTTTGTTGTATCAATATACCATGTTTTTATCAAGCTCATGCGAAGTTATTGCATTACAATCTGCAGTAATATACCTTGCATATTTTCTTCCGTACTTTACAAAAAACAAACCCATGTGCTCGAAAACTGCTGTTATGTTTTCCCCGTTATGATATGTACCTGTTTCACTCACGAATTAACCAGCATACTGCGTAGAAAAACGAGTCTTGCTTAGTTATACAGTCGGAGAAGGTAATTTGTCCATAAAAGTAAGCGTTTGTGCGTTAATATAACGTGCGGATCTACTCACAAATACTGGGTTTTTTATGAGTACCAATTAAGATTGGTCCATTCTTATATACGCGACTCCACTTGGAAAACAATTTACTTGCACTTAAACAACAGTTTGATTTCTGATCTTCCAATAATGCATGATTTCCGGGCATGTGTATTTATCTGAAGGTATGCAGAGAGTGCCAGTAATTACTGATTCTAATGTATTTATACAGCACGATTTTCCTTTTTTCAAAAAGGAATTTTTTGTTATCAACGTCTTTTCTTTAATCTTGGCCACTGTTTACTCATTAAAGGAGGTAATATAATTATAGTATGTAACTATTTGGTTTTTTGGAAACATGTTTTTAATGTTTATTACCATGTACTTCCTCAGGTTAAGAGAATTCAAAAATTGGTCGGATTTTATTTCGTATTAATTGTACGTTTTAAATTCAAGTTGGACTTTTATTTTCAACCGAAATACTTTATATATACATGTATATATCATATGTTATGAGCTTTACGAAAGCACACTGTTTAAAGGTTATGAATAAGGTATATGATCAGCCGTATATGATCCACTAATTTAAAAAACTTTATATAGTAATTCACGAGTGAAATTTGCATTCATTGTATTTTTTCCCCACTGTAATACGAGAGAGAAACAAACTTTAAAAACAAATAATTTGCATGATGTTGGATCCTGATGAATTCAATTGTTTAGAATGTGATGAGTCTGTTTGTTTTTGAATTTCGCCCAAAGCTACACGAGGACTATCTGCGACAGCCGTCCCTAATTTAGCAGTGTAAGACTAGAGAGAAGGCAGCTAATCATCTTCACCCACCGCCAACTCTTGGGTTACTCTTTTACCAACGAATAGTGGGATTGACCGTCACATCATAACGCCCCTACGGCTGAAAGTACGAGCGTGTTTGGTGTGACGGAGATTCGAACCCGCGACCCTCAGATTGCGAGTTGATCGCTCTAACCACCTGGCCATGCCAGGCCTGTGATGAGTCAACAGTATTTTTACATACAATATAGATCATACATTTGGGAAAAATAATAATGTTACTTGAACGCATTTTGCAAATATGGTTGACAAGTTTATCATTTTTCTACTCAACAGACCTAAAATATATTCACATTTATAGATATGTCACATATAAATAAATAAATTAGAAGGACGCGATTTTAAATTTCCCTCTTTTATTCAGGTTTGAAAATGGTATATGAATGATTCTTTCTTAGTGTTATTCGAATGCTCCTTAGTTTCTTAAATGTAGTGTTTTCTTCAACCTGTCCGTGTCTTTCTTGTTTATTTATTCGTCATCAATTGGGCTGTTTTTTTCGACGTTTTGATATCTACATACATACATACACACACACATATATATATATATATATAACACCTATTGACCACAATTTCTACCAAAGTATTTACGTTCTTCAGCGTCACAGTCGTGATTCTAAGAATTCGTTGTTTTGAAAATATTCATAGAACTCTATGTTAAGGTATTATTTGTATATCAACACTGCCTAATGGCAATTATCTGGCTATAGATCAAACACAATTTTTATTGAGGTCAAGTTAATTAATACCTACAGGTTAAAAATATGAAAAAAGTGGTGTGGCAGCTGTTATGTACAGGTGACAGATGACGAGCGACGTATCACCCACCTATCACATCAGTTTCCCAAATAAAACCTGTACAACAAGACTACGTTTAATGATGTCTTGTTTCAATATAAAAATATGCAATCCCAGGGCTCTATTAAGTGTTTTTAACATTATATATTTACTTAGGACTTCGTATTACGTGATTTCGTTTCTTGCATTCCTTTTTCGAAAGTAGGATATTTATACAAGCCATGACTGTTAACTATCAAAGAAACTTTTTATTACATTTATTCCAGGACCATTCAGAATCTGTAAATAGTTTTTATCAAATTTATTCATTAGCGACGAATAATATATTTAAATATTATATATAATAAATAATACAAATGTAAGCAATATTTATGTGTGTTTTCAACATGGAGAACAAACTGTTATTTTTTCCTCAGTCAGTTAATAGCCAAAAAAAAAGGGGGGAAGAGATTCTTTTACGTTGCTTAGTTGAGAAAAAACTTGACAAAACTAAGCTCGGTGAATTATAGGGGATGTGTATGGCTTATATCTGTACAACGCACTATAGCTTTTATAAATGACCAATACTCCGGAAACAGCCAAGCTGATGGATTCATTTCCTAATTCTGTACATGGCATAAAAAATATAGTCTTCGTATTCAAATTTTGGATGAATTTTTATCATTTGGGTTTGGAATTACTCTATTGGCTTATCATATGTATTTGGAATTAACCTCAATCTGTAACTCAACAAATCTCGTGTTAGGTTTACCGTTGAAAATAAAATAGCTTTGTTGTTAAGATATCCAAATGATGATTAATGCATTCTACATATTATAGGTTCTTCCTTTGCTTTTGCTGTTGTTGTTTTTTCTGTTATATTGATTTATGATATTTAGTATTTCTAGTTAGTTAGTTAATCATTAACTGATTAGGCACCCAGTGGCACAGGGGTATGTCTGCGGACTAACAACACTAGAAACCTGGTTTCGATACCCGTGGTAAGCAGAGCACACATAACCCATTGTGTAGCTTTGTGCTTAATATCAAACAAAAACAAAACTGATTAATAAGTAACTTTTTGTTCTAATCTACAATCTACATAGTTAATTAATGTTTGATCATTTCTCATCAATTGCAAGTGGTTAAATTTTATCGTTTGAATTTACTTTTAGAAAATCCTTTGAATACAATTAAATATTTTCCCTGTGATTTCAATGGTATTATTTTTGTAATATAGTTACAATAAATGATTCATTCTACGGTTCTTATTGTAGCGTTGTTTGCCAACTTGACTTCAACATCAGATACCTATATCAGTGGACAAAGCGTAGTTACCAACAACTCGAATAACTGCCTCTATTTCAATCATTCAAGTTCATTTTACGAACCAAGAAGATTTATTACAGGATCACTTGATACTATGGTAGTTTGTTTCTTTGTTTGTTTTGGATATTCGTACAAAGCTTCACAAGGGCTATATTTAATTTTGATTTGATAAACTAGAGGGAAATCAACATCAACCATCGACAACTCTTGGGCTAGTCTAATCGAATAGTGGAATATATAATGTACCCACGACCCCAGAGTGAGGATCAAGGTTTTTGCTAACGAGACGCGAACTTGGAACCATCAAACCTACAGATCGGTACACTAACCAAAGGGCCACAATCAGTTGTAGCTGATTGGAAAATACATTCCAGAATTTTCCTTTTTCTTATAAATTTCAGAAATTAGGCGAACTTTTGATTGTTTTGGACTGTCTGTTTCCAGAACTAAGGACTTTTATCAAACAGTTTACTCTACTGAAATTGTTTTGTTTTTGTAACGCTAGTTTCTACTTCTTTCTCTCTTGAAGGTTAAATAGAATATCAAGTATATTAAAATTAGGTACATAATGACTGACTTTACCATCAAATTTTATTTATGCTTTAAGTATAGCTGAACCTTTTAGTAAAGTATTTGAAGAAGTGTATTACCAATATACGTACATAGCACTTTTAAACTGAAGAGCGATATCCTTCTTACTGTAAATAGAATATCAAGTATATTAAAATTAGGTACACAATGACTGACTTTACCAGAAATCTTTATTTATATTTTAAGTATAGCTGAGCCTCTTAGTAAAGTGTTTGAAGAAGTGTATTACCAATATACGTACATAGCACTTTTAAACTGAAGAGCCATATTCTTCTTACTGTAAATTTGGTCATAATTTTAAGACGTAATCTTCATTCTGCATTGCATTTTCCTTAATTCAAACCTTGTATGCTTGAAAGTTTGTTGCAACACATGCTAATTTCCGTTATACTATCAGAAGTATTGATACGGATTTTAATATAGTATTATTCGTGTGTTTGCTTACCAACGCTGTAGGATAAAAAGCTGGAGAGTCCACGCCGGTAAAACTGTGAAAGTTAGCCTGATCCGCCGCATAGCTTGTTCCGTTGTAGAACCGTGAGGAGCCGGTAAGGTTCGTTGCAAGTTGAGGGTATGCTGACAGCAGGCGAGAGTCATAAGCTGGAGGCAAAGGACAACCAGCAGCTGGCGGTGTTGGCAGCGGCTGCTGTACCGCGTGTGGATCGGTCTCGAGCAGTGGACGTGGTGTATCGCAGCAAGACGTCCCCGAGGTTCCAGCCTGCCCAGTATTTCTTAGAAGCTGTGGAAATAAAACACGAGCTATTGTATCACAATATTTATGACCAGCAGCAATGTTTATTATGGGATTAAGCTATCAACACCAGGCTTAGTGACTATAAAATAGGAAATAACACTGGTTATTGTAGCATAAACACTTACCTTGCATAATTCCATGTAAGTTTAAGCCATTATAAGGTGACTTTTAACGTGTAAACATAGTGTCAACCTATAAACAAATACTATGTATGTCAGTACATATATTTTAATATCTTCTAAGCTATCAAAGTTTTCGCTTCATGCATTAAACCATACTGTTGAAAAATGGATAAATTATATTGATATATATATATGTATGTGTGTGTAATAAAAGGTGTCTGAAAAAAACTGGCACCACAGGAACTTCAACTAATTTTACAGAATGTGTTTCACATGTTGTCTTTGTAATTCGAAACAAGTTTGAAGACGATACTTCTATTCTCTTTGAACACTGCGAAGAACATTCGTGTTGTTGTCAATGGTCCGACACTCGTCGCGAATTCGTTCTTTCGGTGTTCCAGATCTTCTCTTTGTACACACATGCCTTGTGCAGTCCCCAGAAAAAGAAACCCATGGGAATCAAGTCCGAACTTCTTGGGGGCCCATTTCTGGGGACCACGTCTGGCAATTTAATGTCCTGGGAAGGTGTCATTCAACCAAGCTCGGACCTCCGAGTAGCAAATCACCTATGTCCAGACTTTCGGACATCTTTTAGATCTCAACTTTCACATAACGATGTCAATGAAATACAAATCGCACATACACCGCTAACATAATAGGATTTGCAATCATAACTTTAACATTTTCTTTATCGTTGTTTGTTATCCTTTGTCATGTAAGATTGCCTGATGACCCGCATGTAAAATTCATAAGGGGTTTAAACAGCTTTGACAGAGATATATATTTCAATAGTTTACCCCTTTCAAACACCAGAATTGGCGATTAATTAGAAAAACAAATTTCTGGATCATACTGTGCTATAGCAACGTTTTTTCAAAACATCAAGTTTTTCCAATGTTTGAGTATTTTTTGACACCTATAGTTTCTACAAACCTAATCTTTTCAAGAGATAAAGATATAGAAATAATAAATTCAGATATATGATACACTAAACTTCATGCAGTTTTAGTGATCAATGATTGTCAAAACATGTACAGACACCTGAATATAAAACATTTACAGGTACCTGAATATAAATCCTATACAGATACCTGAATATAAAACATGTACAGGTACCTGAATATAAAATCTATACAGATACCTGAATATAAAATCTATACAGATACCTGAATATAAAACATGTACAGGTACCTGAATATAAAACATGTACAGGTACCTGAATATAAAACATGTACAGGTACCTGAATATAAAACATGTACAGATACCTGAATATAAAACATGTACAGGTACCTGAATATAAAACATGTACAGATACCTGAATATAAAACATGTACATGTACCTGAATATAAAACACGTACAGATACCTGAATATAAAATCTATACAGATACCTGAATATAAAGTTGCTAAATATCCCAATTCTGAACTTTTATAAAAGCATAAAGCATTGAAAATTTATTTTGAAATCATAAAATCTTGAAATTTATTACATCAATGTATTTCTAGAACCGCAGAATATACCTGCACAAAATTTTAGTGAAATTTCAAGTTAAACGTAGACGTTTGTTAGGAGCAGTCAACAATGACCTCGTAATTTCTTGTCGCAGTTAAAAGACTGTGATGTAATTAGGATTCTAACCAGTTCTTTTGATAAACCGCTTAAAATATGAAACAACTGAGTAAGTATACAGAAATCTTCTCTATAAAGAACTCTGACTTATTTATTTTTGAAATATTCTGAAAAATGTTCATTCACAACTTAATACGGGAGTTAGTGAAGTTATAAGTTAATGCTATTTGAAACCTTTGCATTAAAATTTTAAAACTGTATCCTCAAATGTATCCTTCGTATGTTAACTATACGAAAAGATAAGATCATGTGGCGGTAAATAATCTTTATTTAGTGAATAAATGCTTAAGAAAAGCGCTAAGATAACATTGTATTATGAGGTGGCAAACGAGTATGGCATACACTTTCTCAATTTCACCGTTTAATACGGGAACTCAAATAATGGTTTGCTGCTTGAAACTCGTACTATGTCAGCCGTACCCGCCATATGTTATCCAAATATTTTTTAAGAGGTGCTTTTACAAACACATTTTTGTTTGTGTAATGTAATACTCATTTGGCGACAAAAGGCCTAATGAGGACGCGTTTGTAGAAAACCATCAAAAGAATTATCCCCCAAGGATAGTGTGGACACTGGAATGACGCCATATTTCTTTTGATTAACATGGTATATGTTTTAATTTGTTTCTGATGAAACTGAAACGGTATTATCTAATTTAACAAAATCATACAAATTGGAGATCAAGAAGAAGGCTATAATTAATTGAGTTTGTTAAATATATGAAACTACATTTTAACTCCCAGGAGTCTTCACATTTCAGTTAATTCTTTTAACCATGCCATTTGGAACCGTACATCTAAACATATACATACATGCAAGACACATATTACCTATGTATAATGAAACGACTCAGTTTCTTCTTCTGTCAGAAGACATTTTAATTCTAAAACTGTCAAAGTAAAAATTATGTTTCTAAAAGCCAAGCGAAATGTGTTTTAATTTGAATAATTGAAAAGATTTACTTTTTCATTTTTACATAAAGAATAATTATCACTTTCTTAAACATTCTGTATCATTGTATCCATACATTATATCATTGAAAATTGTATCTATGGGTATTATCTGTCTACAGAGTATATGCGTTGTCTTCACTAACATAGACAAGTAGTATTTTAAAGAATGAGATTTTTTATTTTACACAAGTATTTAGTATACAGTGAAACGATCGGGTAGCAATCATTATCATGGTTAATAGCCTATACAGTTGCTTAAGTCCTATTAATAGTTAGACTTAGGCACCTGTATAGGCTACTAACTATGCCTGCAATTATTACTTTATTGTTGCAATGGCATACTATAGTAAATGCAATTATAAAAATAGATATTTAGAACATTCAATTTAATTTGTGTTTGATATTTCAGTTGATTTATTTTTTCTAAATTAACTAATTAATGCACGGGTTATTTGCTTTCCAAAGACTGAATATTATCAATGAATGGACTATATCCAATTTTCAAAACACATCAATGCATTCTTTCTCATAAATAACTTTTAAAAACGTACCGTAATATTGTACATATTTTGTGATTTGCTATCAAATACGTTCAGTTTGTAACTTACATGCATTTGGTGTTAGTCGGATAATCTTGATGGCTGAGATACATATATGAACAACATTACTAGATGTCTCTATATATTAACGACACATAGAGAGGCGTTATTAGATGCATCAAACTGTTCAAAGATTACTACTATGCTGCTTTCTCATAGGAGATGTTTGTTTATGAGCGGAAAACAGTGTATTTGAACAAGGCATACATTTACAATTTAAGCATATACCGTTTGTTATTATTATTATTATATATGCTAGGCTTCGCACTTATAAAAAAGTTACAAAACAAGAGTTTGCCGTCTAAAGCTGTTTTGAAGCTTAAAATAAGAACTTATAAATGATAACTAGCTTGCAACACGTTTAAGAAAAAAAATGCTTAGGTTGTTTTTAAATATCAATGATTAAAAAAATGGAATAATTACGTAAATTGTAAATTAAATTAATCGTGTTTGTTTTGTTTATTTTAGGATTTTCCTGTAAAATGGCTATATGCGTTAGCCGTCCCTAATTTTGAACTGATAGACTAGAGGGAAGGCAGCTAGTCTACAGACTCCACTGTCAACCCTTAGCCTACTCTTTGTTTGATCGAATATGCTGACCTTAATTTTGAGATGATAGACAAAAAAAAAAGGAGCTAGTCTAGAGTATCCACCGCCAACTCTTGGCCTACTCTTACCTGACTGAACATACTGAGACTGAATCGTTCAAAACGCACGTTTGCGGCAATACAAACGAAACATGAACCCTCTGAATCATAGTACGGGCAGGATAAACAATAGGTCACACCCTATGACGTTGTTTTTACATTACCTATGTGTGATGTGTAGCTCTTGTAATTTCTGTACAGAGTAAAATATACGTTAGGGTCAAAAAATAAAAAACAAACGCTGAAAATGAACACGAGAATTAAGTATGACATATTGAAAAAACTAATGTAATCGCTTTCTGAACTATTCATATATAATAGTGTCGCTCTTTTCCGATTTTCTGTAAACACGTTTCAAAAGGAAGAGTACATCTTCTATACAAGCATGAGTGTACTTAAGAGACCATTACAATGATTTTTCTTTCTACTGATAAAGAACATCATCAACACCCGAATACAACCACGATGTAGTTACTAATTATTAAACATTTAATACTTGGAACGTGATGAAACAATAACACTCTAGCGCTTTCGACAAGCGGACGTGTCTTCTTCTAATGTTTGGTCAATAATTCTACAGTTAGTGCTTTACTGGTGATCAGAAGATCTAAAGTTAGTATACTTTAGTTGATTGACATTAATTACCCAGGAGGAAAATCACAGCTGACGTAGAACTAATGCATTTAATCAAAAAATTAAAATGTTCATTATATATGCTTTTTTTAGTCGTCTTTACAACGAGTAACAAAAAAAACGTAAGTGAATTTTAAACGTGACTATGGGGTAGGTGAAATAATTGATTTTTTAGACATTTTGATGCAAGTTACCTATGACATTCACAATAACATAATAAGTATATTGGTAACCTCTTAAGGTCACTGATATTAAAAAAAACGAATAAACACTGTAAAGGGGAATTTTTTATTCCTTTAACTACACAATTAAATCATAACATTTGTACTAAAACCAACAAAGTGTATATTGACTTTATTAATCTATCTTAGTAATCCTAGTAAATCTAGAATATATAAAACGGATGCATTTAATTTACAGGAAAGACGTTCGCTCCCCGAATGTCACCGACGTTCATAAGTGGAACTAACTATCGCTCTATGGACAGTTGATAACATTTATCAAGGGTTTTCTGTATTTGTTTTCTGGCTTACCCGCTATTTTGGGGGAAAAAAGGCTTATATCATATCATAAAATATAAAAAATAGTAGGTTAAATAGCCACAAGATGGTGCTTGTTATAAAACTAACTAACTAACAAACTAGAATTGCCCTTTCATAATACTGAATAAAGAGCTTTGAAATCTACATTGCAGGTTAATCTAAACGATATCAAACCTTCATTTCATTTCAATTCAATATTACTTATTGCTATAAGTATCAAAAACGCTTTTGAATCCGTCATTTTGACTTTCCTGTTTTAGATGCATGAGTATGTATTAATTAGGTCACTTCAAAGAGTGTTTCAAACACAATTATTTTAATCGTGGATGAGCCATGCTGCATGTTCATATTGTTGTAAAATAATCCTATTTATTCCATTTTTAATCTCTTGGACTCTAGATAGTACAGTAATGTGTTATTCAAACCTTAGTATTTGAAATTTTCGGCCTGAACGGCACCTTCTGCAATACGTTGGCTAAACGCCTTGGTCAAAGATCCCAAGGCTCAGGTACAACCATCATTAACTTAAAAATTGCTGACCAACAACAACACAACAACAAAAAGACACAAGTCAGTAACATTCGGCGTCTGCTAGATTACTCGCAACCCACCATCGTTACTGACTGTCACAGCTGAAAATGTGGAGTGTGTTCAGGATATATATTGGCTCGAACCCTATACTTCCGATTCGCATCTTGAAACGCTAACTACAGGGTCACACCTAACTCTACTTCAAAGCATATTTACTGTAGCTGATATTAGCAAATTCATGAACGGAATAAAGTTGAAAAACCTAGAAAAAAATTACATTTTCCCGTTTGTTATTATACGTATTAAAGAGCCTTAATTAACATATTAACGTACTAACGTATTAAAGAGCGTAAATGCAGATTAGTCCACAAATTTATCCTTTTATATAAAAAATACTAACCGATTTAAGTAAAGATTTTTACATTTTACTAAAATATACTTACAATTAATAAAGCATCATCACCTTGTCGAATTGAAAATCTATGATACACATAAATCACCATCGAATGACTTTAATACAAAAGTGTCTGTTTCTTTTTTAATCTTTCAACTCATCTTTAGATTACGAAGATGAAAGATTAGATTATTAATTTGATATTAAGTTTTTATACTTCATATAAAAAGAGTTTGAGCTGTAAAACTTTTCGTAGGCAAACATGTAAAAGTTAAATGTAATTGAAGTAAAAACTGACGTCAGAATATAGCAACAAAGGATTGTTTTAATACTGACTGCTTGTTATCTTTGCTTTAACTACACGAAAAATGAGTTCCAAGAAAGAGATAATAATTAAGCAGGAAATCTGGACTATAGCTTATGCTTTTTTTAGTCTATTGTGAGAAAGGAATTGCAATTTTCATGCACAATAAAAATTTAATCCTAAGTAGCATTACGTTTTTGATAGTAAAGTAATCAGTCCTAGAAACTGCATTAACGTTCTTCCATAGTTTACTATTGTTATACAATTGAAGTAAAACAAAACAAACATATTTTAATATTTATATTGTCTGACATAATAGTTTTCCAACCGCACAGTTCATGATTTAAATCGGTTCAATAAACCACATTTTTTTTATCTACCATAGACAATTTTTGGAGCAGGCTTTGGTCGAATTCCCGTCATAAAAGAAGGCATCTAACAATAATAGCTCTGGGCTATGAATTCCAGCACAGGTCTATTTCTAGGTTTTAGACTGCATGATTTGTGCAGAAAAGCATGTTTCAGTACAGCAGGCGGCAAAACATCAAACCTACAATGTTAACGAGGCTAGTCAATTTATTGCTAACGTTTCTTGGTAATTGAACTCAGCTGGAAAAATTGGTCGTTATTTTCGAGTTCAAATTCAAAACGCACTTAACGAAAAACATATATTGCTTCTCAAGGAACAGGAAAACTGAGCATTTTTAGCCACAGAAAGAAATAGGATTAATGCAGAGGTTTTACGGAGCAGATTAAAGGATTAGTGTTTCAGAGTATACATTTTCTGGGTGTTGCTCGTGTATGATAGAGTCGTGGCATATTTTTGAGGTCAACACAAAGCACGTTCTTAGGATTAAGCCGCCCTCTGTCTGTTACACGAATGAACGATGTTTGAACAAGGTTGGATTGAAATTTGCATATTATGCCTTTAACATAATCACGTTTTTTACGCTTTTGTAATACAAAGTACAGGGATGTAATAGGAAAACCACGTAAATACATATTGACACTAATAATTATTTTATACAGGGTGGGGCAAAAGTTACTATACAGCTGGCACTATACGGTTGGTACAGTTGGTGTTATGCGATTGTTACTAAAGAAAATATTACCGGTGCAATTGAAACCAATTGTTCAGAAAAAACAAACTATGTTCTAAATGAAACAAGTATATAGTCACTTTTACCCCACCCTGTAAAACAGTTAACGACAAAATAATCTCTTCCATGAAATGATAGATAATGTTGACCCAAGGCCATTGATTTGTCTACACTAAAATCTTAATTAACGTACAAACTTGACCAACAACAATACATCATATACGGGCGTTAACACAGTCGTTTAAATAGTAAAATCTCCCTTCCATAAAATTTAAGCAACATAAATTTCTCAATAATTTGGAAGTGACTTTTCATATAAAATGGGCGATATCCATAAATACTTTATGTGTGTATATTCTATCTGTTTAATGTAAATTTGATTCCATTAGGAATCATTACAGATCTCAAAACCATAATTGGTAGGATAGGTTTTGTTGTTGTTGTTTTGTAGCAAATATTAATATTCAAATGAAAAACAACAACACTGACTGCAAAAACAAACCAAGACCGATATCCAAGTAGAGGTTGAATGAAGATCAAGGCAACAGCTGCACAGAAAGGCACTTAAGTCACTTAATTTGATACAAGAAGGGAAAATCACTAGGACACAAGATATATCTGTGGGTATAACATTGCATAAATAACTGAATTTAAATAGAACACCTAAGTTAATACAAACTTCTAAACCTATTTCTTAAGACTTAAATATGGATATAGCAGTTACAATGGAAAAGTTTGAAATCAATTAAACCTAACTTAAATGCAAACCAGGAGTTGTTGCAAAAGGTGAGTTTATCTTATACTATTATACATTTACAATTCATCGAAAACAAAACAACAAAAATACTTCGTAATAAAACTAATGTAAATGGTTTGGAGAAAAAAAACATAAAAATTTTCATTGACGTTTGTTTTTGAAAATTAGTTCACGTTTCTCTAAGGTAACTTTTGTTTATCGGTAGGCGAAGTAAAATTATTCTTAATTGATAAACTTCGCTTTGTTGTTCTTGTTGTTGTTGCTGTTATAATGATCTCGGTGTACGTACAAAATAGGAGAATTGGATATTCTATTCAGTTTCTGACTCTCTCTTTTTTTTTACACTAGCTGATTATCCTGTAAAATGAAAATTCTATTGAGTTTCTGACTTCTTTTTTTTTTTTTTTTTTTACACTAGCTTAGCACGGTTGATTATGAAAAATATAACACACATTGCTGTTATTTGTATATATATATATATGTATATATACATAT
>NW_013665670.1:709180-714849 GCF_000517525.1 Limulus polyphemus | reverse complement strand
TTTTTTTTTTACACTAGCTGATTATCCTGTAAAATGAAAATTCTATTGAGTTTCTGACTTCTTTTTTTTTTTTTTTTTTTACACTAGCTTAGCACGGTTGATTATGAAAAATATAACACACATTGCTGTTATTTGTATATATATATATATGTATATATACATATTTGAAGAGCTAAATGCCACTAGTCTAACTGTAACATCTGAAGGGACCTAAAGATAATCATACGTCTAATTCGTTGAATACTTGAATACTGCGGCTATGTTCAACCATTCTCATACGCGTAGATAGGTGTAGTTTTGCGGTGTGATCGTATCCACTACATTTCACCCATGTATGTATAAAACACATTTAAAACGTGTAAAAAGCAGTTTCAGATATCATCAAAATGCGCCATTCTCAAGAAGAATTACAAAATTTATCTGAAGGCACATTAATTAGATTATTTCGACCAGTAATACAGATTCCCTAGTGAATTCGAACAATCTTTTATGTTCTTTGTATAGATTATTCCGGCGCTACTATGTAATACTCATATTCTAAATATAATAACTTTCAAATATATAATTATCCCTTGTGATTCTGGAACCTTGGGTACAGGTATATGGCACAGTTGGTTCTATAGTTAGACCTTGACCTATGAGCCATGTCCTTTGTTCTGGACGTAGTTTCCAAAGTTTTGTAAGATTTTAGAACTGGTCCGAGACTTTATTTTATACTCTTTATCAAATATTTCATCTAAATTCCTAGATCGCTTGTGTTTGAAGGGTGCGATATGATATTAACCTTTGCCCTTATACTTTCAATATGAACTGTGACTATTACTCGGTACTTCTTCCGCTTACAGTTCTGAGCTTTTCTCCAGAACTATAAACTTTCCACACGTGCATCTTTTTATATTCCATTACTTTATTTATACACTTTTAACAAACAAAACAAAGAAGTGATTATACGAAATTTATTTGTGTTTAGTTTGTCAAACTATAAGCTTAAGACACCATTCACAATCGATTAGGTCTTTAGAAGGCCTTTGGTTATATAAAGCTCAGTTAGATGCTATTACTTGGTATAAACTTAGATGAGCGGCATGACTAGTGTTGAGATTACCTAAAGAGCTATTTGTGTTTAGTTTGTCAAACTATAAGCTTAAAACACCATTCACAATCGATTAGGTCTTTAGAAGGCCTTTGGTTATATAAAGCTCAGTTAGATGCTATTACTTGGTATAAACCTAGATGAGCGGCATGACTACTGTTGAGATTACCTAAAAAGCTAAACCCAGTTAGTCATGGAATATGTTGTGTTACCCAGAGTGTGTTTCATATTAAAAAAACACTACTCGCCAATCACGAGATGACTTTACTCGATTAAAGATAGCGAGACAAATAACCTAAATTCAAATTGAATTTTAAAATGCACAATAAATTCAAAGTCATAAACTTTAGTTCACTACAATTTTCGTTTATATAAAGATAACAAATCAAATAATCTATTAACCTTTGATTTTTTAAGGATTCGGTGGAAAACTTGGTATTTTTAAATATCATTAAGGCTTAATCTATTTTATTTCGTTTGTTTGAAGTTAAAAATATATATGTTATACCAGACAGTTAAACACTTCAATTTCCTTGTATCTCAAATCTTGCATGATATATTATTGCTGATTAAAATCATATATATATATATATATTTTAACGAATATTTCCAGTGCCGTTCCTGTTAGTTCGAGTTAATTTCACTTATACATATAGGTAAAATAAAGAATGATCATTCTACATACCACAATATTTTTCGCATGTAAAGTAAAACACTAGCTGATAAGAACTGGTGAAATAAGGGTGACAGAGCTAATACTGAGAATATATTTTTGTTTTATTAAGCTTCTTGTGGCTCTCTATTTATTCATTTGCCTGTATATTGATGCATGTACAGTAAATGACTATTTATTCAAATTCTAGCTTTCATATATAGACACTTGCATATATGATAACTTTGGGTAGGCCTAGTACCCGAAGTCTCATCTGTAGCATAAAACACACATAATGTAAACTAAATATTATGCGGATAAAATATACATATTACATAACTACATGTGTAAATTGTTGCTAGCGATAAATATAAACCATCTTTTACATTACGAGGTCGATGCTAATGATAACAGTTACATCTCTGTGTCTATCTGAGTTAAACCAAAGCTTGTAGTGGAATACATGAGTGAGGTTTAAGAATGGTTGTTGTAATTATTGGAGTAATTACTCTACCAGAACCGATTAAAGAGAGAAATTACCTCTTAAGAACAGTAAAAGAATGGTGAAAGACTGACTATATTTGGTTAGTGATATAAACTTACAAGAAAATCTGGAACTTTTAAGGCCTAACTATTGAATTGTCTGTTTGGGTCGTCCTGTATGTAAAAACAGTTTGTAAGATAATGACAAAGGACAGAAATTCCAAACAGGGAAAGTGTACAATTCATAACGCTGGAAGTAAAAGAAACAGATTTATATTCTCTTCCAGTATTTACTTAGTCCTGAAAAAATCTCGCTCTTTTAGATATTTATTGGTTTCATACTCATTGATGCCACAAGGATAATTTGTTTTGTAAGAAGAATGTATAGTTATATACATACAGGAAACAGAACATATTGATTTACATATGAACATCTAGTTATGCTAGAAATATTCTATTAAATAACTATCATAGTTGAATAAAGATATATCTATCTATACCCTGTACTTATATATGTATTGTCATTTTCTTACAGCTTTACAGACGAATGTAAGTATGATTTGACGAAATGTTTATACAAGTGGCATGAAATTTAAGCACAATATACGTAATGTAGCTTGTAAGTTGCAAGTAGGTTAATCAGTCAAATATCTTTATCTTTACGAAATATAACAGCTTGTGACCTAACACAAAATATTTTTTTAGGTTTCTAAATGAAAATAACCTCAATTAATGAGTTCGACTGGTTTCTAAAACTCTTTTAAAAACAACATGAAAACAAGGTAGGGGAGACTAATCTCCTCGCTAGATAGACCTAATGCTATCACTGGTTTAACTCTATATTTGTGTTTGTCATACATAAATGTGTATCACTAACTCAAAGTTTTTGTATTAGATTTACTCGTGCCAAACCAGTACAGACGTCGCTGGAAGAAAACAAGTTTTTAAGAGCAATTAATCCCATTTTCTCAAAACAAAATATAAGCAATTACACTTTAACAGAAATAAAGTAATATACATTTTCAATACAAATAAAATATATTTCAATCAGATTATATTCTATTTTCGATCGATAAGTTCAGCAAAATAAAGTATATTTGTTTGACGTGTAGGTTTCATGAGGTTGTAATTCAAACAACGCGACGTAGTGATGATTTTATCCTATGTTAAAGGCATAAAATTTCGTCTAATAATTTTTAGGGCAAAGAAAGCTCAATAAGACCATTCAGTAAAAACTAAAACTAAAATGTTTCGGTGGAAGTTATGTAATATGGGTTATTTCTTCCATTATTAATAAACCAATGTAATCCCATGCATATGTCGTCAGATGTTATGTGTGTGTGTGTGTATACATATACATAGCTATATATATGTATACATAAAGATATTTTATGCTAACCGTCTTAAGTATATTGGTTTTATTTAAGTTTTTTATAGGACATTTGGTACATATCTGTACTAAAAATACACCCGTACTGAGGCTAAACGTTCAGCAATATGTAAACTCGGTAAAACAAAAATAATAATACATATACATAAAAATATATGTATCATATTTATACAAACAAACTTTCAATGTGTGAATACACCGTAACGACTCGTAATGTAATCAAGCAACAGGAAAACTACCTGTTATGATAAATATTGTGGACATTTAGTTTTATAAACACCACCAGAACATTGGACTTTTTTGTGGTTTGGATCTGAGAAATACTATACTCACGTGCCATACTTAAATCTTATAGACGTATAGTTGAACAAATAAACGGATTGTCTTCCGCAGAGGGCAAGATATTGGCAATCAAACGAAATATGATTAAACATGTAAGAATTCTTCATAGATCCATTGCTACCGGCTTCTCTTGTGGCTATGGGTTAAACTTGGAATACATACTTATATGTTTGGTTATGTATGCTTTAACTGGTCTCACAAGGACAAATAAACATAGAAATACAAAGAGGGATATGCAGCAAGTAATAGAATAGATAAATTGGTAGAATAATTTTTGACTAGAGGGATTAGAAACCTAACACCAGGTTTGAAATATAAGAACATTCGAGAATATCTGTTCTAGACGTGGTTGAAGTACAGTAATAGGTAAATTTGTTTGTTTGTTCTTAAGTATATACAGTAACAGCTAAATTTGTTTGTTTGTCTGTTCTTAAGTATATACAGTAACAGCTAAATTTGTTGTTAAGTATATACAGTAACAGCTAAATTTGTTGTTAAGTATATACAGTAGCAGCTAAATTTGTTGTTAAGTATATACAGTAATAGGTAAATTTGTTGTTAAGTATATACAGTAACAGGTAAATCTGTTTGTTTCTTATTAAGTATATAAACATATATGAAAAATTGATTAGCAAGAGTTATTGTTCTGTAAATTTCTATAAGTTTTCTCTAAGAAATAATGCTGATCGTATTCAGTATTTCACTATGCATTATTATGAGCTTTATTTTTTTCTAAGGAAGTATATTTAATGTGTGTATTTGTGATGAGTAAAAGACACTGAATAAACTATAGCAAGTAAAGTTTATAATTATTTACGATACAGGTATGTTTTTCCACTGATTACAGTCTACTCTATTTCTAAAGTATTATTTTCTTTCTTTCACATATACATTTTTAATAGCTAATAATGGCGCAATCTATGATTTTTCAACTGAGTTAACTAACATCAAAACGTGTTTCTTTAAAAATGGTGAAGCATGAGATTTAATGATACGGGTAGGATTTTTACATTATCCTTATACTTGTGTAAGAAACTAAAAAAATAATTGTATGCATTTTTTCACACAAAATGACTCACTAAGAAACTATTCGCTGATAAGCTATTAACTTTACTAGCATTACCAAATTCTGAACTTCTTACTCATCAAATTACTTATCATATTTCAGAGTTCCTAATATTTATTAAATACACGTAGAGAAACAAATATTAGCAAAAATAACGTTAGTCTTGTGATTAATCCCACTTGTTTACTTAACGGGTTGACTCTGTATTTACTTTAAAAATGAGCGTTTCGCCTAATTTTATTTAGGTCGTTTCTTTACATTGAGTAAAAACCTCTATATATATATTCAGTATGTTGTAATATGTTGACAAACCAGTAGTAAAGGGTTATATAAACAAGTCAGTAATTTGAGAGTTAAAATGCAATATTCTTTGTTGATAACACTTTATTTCTTTAATTACTAAAACCTTATATTTTATTTTGTGTAATTAAACTAATATAAATTTTAAAAGAGGTAATTAATTTTTCAGTTTTAAAACGTAATTCATGAAACATTGATAATAAAATACGATAAAATTTTAGACGAATGTGCTTTTATTTTATACAACTGTTCTTTACTAAAATTGAATAATAACTTGTTTAAAACCGATTTAGTATAGCATTAATATGAAGACATTTTTTTTTCTTTTTAAGTGTTTGTTTGT
>NW_013665670.1:705581-708259 GCF_000517525.1 Limulus polyphemus | reverse complement strand
TTTTACCAACGAATAGTGGGAATGACCGACACATTATAACGCCCCCACGGCTGAAAAGGCGAGCATGTTTGGTGTGACTGGGATTCGAACCCGCGACCCGCAGATTGCCCTAACCACCTGGCCATGCCGGACCTTCTTTTTAAGTGATATATTTCTTATACTAGAAGAAAAAAAGAAAAATTCTTCTTCTTTGAAAAGTAGTCTTCCCCTTTAAAGATAAATCTATGAAAGTGATTGTCTAATTATGTTTTTAAACGATATTTGTATAATATAAACGTAGATAAAATTATTTTAATAAGATAACTCTTTGGGTCGTCCATTCTATTTTATGTTATGTTGTCTTAAAATACAACTGATCAATAATATACTAGATTAATAAAAAAAAGATATATATATATTGATATCTATATTTTCTAAAATATTATGATACATATTAATATGTATTTCCTGTACTTGTTTTGTCCTTATTTTCTCAATTGTTTATGTTCTTTTTTATGATATTTTATTTGTTCATAAAACTTATCATGTTAAATATTTTGAGTGTGGTATTTATGTTATTATAAGTTTAAACGAAAAAACAAACAAACAAACAAATGATATGAATTACTAAAATCCACATGCCATACAAATATGAAAATAACCTAAGATCTGCATAATACACATAATAATATAATTAAAAACCTAAATCGTATTTGCTTACAACATAACATCACCAAAGAAAAATGACTTTTGAATAAACTATCTGGAGTGTTTTGCATAAATTACACTTTGAAAATTATACAGCTTGTCTGCTTGAGAACAAAGCCACATTGGGCCATCTGTTCTGTCAAACGCAGGGATTCGAAATCGGGATTTTGGCATTGTAAGTATGTAAACGTACCACTGACCCACCGGTGAACGATACAGCTAGTATTGTTTTATGAATTTTGTTTTGGTAATACATTTACATTTATCTTTCAAAACTCTCTATGTTTTGTTGTTGTTGTTTTTTTTGTCTCGGACAAAACAATCTGGGAACACATTCATTCTCAGCTTTGTGGGAGCGATATAAGAAATAATCACAAAAATCCCTGTTAAGCTTTAAATAAAACAATCAAAAAGGGTTTATTATGAACTACAATTAACGTACTTATAAATGTTTCAATTATTTATTCTTTCTGGAAATTATATTTCTATAAATAGATTTTTACACCAATAAATGTATTTTTGAATTTATGTTTTAAAAAAGTTTTGTTTTGTTTCAGAATTTCGCGCAAAGCTACACGAGGGCTATCTGCGCTAGCCGTCCCTAATTTAGCAGTGTAAACTAGAGGGAAGGCAGCTAGTCATCTCCACCCACCGCCAACTCTTGGGTTACTCTTTTACCAACGAATAGTGGGATTGACCGTCACATCATAACGCCCCTACGGCTGAAAGTACGAGCATGTTTGGTGTGACGGAGATTCGAACCCGCGACCCTCAGATTGCGAGTCGATCGCCCTAACCACCTGGCCATACCGGGCCTTTTTAAAAAAGTACTATATTTCATTTGTTAATAAATTGCCTTTAGAGTATGTTACAGTTTTGTTTTTCTTCCTGAGTATTTTTCATTAAATTCATTGAAAAGTTTCGACTGTAGAGTGGCCAGTATCGTTACCTATCATACAGTTTTTTTTCTTGCTCTTATTATTTCTTTTCATTAAGCGACAGGCTTCAATTCATTATTAATTTAAACAATAAGTTTAGTTTCTGAGTGCAAGTACTAAAAAAGTAAAACTGGAAAAGAGTCTTGGCTAGAAAAGAGAATATGCTCAATCGGGTGGCTGAAAATTTGGTTAAAATCCATAATATATAGTTCGTAAATGAAAAAAGATGTTACTCTCAAAGGCTTGTACTTCAAAGAACATGTTTCAGAAGTACACATTCATATATACATATAACATATATTTTTATTTGTACTTTTCTGCAGTTCTTAGATGTATTGTAAAATTGCAGATTACATTGTCCTACTGTCCTATTTGCCAGATTATCTGTGACTACAGCATAGGTGAGAATTCAAGGTAATTTTCAAAACCTGTTGCTAGAGTTTAGTGTAAATAGTTACATTTATAAGCTGTCTTATCTTGATCTTTCTTGAGAAGAGGCAAATCAGAACATTTTATTTAAACTGGATCAATGTCTATAGTTTCAAGAAATGCATAATCATAATTCATATATGTCTATTAATATGAAGTAGATTTTCAGTGGGTGATTGAAAAACTTGCTCTTTTTATAATAGTAAAAAAAAAAACCTTTTTGGAAATATGTATATTTGTAAGTGAAAATTCACACGTTGGCTGTTGACATTTTCTGTTCAGAGCATATCGAAAAAATCCTAAATTTTAAAGTAAAATTACAGAAAATTGAAAAACAAAAAGTTAGGAAATATTTTACGCAATAATAACCTACTTTAGAAATATATATAAACATATATATTTTGTTGACCTTTCCCAGATAAGTGAGTTATAACGATTCGTCAAAAAACATTTAGCACTATAAATTAGTAAAGTTATTTTCATATGCAGCTAATACATATGCTAATTTTTTTTCACATAAGGTAACAATAAAATAGTTTGTAATCTTGAATTTTAAGTTGTGATGAAATATTTATTAGCTAATTATTGCCCCCCCCCCAGTGGCACAGCGGTATGTCTGCGGAC
>NW_013665670.1:697171-704596 GCF_000517525.1 Limulus polyphemus | reverse complement strand
AGGTGATAAAACCGTTATATTTTATATTAACTAAGTAGGTGATAAAACCGTTATATTTTATATTAACTAAAGTAGGTGATAAAACCGTTATATTTTATATTAACTAAAGTAGGTGATAAAACCGTTATATTTTATATTAACTAAAGTAGGTGATAAAACCGTTATATTTTATATTAATATCTTATTTTCGTTGTTGTTGTTTTTCGTTTTCGTTTTCGTTATAGGTCCAGGCGTGGTTTAGTGGTTAACGTGTCCAGATTGTGAATCCGAAGGATCATGGTCTACTTTGTTGCAAAAATGTGCTCCGCATTTTGGGTTGAGGGCGCACTATAAGAGTGATGGTTGTATCCTTCTATACCATTAAACAAGAGTTGGCGATGAATGCTATTTATTGTTTACCGTTGTGTCAGCTGTAGTTTACGTACTTATAATGCTAAAATGCGGGGCTCGATTACCAGCGTGTGGATAGAGTTCAGATATTCTTTTGTGTAGCTTAACACCAAGAAAAATAACAAAAAATAATCCTATTGACCAGTTTGCCTTCCCTCTAGTCTATTAGATCAATATTGAGTATTTCTATGTGCAGATCCCTTGTGTAACTTTATTCAAAAATTCTAAAACAGAGAAAAAGAATCCCAATTATTTGGATATAACTATTTATTTCAGATTGGCATGGCCAGGCGGTCAGAGCGGTTGACTTGCAATCTGAGGGTGGCGGGTTCGAATTCTCGTCCCATCAAATATGCTTGCCCTTTCAACCGTGTGTGCGTTATAATGTTACTGTTAATCCCACTATT
Source organism: Limulus polyphemus (assembly GCF_000517525.1). Lineage (NCBI taxonomy): Eukaryota > Metazoa > Arthropoda > Merostomata > Xiphosura > Limulidae > Limulus > Limulus polyphemus. The sequence goes on along the minus strand of NW_013665670.1, from coordinate 703,799 downwards.
CGTTGGTAAAAGAGTAGCCCAAGAGTTGGCGGTGGGTGGTGATAACTAGCTGTCTTCCCTCTAGTCTTTCACTGCTAAATTAGGGACAGATAACGCAGATAGCCTTCGTGTAGCTTTCCGCGAAATTCCAAACAAATCAAACCAAATTATTTTGATTAGCTGTATGATAAATAAGAGTTACAAGGGTTGGCTTTTATTTATATTTTTCTCATTATACCAGACATGAATGAGAGTAATGGGAATGACTTTCTCTGTAATTTATTTATATTGCGTACAAACAGAATACAGCTACGTTTCTGTCATCCAGTCTGTAAGCTATGCTAGTAGTTCTAAAACTTTTCAAATGACTCACGATTTACATGCGAGCATGACCTAATATAATGCAACGTGTACTATTTTAATTTGATGAGGATTTTTTTTCATCAGAATAACGTGGTGATTGTAAACTATAATCATGTTTCCGCCAATAATATCTTCTTTGAGATCGTTAATGTGATTTTTGGTTGACTTATTTTAACAACTGTGTAAATAGCTTAATTCAAGCGTGTGTTCTGTTGTAAATAGTAATCCTTAAAGGTAAAAAAAAGCACATAAAAATTATTTCCGTCCAGGAAAGAGATGACCACCTGAGCTGTAATGACTTATGTCCATTTGTATGTCCTCTGCAAATGATATTGGTAATTCTTAAAAATTTGAATTTAAAAAAAATTACAATTTTGGTCGCAATCAATTGATAGTGATCTGTTGACGTTTATATAACTACTTAATGTATCTTTGTTAACCTGTTAAAGGGCTGTTTTATTACCACTATTTCATGTGCTTCAGTTATGTATAACATGCATCACAAATCTTCCCCTAGAAGAATTATTTATTATTATTATATTCTATCATATCAGTACAGAATCCCAGAGGAGAGGAAACAAAAGTGGTCATTTTATACAAAACAGTGTTAAGTCACTAATTGAAAGATTTACTCAAAATCGTTTAACTATAGTTTCAAACCTAGGCTGATATTACTATTTTATTTTCTAGCAATTCATAGCTTAAGTAGGTAAACATTCTGTTGTGAAAACTATGGGTGACTTCGTCGTTTCTATATTATTGCTCTACGTGCACTTTAAATATTGCCATGGTAATATATTTGCAGTTAAATAAAAATTCCTCAAATTGCATAACGACAAAAAAAAAAAAACTAAAATTAAAAATGACACTGATATACATACTGCCCTGAGGAAAATAAAAGTTACGAGTTTCAGACTCCCCCCCCCCCCAAGAAAGAAACAGAAGAAAGTTTCAATTTAGAGAGCAAACAGATAATTATATGTTTTTCAACGCTTTGACCTAGGAAAATTTTTCTTCTTCTAGAATATTTAATATTCTAGCAGAAGAATCATTATCTTCTTCCTTTAATAAAATATAAAATCTGTGATCGGGATGATTTTTTTACCACCTCCATTTGATTTAATAGCTTAAACATTTTTTTCTGTAAATGCGTTTTGTTTTAGGAGTTCGCAGAAAGCTGCACAAGGGCTTTTTGGGCAACATTTAAACTAATAGTTTAGAGGGAAGGCAGTTAGTCAATAGCAACCAACTCCAGTTTTTAGGCTACTACCTACCCTTGTCTGAGCAAATAGTGTCATTTGACCATCATTCTTATAATTTACTCAAGGTACTAATATGCAAAGTGAATTTTTTGCGGTAACGGGACGCGAACCATGAACATACGGATTCACAGTCCGAGATTGTTAATCATTAGTTTTTTTTTTTTTTTTTTTTTTTACTTAGACATCTATATCAATTTTTTTTCTTGTGATAAATGCAACCAAATACTCAAACAAGAATTTCTACAATACTTTAGCAGACAAAATAATAAATACGACAAGTTTTAAGTCTTAATCACATACCTGTGGATTAGCGCCCGGGTAAGTTGTATATCCTAACTGATGTGCGTAGGACATATCAGAGTAAGGTCGTCTGAATGTTTAGAAATATAATACCTAATAGTTTCAACACTTGATATCACAGTTCTGGACAGCTTCCCAATATCTGTTAATTATAATTCATTATTTATGGACAAACTGTGACGAGTATGCTTGGATAATTTATAAATGCTCTCTAACAGTTACATACGCAACAACAGTATAGGATGTTTTGTGATCACCTGCCCTGAGCTAGGTGCCACCTATACCGGGGTGACAGGGTGACTGATCTTGTTTAGTCACACCACAACGTGAATAGATGCAGCTTAAAGAAAGTCACCGTATTGTAAAATACGATGATTGTGATTCCACGAGGACCGTTGCCGTACAGTGTCAGAGTCTTGTTGACTTCGAAGCAGAGAAACACATTGGACACAGGTTTGAAGCTGGCACCATCGCAGAGAATGTCTGTTTCGTGAACCTCTATAGGATTATTTACAAGTAGAAAAATGAGCTCTAAGACAAAGCATTTGTTGAACTGTTCAGTCTATGTAGCATAACAAGCATGGACAAATCCTGTTCGCTACGTTTGGTTCAATCGCCAGATGGCCCACATTACAAACTAGCTCCTAAAGCTGCGACTGGCCTCTCCGTTGTATCACGGCGTACGTACGTAACTAACAGCGGTACTGATTGACAGATTTAGAGGCCGTTACGGGAACTTCGACTTCCCACGCCGGCCCTTGGCAACCGCAGAGCTCCGCCCATCTCTCCGAATGATTGACTTGGCTCGAGCGACCAGAGTCAGGTTTATGTGGTGCTCAGTTCCAGACTAGGAGATGTACACTACAGATAACTAATTTCCGAACTTTCTAGTGCGGCCTCTGTCGTCCACATGCCAAACTCGAAGTAAAGGCTGCTTATTAATCCAGAATAAACATTTGTTGTTTAATCATAAACATTTGCATAAATATCTATGCATATTTATTGATTGACAAAGTTACTCATATCTCGAAATGTTTTATATGGACTTTGAGCAATTGTTTTCATTTCGAACTGTTTAATTTTGTTTTTCTGTAACTGTAACAAATCTTAGACCTTGTTTAAAACTAGTATAACATATCAAGTTATTTTTAATTTAGTGACTGAAGGAGAGATTGTCTCTAATCAAAACTAAACTGATTCCTTTAATTGTTAAAAATAGGTATCTCAAACTTTGTTTAGTGCTAGTTTTGAATAACGAAATATTTTTGTTGTATTAAGAGGAAATATTGGTTCCAATGAAAACTAAGTGGGTTTCTTTAATCGTTGATAACGGGTATCTCCTTTCTTGTTTGGAACTAGTTTAGAATATTGAGTTGTTTTTATTTCAGTAACAGAAGGGGATATTGGTTCCAATCAAAACTAAGTTTAATAAGGAACACTTATATATGTCGATGTATGTACAGTAAGTCTGTGTGTGTGAATAAGCAAGGTTTATTCTAAGTCTAGAAGCATTTAATTTAATTTTATTCATTATTTAAAATTATACATATATCTATTTCGTCTCTCAAGATACTCTTCGGTGAGAAAAACAAATTTCGTATGTTTTCAATTCTTGTGTTTCAAACACGTGGGACTGCAACGCGATCCAATTGGTACACGTATATGTTTTCACTAACATATACAAAACCGATAGTTAAAGGTGACAAAGAATGATGATTCCTTTTGACATCAGGCTGTGAAACTTTCTTTTGAGTAAGGAATTATCCAATCAGAAGGAAAATACATTATCACTTACTAATCAAACGCTACCTAAAATAGAATTATTTTAATTCGGGTTTGGAAGATGTTTCTATTTGCAATATTTAAATAATTAACAATTCGAAGTTATAAATATGTGCCTGAAGCTAGTGGTTATTAATGAATTCGTTACCTCTAGGCTGGTTTAATTTCGATCTGTGTAGTCTCCCTACTGGAAATGATGTCCTTATTTTACATAAACTTGATGATTCGCGGCTGTAATTTTACTCTGTACTAGGATTTTTCTCTCAGTTTGGAAACTTTGGTTACATTAGAAAATTATAAAATAAAGAGCCTTAACTAATAAATATGCATGTACAATAAGTTGAAATAAGCATCTTGTTGTGCTTGGCAGAATAGTTAATACTAAATACACAATCATGAAATATAGTTTGAACCCACATGCACATCTTTGAGTATTTTGTTGTACTTGAGAGAATAATTAGTAATAACAGGCACTGTCATGAAGTATAGTTTGAAGCAACATGAACACCCTTGAACTCTTGTTTTATTCGGCAGAATAATTAACAACTAACATATAACCATGGAATATAGTTTGAACCCACATGAACATCTTTGAACTGGATATTATTTTTCTCTTGAATGTGTTAAAGAAAGATATTGTGAAACTCCTGTTTGGCAAAGAACAATGTTCACTCAGGAGAAGCAGCCTAGTTAGACATAATGTAATTTCAGACCCACAACTGTATTAGCCACGAGGAATGAAGCCATTAAACTGACTTTCTATTGACTGGTAAAGGTTTCTTTATGTAATCCTTTTAGCTTGCAGCAAATTGTACAATTATATATATGTATAAGTCAGTTCGTATTAAAACCCACTTTATACGGTTCATTCTGGGCAGGGATTATACAGATAGTAAGCTCTAAAGCCGTGAGTCGTTTTTCTTTTTTTACAGGTGTAATTTTCTTTTTAATATTATACGAACTTTGACGTCTAAGAGAATTAGTATCAAGAGTTATTCTTAATAATATTATCAAGGCATTTTTATTATTTATCTCGCTCTTTACGTTCTTACTTGAGTGTGGTCAGTTCACAAAGATTTGATTGAATTATTGCAAAAATATAATGTGTCTCTTTCTATGCTACTAATTTGAGACAGAAACAAACCAGAACATCTGCTGTTAACCAAAGGCATTATACATCGTTTCTAGGGAAGGGGTTAATATAATTCAATATAAGTAGTTAAATTAGGACAAGTGCATGCAATATTGTTTTTTAGTGTATTATAACATATAATGCAACAAATATTATAATTTAGTAGCATCTCTGCTAAATGGATAGTGCAACTGTATACCAGTTATATGGTTCTCGTAATAAGGTCGGTTCTTATGTTTGTCTTAATCGAGCAGTATTTTGGCGTATTACAAAAATATGCAACATTGATATAATAGTTCCGCGTTCTCTGAAGGTCATCTGTGGCACCATGTACACGAAATATAGTTTCAACCCACATGAACACCCTTGAATGTTGTGTTTGGAAGAATAGTTAATAATAAACACACATTCATGAAATATAGTTTGAACTCACATGAGCACCCTTGAATGTTGTGTTTGGAAGAATAGTTAATAATAAACACACATTCATGAAATATGGTTTGAACTCACATGAGCACCCTTGAACTTCTTATTGTGTTTGGCAGAATATTAACAATAAACACACATCCATCAAATATTGTTTGAACCCACATAAACATCTTGTTGTGCTTAGCAGAATAGTTAATACTAAACACACAATCATGAAATATAGTTTGAACCCACATGCACATCTTTGAGTATCTTGTTGTGCTTGAGAGAATAATTAGTAATAACAGACACTGTCATGAAATATAGTTTGAACCAACATGAACACCCTTGAACTCTTGTTTTATTCGGCAGAATAATTAACAACTAACATATAACCATGGAATGTAGTTTGAACCCACATGAACATCTTTGAACCTCTTGTTGTGCTTGGCAGAATAGTTAATAAAGTTTTATTTGTCGAAATGTGATGAAATAAGACAATAGTTAGCTTTTATATGCGGAAACATCTGTTAGCTGAATTCTTGCACAGATCTTAAAATATAACGTTGATAAACGGAAACATCGGCATCAGCTAACAGATTTTTCCGCATATAAGAGCTCTCTTCAAGTTTTGTACACCAAAAAACTTTTCAATACAATAGTTGTAAATCAAGCTTCTTGGTGTTTCAGAGATGTTGTAATTCCATCTAAATATAGAAGTATACATATGTTTTTATCTTATATCATATATATATGTATCGTATACAGGTACTTGCTATTTGTTCGTTGTGCATGCTGCTTTCTTCATGCAATGATCAGAGTCAGAATGGTGTGCAGATGAGCAAAACAACAATGATTAAAAAGAAATTGCCACTTTTAAATAGTACCAAGAAAAAGTTTGATGTATTGCAGCTACATTCGTCCATAAACATTCCTTAAGGTAAATATTAGGGATGCGTATCTTATTACAGTAGTCGATACGATACGTATCTAGATACAAAAGTCTTACCAACGGTTTGTTACAAAATTTGACAGTCTTGTCTGTAATATATTATCTATATTACTAACATTGTCTTATTATAAGTACTTCAAACGTTACATTGCTTTTTGAAATTCTCAGATTTGATCAGCTAAATGGCAGCTGGCAAGAGAAGTAATATAGAAAAAGTTAATATCTGTCTATCTATTTTGATATTGTTAATTTGCTATGTTATTTTGCATGTAATATTTTTGATAAAAAAATGAAGACAACATGTAGTACTCAATACTCACCTTCCTTTATCGAATCATTAATTTTTAGCAAAAATACTCTTTATTAAAAATTCTTATTTTTTCTGTACAAAAGACTTATAATGTTTACTGAAAGCTTGCCAAATTTCGTAAAGGTACATAAATCATATCG
>NW_013665670.1:674826-696390 GCF_000517525.1 Limulus polyphemus | reverse complement strand
GTTAATAATATAAACCATATAGAAACATGACGATCTCAAGGAAAAATAAAATACCGCATCTGTTTATAATATAAGTAATTGTGCTTACATATCTCAGTGTTGTCTGTTAATAATATAAACCATATAGAAACATGACGATCTCAAGGAAAAATAAAATACCGCATCTGTTTATAATATAAGTAATTGTGCTTACATATCTCAGTGTTGTCTGTTAATAATATAAACCATATAGAAACATGACGATCTCAAGGAAAAATAAAATACCGCATCTGTTTATAATATAAGTAATTGTGCTTACATATCTCAGTGTTGTCTGTTAATAATTCAACATTTTTAACAATATGTTTATTCTGTATGTATTTATTATCAAAATATTCCAATGTAATTTGTTGATAATCAGCGTTTCTAAGAAGGAAGTTCCCCGATGGGTCAGCGTTAATTTTACGGACCTACAACACTAAGATCCTGGCCAGGTTCGATCCCCGCGGTTGGTCCAGCAGACATCTCTTTACGCTAAAACAAATAGATAAATAATCCAAGAAGGAGATTAATAAAATATTTTATGTATTTAGCTAAAATATACCATTATTCTACGTTATGACCACTAATTCTAACACAGAAAGTTAACAGGTGCCGTGTATTTTAATGTTGTTAAAGTGACGATGTCACGTTTACCGTGTATTTTAATGTCGTTAAAGTGACGATGTCACGTTTACCGTGTATTTTAATGTCGTTAAAGTGACGATGTCACGTTACCGTGTATTTTAATGTTGTTAAAGTGACGATGTCACGTTTACCGTTACTACATGTTGTCTTCATTTCTTTTATAAAAACATTACATTACAAAGTAACATAACAAATTAACAACAAAAAATTGATAGACAGATGTTAACCTTTTACTTCTCTTACCAGCTGCCACTTAGTTGATCAAACCTGAGAATTTGAAAAACCACTGCAAAGTGTAATGTAATTAGATAAGACAGTGTTAGTAATATAGATAATAAAATACAGACAAGACTGTAACAAACCGTTGGTAAACCTTCTGTATCGTATCGACTACTATGATGAGATAAACAACCCCTAGTAGTTTTAAACATGCATTCATTATTAGTTTTCTAAAAAAGGTTACATTAGAGGAAATCCGTGCACGGTAATACACGGTAAGCTTGACATCGTCACTTTAACAACATTAAAATACCTCAATACTCATCTTCCTTTATTGAATCATTAATTTTTAGCAAAAATACTTTATTAGAAATTCTGATTTTTTTCTGTACAAAAGACTTATAATGTTTACTGAAAGCTTGCCAAATTTCGTAAAGGTACATAAATCATATCGTATCGTACGAACGATGTATCGATACAATCGTATCACAACTTCACGATACTCGTATCGTATCGCTGTTTCACCACACCTTTTGCAAACATGTAATAAAAAAAATTAATATCCACGTTATTGATTTACTAAACAACAACATATTTGTACACCATATCACATGAAGTATTTTTGCCAACTGTGTGAATTTTTTTCTTTAGACCAACTACAGGCTGAATTTGGTGTTCATGAAATATTAGCGACCTTTTGTCCAGAATAAACAATTATCCAATTATATGTTTGTTGCCCTACTGAAATTCTATGTATAATGCCTATTTTAGGAAACCATTATTAAAATATTTACAATAATAATTTGAAGTCTTATTAAAAATACCTCTAGTGGTTTCGTAAATACAAGTATAAGAAATGCAGTTTATATACTTGCATAATCTTTTTTATTCGCGTGATAATGAAGACTGTTAGCGTAATGTTTATGTAATATCAATCAATATGTCGTGTATTTCGACAAAATCACGTATTATATGAAATACAGTTCTGTTAATTACTGTACGTGCAATTACAAACAAAAATAAAACTTTATTATAATTGTGACCGTAACTGTTTGCACATTAAAATCTGGTGCAATTTTAACGATCATAAGTGTAACATTGTATGCAAATTAACACAAAAACAAAATTCACTGTCCCTTTTGGCATGTGGACCAAACTCGACTTGAATAAAATAATTGCTACCTAGTGGCATAGCGGTATCTCTGCGGACTTGCAACGCTAGAAACCGGGTTTCGATACCCGTGGTGGGCAGAGCACAGATAGTCCATTATAGCTTTGTGCTTAACTTCAAACAAACAAAATAATAATTAAATTAAATTATAAGGACTCTGCTTTCACTTGTTAGTAAATACCATAAATATTATTCCTCAATATCAATAACCTAAATTAGTAAAAAAAAGAACTCCGGTTATTGTGTTATTGTTGTTTTTAGTATAAAAATGTGTTAATACATTTTTAACTTACTGGTTACATTAGACATAGTAGTAATTACTAAGTAACTTGATGAGTCTAACATTATGAGTTGAGGAAAAAAATACAAGCTTATAATTGAAATAGTGCGTGAGTATAAGCTGACCTGAAAATTTATATCGCTTAATGTTAGATTTTGAGATGGAATCCGTTCATAATCTCAGTAAATTTAGAACCTTTATTGACTAATCGCAAACTGAATTTTATCAATATGTACTTGAAACAAGATGTTCATTTTATAGTTGGACTTAATATATACATCAAAACCAAAGCTTTCGAAATAGTCGATACTTCTTTTTTAAGACTACGACACCCAGAAGTAAATAGTTTCTGGTATTTGATGGTATTTTGAAGCGACAGACTAATCTGGGTATATACTATGTGAATAAAATAAAATGTTTGCCTTTCCTGAGTCCTATCTGTAGAAAATTGTATATTGAACAATAGAATGAAATGAAATTATAGTATTCCGCAATCTATTCCAATACAGGGAGAATATATTTATGTTATTCATAAGTTAATGTTTAGTGGATATTGCAGAATTGCTTGAGCTTCAATTATCCTAAAAGTCTGTTAAGAATGTTTTGCAAAAGAATATGCTCACCGGAATGTACTGAATGTGAATACTGGGAATCTAACAATCAACCCTGCAATACTGAGTTCGTTTTTGTTTTGTTTTTTTCAACGTTCCTTACATACACTGTTTCTTGCTGGCACACTGAGAAATTATTTGGGATTAGCTGACAAATAGCGTGAAAGCAACGGACCACTGTCTCATTAAGGGTTAATTGGTGTGGAAAAAGAAGAAGAAAGAACGGTATGAAGTACGAAAGTGAAGTAAAGAAGGCCGTCGTATAAACGAGTTACTAAATTGTAACAGAAAAGCTTGTACATAGTTATTTCCTCGAATTTCGCTGAGAATAATTTGCGTAAATATTTCCTTGAATAATTTCAGCTTACGCCCCAGGCAAAGTTTACTTACTTTAGGGAAACGTTCGTCCAATTTAAAACCTTTCCTATTAAAATTACGCAAGTGTAATAGTAAAAATTATTTCTATATTTCTTTCTTCTTACGTTAAACCATGTAAAAATAGTTGCGAACACATACAATAACGATATTATTATACTACGTTTCCGTTGTGCCACAAAAACACATACACGTTATAAATTCAAATGTTCATTTTCAAAAAGTATATTCAAACACCAATTGAAAGCACTTATAAGTTCATTTATACTCAGAACAACGTCCAACCTAAAATTTGACATTTGATCGAACCAGATGAGGATTAGGTGTTTCAAGATATAAATCTAAATTGAAACGTTTCAAAATATACCCGTATAGTTGATAGGGTGTCTAAATACACATTTGAGTATAATATTTTCATAATTATGTATATATATATATATATACATAATTATATATATATATATATATATATTCAATTTCTAGTTACTTACACCCTTTATCGAGATCGCTTTAATATAATTAAAGCATAAATAACATTAATGCTGTAATTTACTAGCCAGCTAATTTACATAATAACTAAAATTTCTATCTTGTTTTTACAGAATGACATCATCAGAATTCTCTTTTTCTAATACAACAATCCAGCAAGAAAATCATATTGCCCTAAATAATCAGTTTGAGTATTGTTGTGTAAGAATGAACAGATAATTTTCAATGAAACAGTTTCTTATGATTTCTAGATTTTCATGTTACAGTATTATGTTTTAGGACATAGATGAGTTGTACCAAACCTCAATTAACACAGTCACGTTTAATGAACAGCTCTGAGAGCTTTTCTGTTTCTTTATAATATAACTGAGATGTATAAGTTTCCAACTTGAACAAACAACCAAATAACGAATACACAGTACTTGTTTACTGCTGTGAAGTGTTATATGTTTAATGGCAACCATATTATTGAAATATTTTGCTTTGTATTGTCTGAACGTAAGTGACAGAATGAATAGTGTTAAAAATGATTGAGCTCAATAATAACGCTTGACCGTTTTGGAGTTAGGTGTGGTTAGAGTTTAATTACAGCACGTCCTGTTTAGTCAGAAAACTGTTTTGTCTAAAGCTGCTTCATATTTTGATAATATTTGAAATACGGTTTCAACTCATGAGCTTTTCCAATTTCAATGTTAAGCAGACCAGTACACGAATAACCAAACTCTCAATATTCACTGCCTAGAAAATAGCGGATGTCAACAAAAATGATATAAAATTAGTTCAGTCCAACGAAAACCGGATTGTAATTGAACAAAGAACGCTCCATTGCCTGCAATATCCTGTGGCTTAGTTTAATTAAACGATTAAACGTCTGGTTAAATAACATTAAACATTTTATTCACTTACCGACCAAATAAATCTTTAAACCATAAGTTAAAACCAATGGCTGAAAATCTACTATACGTTTCGAACAAATAAGTCTTTAAACCATAAGTTAAAACCAATGGCTGAAAATATACTATACGTTTCGAACAAATAAATCTTTAAACCGCAAGTTAAAACCAATTGCTGAAAATCTACTATACGTTTCGAACAAATAAATCTTTAAACCATAAGTTAAAACCAATGGCTGAAAATCTACTATACGTTTCGAACAAATAAATCTTTAAACCATAAGTTAAAACCAATGGCTGAAAATCTACTATACGTTTCGATACTATCTAGTGGCTGTATGGTATTGTTTTTTTTTTATGTGTAGTGAAAATGATTCTTGTTTACCGTACATAACACTGGTATTGTTTACAGTTCCAGACACTGCATGTAAGGTACGTGTAATCTTTCAACTGTAAGAAACACTGGTGTGCTGATTATTCTCCTCACACAACGGTAGTAACAGTCATTATAGAGAAAGTTGAGCCCTTCCAAGGAAAATTATGTTAAAAAGACGCTTTGCCTTATCTCAACTCAAGATAATTATGGAGGCCTGTTAGTTATTATTGTACAACATAATTAAAACTATATATAATTTTATGAGACATCAAATCAATTCTGAGAAATTTGGCAATAAACGTTTTTTTTTTATTTCGAATAATAGCGCACTCTATCTGCTCCATCCCTCTCTAATGTTGAACTGATATAGACTATAGACTCAACAAACCCCACGCTGACCCTTTTTAAGCGTATAAAGAAATTAGATCGCCATTGTATAATGCGCGATTTTGCATGACTGGGACGCGAACCATTGATTCGATGATGTACGGTTTGGAACGTTAACCACTCAGCCACGTCCGGACCGGTGATAAAAAGTAGTCTGGTATATTATATTTAAATGTTCGTGTATTGGTCGTTCTATAAATCTGTTTCAAATTTAAGTAAATTAAATCACGTTACATTGTAGTTGTAGTACGAACTCAGAGGGAAACCTGTCGTGTATTCTTTAAGCCCAGAGAAGCAGTTTTGATTTGAAGCTGGAAAAATTACATTTCTATGTAACACTTTCGTATATCTGCAGTCTTTCCGTGCTTTTGAAATTAAAACTTATCTGAAACCAAAGTGAATAACATCTTATCTTCATTTGCCCTAAGATAAAATTCATCATTCTGTTTGTCCCCTGCAGCTACTGATAAATTGTTCCTGTTTGGCCAATCCACATACCAACGAGATACGACTGCAGTTGAACGCCTCCTAATCTTGAACTAAAGTTCTTAAACACATTAATTGCCCTTGTGGCAACTTATTTGAACCATTCGGCTCATCTTGCGCAGCATAAATCCCTTAATAGCAATATGTGGGAAAAAGTTTTTTAAACAATCAAAAGTTTCTATATATATTATCAAAATTATGAAAAGCATCACGTTCTAAAATTCTATACATTCGTTTCCGAACAATTTTATTATTTTATTTTTGGCGAGTAAAATCATCTAACAACTAAGAAGCTAAATTCGACCCAGTCTTTTGAGAGAGAGAGAAAGAAAACTTGGAGTTAATTAGATATATTAATTGTAGTTATTTTTGTTTCTTAAAAGAAGTTGTCCAAAAGGCTATGATACTGATCGCGCAATTTAATACTTAAGTTATATGTTGGATGGAGGCTGAGAAACGCTTTAGCGATCTTTACAGTTTATCAGTTACTAAAAAAACGTACAAGTGACCTATAAGCTCCAAATGTAATAGTCAAAATATCGGTCCACATTTCGGTTTACACACATTAGTCCAGTGAACTATGTTTTATACGAGTACTTTTATCCGAGTCGTTTGTCTGGTGTTATGGATCATAGACTCTAACGTTGTGCATCGTATAAAAGTAGAGAGGGGAGAAGACCCAGCTAATTATGATTGATAACCTGACAGAAAGGACAACCTTCTACCTCCTCCTCCTTGCTATGTTTATATAAGCTCATCAGTAGACATATGGTTTTGATCATTGTGCATTCTAGTGTCAGTCAGAAGCAAACATCAAATCTACAAACTTCGGAAAATACTCGGTAGTTTAGGGTAGCATACAACGTAATAAAGTTGTCAAGTATGCACGTTTAATAGAACATAACTTTGAACACTTATATAAATAAAATAATATATTTATTCTTGTGTGAAAGAAAAACATTTTTATTTAACTGAAATTCATGACGATTTCGATAAATGTAAAATGAAGTGGATTTCAAAATTCCTAGTTTTAATTATTAAAGGAATGTTCTGGTTGTATTACTAATTATCTAAAAAAAAACATGTAATGTTTCAAACCATTAATCAGCGTCAGAATGATCTGTAATTTTTTTCCTAATACTAGGAAATAATTTTGTCGTTTAGAATTTAAAATTTTTATTTGAAATGTAAATTATACCCCATTTTATGCATTTTAATTATCGAAAAAATATCAAACCATCTATTTTATTTCCTTTAGAATAATAAAAAATAGAGTTGTGTTATAAGGAAAAAAATATTCTCTCATTAAAGATAAAAAACTTACAATAAAAAAGTTAGCATTTCAATATGAATAGAAATTGAGCTTCTAAAGAATAACTCTTTAGAACAAACGACACAGACTACAAGTTCTTGGTCGAAGCTTTTATCATATCTGTTGTTTTCTTTAAAAAAATATTAAATCTAAAAAATATCAATTAGTTTGTACATATAAATATTTGAACAAGAGTTGCTTGTAATATCATTAAAATAAGAGACTGTCTCATTCAGATCTTCTATTTTATTCATTTTTGTACGTTTTGCAACCAACAGAATGTTTAAATATTCTTCTTTTGTCCAAATAACACATACATCATATATGTTTTCTGTAGTTTTAAATGCAAAATTTTGAAGCACACGACACAAATGTATGTGAAAGGATTAATTGCGTCATTGCAAATATATATATATATATATAAAGCTATAAGAATAGATCTTAATATATATATATACATAATTATATGTAGGTCTCCGATATTGAACATGAGTTAGCTGCTAAAGCTGTAGGTTCGTACTATGAAAGAAAGTAGTTAGTTTACTCAGCTGAAAGGGTGATATCACGGCGGCAAAAATGATGTAAAAAATTGACATCGAAAACAACGCCAGACCTACGAAGTCTTTACAATTGAAGATGCTTAAAAGTGAAATTATCAGAACTACTTGGTATATGGTCTGTCACGTCCCTCTTTTCTGATATAAGTGTGCTTTTTATCTGAAATGTTTTAAATCTATTTTCCACCATTTCGAGGGATAAAGCAGCTAGGTATAAAATAATACGTGGTTAAAGTTGCTGTCTAGGTAACAAATAATGGTTTTTCTTACCCTTGTTATTTGTTAAAACTTGTATATTCAAAGAACCTTTCATTCTTAAGTTTTATACGTGACATTTATTTTGAAACCTGCATTTTGATGACTCATTGAAATTCATTTAAAAATAATGTTTTTTGGTTTTTTTTCAAGTTTATGCTAGAAAATAAATCATGTACCATCTAACAAGCAAGACTAATGTTCTATTAACGCATGATTATGTTAGCTGGGATTCAGTTCAATAATTTATTTCCACCTAATCAATTAATTCATTAATATTTACAATGGGAACATATTTTAAGCACATACTTGGGTTATAATACTCTATATAGTGGATACTTTTCGAAATATATAAAAATCTGGTTATGAAGCAGGCATTTAATTTCTTCATTTTACGATACACTTATTATATTAAAATTGTTTATTTGTAATTATGCACAAAGCTACACAATGGGCTATCTGTACTCTGCCCACCACGGATATCGAAACCCGGTTTCTAGCGTTGTAAGTCCGCAGACATACCGCTGTGCCACTAGGGGGCTTTTTTTAGAAGCTAACAACAGACATAACATTCATAATAACCAAATAGAAATAGCTATATCTATAAATTGGAAGATGCCATTTTATCACGCCAAAATTATTTCCTGTCTTCTAGAATTTTCTTGCAAATTGTATTGTTACAGGAACATATATTTGCTTCGTATATTCGCGCAAAGCTTCAAAAGGGCTATCTGCGCTAACTGTTTCTAATTTTGAATTTATAGACGAGAGGTAAGGCACTTAGTCAGCAGCATAGACCGGCAACTCTTGAGCTATTCCAATAGTAGGATCGTCGCTCGTACAACGCATTCTACGGCCTCAAAATGCGAAACACGATTGTTATATTTTCTTTATTTACGGCAGCAGGATGCTAACCGTAGACTCCCGAATCTATAATCTGGCACGCAAGTTACCAAACCACGCCCAGCCCTACAGGAATGTACAGGAAAATAAGGTTTGTTCAACTTCCTGCGACAAAATAGGGGAAATCTGAAGATATAAATGAACTGAAATAGATTTTACATGTCACTTGATGACTTGATGACTTTGAGGCACTTGATGTCACTTGATGACGTTATTATCATTGTACTTTCTTAATATATATAAATGTACATTCACGAAATACACTGGAACCTTATTCAAATCCCTTGAGAGTTTGCATTAAATTCAACATGTCGCATGCTCACGTGTACTAATGCCATCTGGTGATATTTATGAGAATATGATCTGATAATAAACGAGGTTGGTTAGTAAATCTCAAGTAGTTTTTCATTATGATCACTGCGAGATTGAGTTACGAAGTATATTATACGCAATCCCTAATCAAGACCTAGCTCAAACAGTATGTAAAAGTGCAAATAAACTTCGTCAACAACTGAACCATTTCGTACAAGAATATTACAAGTGGTATCACATGAACAGTTTTATATCACAATTGACATTCATGTGGTGTTCATATTCTTAAACAAAAATTATCACTGTATACTGAGGTTGCCTATGCTGAAAAAATGCAAAAATTAATTATAAGCTATCCAAGTTACTTGTCAACATTATGAACATCTTTAACCACTGATAAACTTTTGTTGCAGCTATTCTACAAGTGTATTCTGTACCTCGTGCAATATCTGGTTACTTCGTTTGGGCTGATAGGATACTCCTGACAATAACAAACAAATATTATGATCCGTGTTCCATAAAATGAAAATATTATGCCATCGCCAGTACTTCTGTATATGTTAGACACACTAATTGCATGTTATAAAGTACAATACTTGTAGTTTGGTACCCGTTTGTACGGTACATATCCTGGTATCCTGTAGATGTAACATTGTGCTGTAACACCTCTCACGAGAAGTTAACCAGGATGTAGCACTAAACTGCAAACACAAAAATGGATAAAATTGCTACTTATCGAAGTTTGAGTTGTTGTTTTTCAAATAAGAAATTTAAAACTGAGCTTGGAAACAAGCATTTTTTGATTCGGCAGGTCCAAACTGTGTTACCAAATTTTACCCCAATATACCACTTAAGGTTTCATTTGTAGATATCTCTACTAGTCTATAAGTATTTGAACACATACTGCTATCTGATCTTAAGGGTGTTTCACAAATATATACTGTTACTTGTGTTTGGAAAGAACGCAATATATACTCATTTATGCCCGTTTGTGAATTTTTACTTTTAATTCCTGACCCCCCCAGTAGCACAGTGGTATGTCTGCGGACTTACAACGCTAGAATCCGGGTTTCGATACCCGTGGTGGGCAGATCACAGCTAGCCCTTTGTGTAGTTTTATGCATAACTACAAACAAACTTTTAATTTATAATATTTTTACTTCAAATCCCAGTCAATGAGGAGACATTAATATAACTTAATATGAAGGAAAATTCATAAAAAAAAAAGTCAATAAGAAATCCCGATCCTCAAATGAACCGCAGAGGCAAGATTAATTTTGAATGAGAGTTTTCTCAAGATAAGCCATATATATAAATATATATATATGAGTGATAATTCATTATTAAAATTCTACTATTAGGTTAGATTTTATTTTTACTTCTGTTTAGTAATTTTCTTTGCTGAAAACCTTAATTACTGGTGAAAAAAAATTATTCTCCATTGTATTTTATTACCTATAAAAAAATAACATTCCTTTACTTTTCGTGACCGGTAAAGTGTGGGAAACATGCTAGGTATTTCTAAAATATGATTGTGATTTAGAACGGAAATTCTTGCATGATATATAATAAATAATGCAAAATATTTATAATGTATATATAGCATAATTTATAATCAATTTTTTACGCAAATAAATAATATCAACTTTACCAAAATCTTACGGTCGGAAAAATTAATGCCTGTGATATGTAATTACTTCGCATTTGAGGTAATGTAATATAAAGGCATTATACAGAAAGAGCTACTTCCATTACTAAAACCCAATTAAAAGTACTTTAACAAAGAAGCATAAAAATTACCATAAAAAAATTTCGAAAAATAGTTAGCTGACTTTATAATTGCAAACTTTTGCACATTGTTTTTGCTAACTGTAAATCCAAAATCAAAGTTTTATTACGTACGCCCAATTTTTAAAAACAATGGTTGAATTAGCTAGCGGTATAAAGTAAAAAGCACTGATGTCATCTAGAAGATTAACCGATAATTTACTCTAGAAAATAAGGTAATCTAATTGAAAACGTTAGCTTTTATGAGAGCTAAGTATAAGACCAACGTTTCAACTATAAATTACGTGAATGTCTATCATAAACAATCATGTATATTATGCTGGTTAACAACACAGAACATATTAACAGTTGATCAACTGTTTTGCTTTAGAATACAAAGCAAATGAAAACTATTTTAAGCTGTTTTTCTTAAACATAACGAGAGAACTTGATTCTAGAAAGAAAAAAATACAATACTTCATGTCATAAGAAAGTGAAAATTCAAGAAAACATTCCATAAGTGACTAACTCACCACTTTGTGTCTTACATAAGTGACTAATTCACCACTTTGTGGAAGAGAAAAAATCTGTATTATCCAATAAATTAGTCTATAATTGATAGTTCGCTAGTAAAGCTTTAAAATGTATTTTAATAAAACCAACATAGGGAAAAGAAACTAAATGCAAAACAAAAAAGAAAACAGATGTAGAGTATTTGAGTGTAGCAAAGAAAACAAATTTAAAAATATAAAGGTACGATATGAAGTTACATGTAAGTAATACTCAGAAACTATGAATAAATACCCTGCCAGAAGCTTCACTAACAGAGAGAGAGAGAGTAACGAGATAGTTATTGAAGGATATAGTTATTGATTGTTGTCACTCGATATTGTTATTGATATTGAAAGGTATTGTTGGAATATTGTATTTGCTGTATTTTTTGTTTTTGGAATTAGGTTTTTTTTCTGGTTCTTTTTCCTGATTCCATTATTATTGATTTATTGATATTTATGATAAATTGTTTATTAATACTGGTGTGAAGTCCTGGCCAGGCGTTTGTTTATTAAGTATGTTTTGATAAGTGTTGAATTTATTTCTAAGTGTTGTTATTGAGAATAAATTGTTTTTGTTGTTGAACCCTGACTGAAGCAGCGGGTTCATTTTAGACCGTTACAAGATATATAAGTTGAAACGGGTAGGTAGACACACGGCGGAGTTCTTGATCATGTACAACATATAGAATCTAAAAGACGGAAACATAATAACAGAACGTTATGCGAAAAACATTACATACCAAAAACTAAAAACACATTATTTGAAGTAGAAATTCTGTCAAAATAACAAAGCTGTTTTGACCAAAAACTCAAGGAATTGATTTTAATAGAAAAAAAAATGCCAAAGATTAATTGAGATAAAGGTTGGACTTTACGAAAACAACAAAACAGGAGATTTACTGTTATTCTTATATTTTACATTCGTCGATTAAATATCTTGATTGTATATATAATTCGGTTTGATAATTCTATTTTAAGCTCAACAACGTATAACAGCAATATAACAATACACCTTAATTACTATAAGCTAGTGCATTGAGAATAGGATTACGTGCTGTTCTTACCACGTGCATTATGTTAAATCGCAACTGATCTTTCTTTTGCCTCATTATATGTAATGATAAGATCCCGAGAAATATCAAGCAATAAAGCAATGTTGTCTTAAAATAATGAAAAAAATAGATCCCACAAAATGCTCCAGTTAGCATTCCCAACTATTAAGAATACGAATTTTAAGCTGTGTTTTTCCAACCATTCCCAACTATTAAGAATACGAATTTTAAGCTGTGTTTTCCAACCATTCCCAACTATTAAGAATACGAATTTTAAGCTGTGTTTTCCAACCAAATATTTTATTTAAGACCCAACGTGACTGTTTAGTATTTTTCTTTACCTATTGTCCTCCATGAATGATTCTCAGTTCCTTCCTACATTTTTGTTCTAGTTCGTCTTTTAAGTCGATACATACTCCACAGTTATATAAGTTTAAGTTTAAAATTTAATCTTTACTATGAAACATGCTAATAGTATTAGCCTCTGTTTGTAATTATTCAGAAAGTTTTTGAAAGATGAAAAAACGAAAGTTTACCAAGTTTACACATGTAAAAAATGAGTTTACAATAAATATAATTATAAATTAATGACATAATTGTGCAGAATATTAGAGGGAAGGGAGCTAATCAACACCATACACCGCGAACTCATGGTCATCTTTACCAACAAAAAGTGAGATTGACCAATACATTATAATGCTACCCACAGCTGAAAGGATGAGCAGGGTCGATTATGGAATTCAAACCTGCAATATATATATATTGCGAATCTATCGCTTTAACCACCCTATCATTTGAAGAACAGTAAAAAGTTAAATATACATTTTTTTCTGTATTGATAATTCTCGTATACGTAGCTTATTTACATTGTTTAAAAGCCTATTAAACCAAAATTACCAATTGCTCTCAAACATACTCAAGAAATTTCATTTTTAATACCTAAAGTTCCAGTCTTAAGGCTGATATCAGAAGCTATATAAGCATATATGTGATTAATTTTACGCCCAGTCTTTATTTGTTAATAGTGTTTAATTTGTTTTTAAATAAAGCTCGAACTGTGAGAGTAAGAATAACTTCACAAGTTAAGGATACCTATATGGAATGATAACAGATGTGTGCCTCGTGGGAGCTTTTCATTGGTGAGATTTGGGAGAGTCGCAAATCTAAGGATGGCATTGACCTCTTTAACTATCCATTTAAGTGCCACGATGTGCATGCTGAGGTGAATCAGTTGGAAGTGGACGTGATGCCATTTGGAAGAAGAAGGAAATCAGTACTTTATTAGAAAACGTGATGTCGTCTGCGGAGCTGAACTGTATAAGATACGAAGAAATACTTCAAATCTGACATCGTGTTAAAAAACTAAAGAACGGGTTTTGAAATGTTGGTGGTTCATTACACACTCAATGTGTTAGCTTTAAGCAACTTTTCAAATATAAAAATCGTCAACTGCCTTATTTCTCTGAACGTATTCAGAACAATTGTCTTCAAAACGGTCTTAAATAAATAACTACCCATATTTATAATGATAACGTTTAACGATTATTTTAGTTTGTGTTGTTTTTAACAACTTTCACATATATGTGTATTTAATGACTGTTCTGCAGTTCAACTATAATATACTTATTTCAACATAACTATTTCGGTTTTAATATTCTTGTGATCAACAAATAGAAACATTGTAGTATGTCGTTTATCAATCCAGCTATAGAGGTTTACGGGATAATTTGATTTTTAACATTATAATTTCAAGGAAGTATTGAAATGGAAGTTTATTGTGTTATCTCTCCTTACTCGTAATATCTCACGATTGTGCTGAAATCCAGCTCTTAAATGGAAAATGAGGTGATGAACAAAAGTTTTAAGATGTTTCAAAAGTAGTTTGTAAAATATTCTATTTTAGTACTCTTATTTTAGCATGCATATTCTTGAGAACATATAAAAAGTTCCACAAACATATTTACTGGTTTTAAGGCGATCTTTAACAAAGGTATTACAATAATATCCAAACCAGGTTCTAGCTTAATGATAGTAACACTTAAATCTTTTACACTTTTTTCTCATAGTCTGATTTGGCTTAGTGGTTAGCGTGTCAGACTTCGGATGGGAGGGTATATAGTTCGTGCCAAAAAAAAAAAGGCTTCCCACAATGACTATAAAATCTCACTATACGATTAAAATAGCCCAAGAGTTAGCAATAAATGCTAAAGCCCATCAGTTCACATTTAGGGATGGCTAACGCAGTTACGCCTTTGAATAGCTTTGTTTGAATATCCGCAATGAACCGAATCATTTTCCCGTGTCCTTTGAAAACTGTGCTTACTAATCGATTATTATTTGGCTTCCACTCACTTGAAATCCATGGTACCAAAAGCTGCCTAGATTCTAATATTTCTTTGACGTGAGATCAAAACTTGATCCTTTTCATGAACTTCCTCTGTAACTAATGAAAAAGTGGAGTATGTTCAAAAGAAATGAATTCATACCATTGCTTTGTATAGAGGGATAACTTGAAACAAGTAATTAGGAAACAGATGAATTAATATAATATTTCACTCACTTTTAAAGCAATTACACAAAAACATAAGAAGATCAAATTATTACACTGCCATGTGTGAAGAGGCAATATTTATGATATTATTTTGCAGAATTGATTTTTTTGTTTGTAGTTATGCACAAAGCTACACAATGGGCTTCTGTGCTCCCCCCTCGGGTATCGAAACTCGGTTTCTAGCGTTGTAAGTTCGCAGAAATACCGCTTTACCACTGGGAGACAGCCACAAGCTCTTTGAAACATCTGTCTATATATGTATACATATTTTTAAAAATAAAAAACACCACTGAAGATGAAATTTTTTAACATTGGTTAAATGAAAGATTTGTTTAAATATAAAATTAGCTGTATTTGATGGAATGTTGCCAATATTTTATTCTATTCTGATAAAGTTGAGAAAAAGAACATTCCATGTGGCATTATTTAAGAAGAAATCTGGAAACTTTCTTTGGTGTTTGATTATAGGAATTATGCTTTTCATAGCCCACCAATCTTAGGTCTAACGTTGTTAGTTATCTGTAGATAATTTGAGCCTGGGACATTTATCTTGAACTCAGTTACTCATTACCAACAAGAAGCAATACAATTCTTAATTTAAATATTTGCGTGAAACGAAACGTCATTTGGGGAAAGTTTTTACTTGTTATCATCATCTTCGGTTCATATGATGGCTGAAAGCTATTCTTTTTTAACGTTTTTAGAAATAAAGTCAGCGCAAGCCAATATTTTACAGTAAAAATTTATAATCACCTCAGTATGTTGAAGTAAATGTGATTACATCGGTTCAGGTATCAAAATATTCGTGAGCAATAGAACTAAATTCATATCCTAGTTTCGATTAATCGCAACTAATAGCATATCCATACATTAATGCATATTTGAATTTTAATTTTTTTTTACTTATGTACTTTATTTTTAGTTATAAGTTTGAATCTATTCTCTCTGAAAATTGTACAAGTGTCAATCACATCTTATCAGAGAGAAGTCGCATTGAACAGTGCCCAACCTTCAAACTTATCTATGATTTTAGGGTATAAGATTAACGGAAATATTAAGCGCACGTTAATATCAAATCTTAGATTATATCACTTAACTTATGGTTCTATGTACTATGTGAAAAAGGTTAGGGTGCTATGATATGAAAGATTTGTGTGTGTGTATGTGTGTTTTAACGTTATGGTTTGTTACTTCAAGTGTTGTAACATCAGCTTTTGTTTTCGATTTTTATACGTTTAAAATACGTACGCGTGCTCTATGCTCTGAAATAAAAACGTGTGTTTGTTAGACGTCTACAATACTTATATTGAGCTTTTGAGCTAGGGTCTTCAGGTTATGATGTGGTGTGTGTATGTGTGTTTTAGGATGGGAAGGGTAACTGACTAATATATGTTCACTATAATACAAAAGCGCGAAGTACTGAATTTCAAATTCAGAAAATAAACTATTGAATTCTATTCTAAGATCTTTTGGTTTCTTTTAAATTATGATTATATTGAAAGGGTCTGTTTTATTATTATATTGAAAGTGTCTGTTTTTATGATTATATTGAAAGTGTCTGTTTTTATGATTATATTGAAAGTGTCTGTTTTTATGATTATATTGAAAGTGTCTATTTTTATTTAGTATTGTAGAAAATAATGTTCACATTTAAAGCTCGTTTAGTTTTTGTAAGATTATTTACGTTAGTTTGAAAACAATGTTTGCGTTTTTTTGTGTGTTTTTCTGTCATAAATGTAAACTTTTTCGAATATTTGTGATAATTCAGTAACACAGTTGTTTTAATAATTTGTTCGCATTTCTATATTACATAAAATATAGAGTTCTAGTTAATCAAAGTAAAATTATCTATTTGGGTTTTAACATCTCAGGATAGCTGTGTATTGGTAATTTGCATGATACTAAAATACAAGACAAACCTATCGCAAAGTATAGCTGGAAGTACAGTTTAATATCCTCCATGCTAATCAGGAAATGAGAGTCCTATTAATTAGCTTTCAGAACCCTTGTTACAGCTGCGCTCTAGTATTTGGGTCCACGATAAAAATAGACACTTTCAATATAATAATAAAAACAGACACTTTCAATATAATCATTGTATTGGTTACGTGACAGAACGTTTTAGTATAATGTATAAAACACTACTAAAAATCATTAACTTATCTAAATCTAAACTTAATCTAATTGGGTAGAAATTCTCAAGGTATATATATATAATAACTTTTAAGGAAATGGGTTTGTCGTATAAGCGTAAAATCAATAGCATTCAACGCCATTTAGGCACTACCAATACGACATACAGCATCTATTGTATACCCATTACTTAAAAATAAAAACCAGCTGGAAAAAGCATCATAGCTATAACCATATATCACCATTTTGTTATCCAACCACATAAATGTCAGAAATAAATGCTATTAAAATTGTATTTGAACTATAGACACGGTGCCGTTATCCATTATACTTGCATAAGAAAAAAACTTTAACTCCCATTTCTATAAAAAACATCAGTTTTCAATAAACA
The DNA here is from genome assembly GCF_000517525.1 of Limulus polyphemus. Classification (NCBI taxonomy): domain Eukaryota; kingdom Metazoa; phylum Arthropoda; class Merostomata; order Xiphosura; family Limulidae; genus Limulus; species Limulus polyphemus. The sequence goes on along the minus strand of NW_013665670.1, from coordinate 678,650 downwards.
TAACGATAACAGTTTCCAAATAGCACATGGACACTCACAATAACGATATATTTGAAACAAAAGAATACGTATATAGAGTTCTCTATTAATCTGTATGAATGAACAATATTTTGGTACTTGAAAGCAATAATGCAGGTACATTAATTTTCCAAACAGTGAAACTGACAAAACCGTTGCACAAACAATTGAGCAGTTTTATAACGCTAAGACGAATTTTGGAACATTTAGTTGTGGGGCGGTGCCAATATATCTGACGAGAAAGCTGTAAGTTTGCCTTTTTCGAACTTTTATTTTTAAAGTAGCCATTTCCATTCATGTCTTTTTTTTGTACGTGCATGGTTATTTTTATGAGACGCACGGACTACTGAAGCAAGGTTAAATGATTTTACAACGCGAAATGTAGGTTGTGAATAATATAACTGTTTCCAACTCCTACTGAGTTCATTCATCATTTGTCAGTCATCAGTAGCTTAGTGTCGTTTTTCTTCTTAACCTGACTTCCAGCTGTTAGTATAATATATATGATTTAAGGTTTAGCTATCAAGTATTAATAACGAACAACTTATTTTTTAATTATATTTGAGAAAATTAGACATTGTAAATATTCCGAGGCTGCTACTAGTTGAATGTATAAACTAAGATGTGAACTTAATTTTGTTAGTGCCAAGTTTAAAATTCATTACAATAATGACAGGTATAAATCTGACAGAAGTCTAATTGAACTACATTCAGTATTGATCTTTACGTTAAATAATTCTGAATTGTTTATATATCTTATGGTATTTTTCTACTTTTATAGAAACGTTGTAATATTTCTAAAGACTATTTTCAAATATTATTATATCATTACAAAGAAATATAATAATTCCATTAGCTAAGTTATCTATTATACTGTTCGTGACTTTTGCTCTATTTTCCATACTTCAAAGCATGTCTGTCTTTTCTTATTGTGCAAGGTATTTCAATAATTATGATTCAGATGAATATGCCTCAATATATTTTCTAAGGTTAAAATTTAGCCTAAATGTAAATAAGTAAAAAACTAATAATTAGATGCTAATAATTGTTGTTGTTGCGGGTATTTTAGCACAAAGCTACATAACAGACTATTGGTGCTCTGTCCACCGTGAGAAATCGAACGCCGGGTTTAGTAATTTGGGTCCGGAAATTTACCGCTGACCCTCCAGGTGATAAATACTAACGGCTTGATTCAGATATTCTGATTCATAATGATCTTCCTAGTTTTGTAGTATCTGTATTATATTTTATATATTATAACACTTTCATATTTTTCCATAAGCTTATGCTCAGATTAATATTTGAAGATCAATATTCTGCTCGCATGAAACATATGTAGAATAGTGACAAATTATTGATTATTTAGTTAAGAAAGTCTTGTTTGTTTGTTTATTTCTAGTTAAGCACAGAGCTACACAAAAGAACATCTCTGCTCTGCCCACCACGTGTATCGAAACCAGGTTTCTAGTCTTGTAATTCCACAGACATACTGCTGTGCCACTAGGAGGCAAGAAAGTTTTGCTATAATAATTATTTCAGTCATCTATAATATTGAAAATACCCAAACAACTCAAGCGATACAATGTTTTATACAAATATAAACAGTTTTAACATTTCATGCAATCAAACTAAAGGCTTAGCTGTATATATATATATACATATCACTAAAACACTAAGTTGGACGTAATGAGAATATATTTATGAAATATCATTAATGCAGTTTTTGTTATTTAAAATGATGTATTTTAAAATTCAGATGGTAAGCATCAGTCTTTTTGATAACATTGTAGTTTTCTTGCCAGATACTAGACATATATTTTTAACCACGGGTATTTCTATTCTAGAATTTCCAATATATATATATATATGTTTCAGTATCACTTTTTAATTTTATAGCATTCCAGAACAATTAACTTAAAACATTCGTATGTATGTTTCTAGCTAACCTGAGTTTTATGCTTTACTTAGTGCAAAACAGTTTTTTAGAATTCTTTCTGCAATATCATATGAGTTTTCTGTTCGTTAAATATACAGGATTCCAAGCTTTATTTTAGTATAATTTAGTATAATATTTTAGTATTATTAGTTAATTTGGTTGGATGCAATAATTATGTTCACAAAAATGTAAGAATTATTTAAAGATTATTAGTTTATAACTTTATAAAGTTATTTTTAAAAAAAAGTGTAATATATTTTAGTAGTTGAGAATTAACGTAATTCACGTGTTAGAGAATGAGCATTTGAAACTAGTGTTTCTCTTTTGAATAAATACTATTAACAAAAGAATATCGAATAAAGTCCACAAACGACCTTACCGATTGACGCTCTTTGATTTGAATCTAAACCGAGGCTTAACTGTAAAAGCTTGATGGAGAGGTTAATCTTAAACTACACATCTTGACGTATTTTCCAAGGCTCTTAACTGTATGCAAACGTATGTCTATTGAAGTTAGTTGAAATGTACGGTATGATAAATTCTTAATCACGAAAATAGCCGAAGATGTCGAGATATGACTGGAACCTTGGATTTTTGGCTTGTGTTCTTTTGCCCACTTGAAATATTTACTCATTGTCTTGTAACTGTAACGAAAGTAATGCTGAGTTCAATCGCAATATTTTTCTTTAGATGAAAGCTTTATTTAGGATTGGTATAGGGTGAAATTTTGCGCCCAGTTCTGTTTTAAACTTTAACAACTAGCTCCCTTGTTCGAAATGTCATTGTCCTTTAGATGTACATCGTTTAACAATCTTTCTCATGCTACATGTCTTTCCTCATAATCTTTCAGCCATATGGCACACATGGCGGCATTGCACTGTTTGAATGGTTAGAAGTTTGTCGTAAAATCGCATATAGGTAATAAAGAGGCCATGTTTAACATATCGTTCACATAACGTGTAGATTTTCCTTCGGTTGAATAAGATTTCCTGACTTAAAAAATAGCATCCAATATGAATACCTATGGCTCTGAATAGTATAAAAGTAGCATAGATAGCCAAAGCAGATTATATTGTACCAGAAAGTAGAATAAATAAGTTAGTTGACTTTGTCATGCGCATAGAAGGACTTAATGACTAGACAAAGACAGTATCAGAAGCCAACAAATAAATATAAAATCGAAAGAAACATGTCTTAGATGTAGTAAGATTCCACCACCCGCATCAAGAATTTTTACCAACACTACAGCTGTTTCTTTATTTGTGTGGTAGCTTCAACAGGTAGTTAAAAGTATCGAAATACAGCAGGTTCAAGAACAAATTCGAACATGCACAGCAAACAAAAACAACTGACACAAGTGAAGAAGTTAAAAAATACCTCATTCACACAAATGCGAAAATGAGTATTTTCTCTGAATGGCCAGCTTTTAACTGTACTGACTATCTGTGAGTTGGGAGTTGGCTGCTGGAGTGAATGACAAGAAAACAGTATCTGAATTTGAAGAAAATCAGGAGAGAGAGATTTGTATGGATATTTCACTTTTGTAGTCAGGCTAGGATTTTTGTGCGGTATCTCACAATCCTTAAATTATATGCATCGTCCATTATTCTAAATTACATATTCAAAAAAGATAAAGTCAAGGATAGAAGCTTGTACAATTATATTTCACCTCTTGAAATGGGCTTGTCCAACATCAAAAAGTGGAACGAGTTAAATTGGTAAAGATTATATTAGGTCATCAGGAAATTAATGTCGCTTTTTTTAGATGAAAAAACCCGAAATCTTACATATCAAAGCAAAACATTTATTAAATGAAATAGTCTCCATTCTTATCGATGATACTTTTCCATCTTACAATCAGGCTGTTAAT
>NW_013665670.1:635162-673854 GCF_000517525.1 Limulus polyphemus | reverse complement strand
TGTCACCTGAATGAAATTTGCTGAACCATCATTAACACTTACGAACGTTCAAAACATTTTTTAAACTTCTTTGATATTCTTTGTGGCTACAGAGGCATTGTTTCCCCTTCTTGTATTCAAACAGCATTACACGCTGAACGTGTGTCTCGTCGTGTGCCATCACTATAAGAGATTAGAGTATACTAAACTTTACACAATATATAGGCTACACTAACGTGACGTTTAGGCGGTTCGTTTAGCTATTATACGTGGTGTACGTTTTTTGGGGGGATGGTTAATGAAAGTGTTCCAAAACGCGATATTAATTTCTTGATGACCTAATATAAGTTGTTGTATGTAACGTTTTCCTAGAAAAAACGATTAGCACATTTTTAGGACCATTCTTTATCCAGTTTACAAAGTACGAAGATGTCGCAATGATACACAGAACACCTGCGTGAAAATTTAACAAAATTATCTAAATATACTGTGTTTAAAAATAGATTCAATAATAGTTATGGAAGGATAAAATATGGATCATACTGGATCATCATACCCATAATATTCTATTGGGAAAATAAGTTGTTTTTTGTTACTTAGATATCAGAACAAGGAGGTAGAATAGTACGCAGTATTCACCACACTAAGGTATAACTAGCAATAGTTAAACTAGATGAAAGTGTTTAAATAAAATATTGTTACAAGACAAATAAATGAGGGCAAAAGTGATTAACAGTCAGAAAATGTATTTAATATTCAACACACACCGCTTTCAAAGTAATGCAATAAGCATGATTTACCAAACTTTCATACTTGACTTTATTTCGAGATATAGTGCATAGTTTATTGTAAAATGTTCTGAAATCTGCTCACTAACATTTCAACGCAATCTGTAATTGTCAGATTCATTGAGCAACAGATAACCTTGCTTTAGAGCACCAGATGAGATGTTTACATAATCGTATTGTATTAGAAGTGGCGAGGACATCTACTTCATTCTGTTAAGCCTAGTTAACTGGTATAAATGAATGAATGATGCAAGCTATCAAACATATGCCTGCAAGGTTTGTGAAGTCTGAGCAGACTAATTGTGATGACCGCTTACCTTGCATGAAAGTGACTATGCAACGACAGAGCAGCAGAAGACCAGCTGTTCTCCAAACTTGCCGTAGGACATCACAAACCTATCGTGACTTAGTTGTTTGTATGTCTCAAACAATAGCAACAGTTACTGTATTCTGTGTTCACACCGAGTTCTGTGCCACACTTTGTTTGGACTGTGATTGCTATGATTTATTCTATGCTTATATTGTTCGGATATTTTAACAAGGTAGTTTAGATATAAGCACGTAGGTTAAGGAGAAATAATTAGCTAAAATTAAAACTAGTTAGTAGCAACATTTTCTATTTTTACTGTGATATCTAACAGGTATGAAAACAATTACATGCGTGAAACATGTGCATTTAGTTTGTTCGGATCAAGAGAATAGTGTGTTGAAAATATGCTAGTGTGACTTCAGGCAAGTAGATTACGAATATTTGTTTCACTTACTTAAGGCTATTTTCAGTTTACTTTTGATTGAGTTTATAAACTATGGAATTACAAATAAATATTTATGAGGAAAATATATTTTATCCTATATTCTCGGTTTTCTTCAAGATCTAAAAGCTAATCCCGCTTTTTTGAGGATGCTGCTTTCTGATTACCCTCGAGCTTTTCGGTTAGCATTTAGCAATCCTAAATTAGGGATGGTTATGTCTGCGCCTTGAAGACGCTGTCCTGATCGTTTAGCCCTGTTGTTGCATGAGATGCCCTTCAGGCTGAAAATATCAAACATCAAAATTCATTGTCTAAGATTCGTCGATGATAACACATTTATTGATTTTTTATAAAATTCAGAAGGACAAACTGGCTATGCTGATACTCCAACTTTGTATCTCAATTATATGTACACTGAAACACATCTTGATTTTTGTTCAATCTTTGACTACTATCCTTTTTAAAAAATCCAAAAGATTTTGGGTTGTCCATTCTAATTATAATGGTTTAGCTCCAGAATTTCAATACTGATTATTGGAAATTGTGTTTAAGGAACAGAAGAATGATTCGGGACTTTAATTTTTGATTGAAAAATCTTATCACACGTCCTTATTAGATCTTGTCTCTGTGAAAAATAAAACTTAAACTACATTACTAGAGTGAATAGCGATTATTTTATGTTTTAATCGAAATATAGTAATCTTGCAAAAGATTTAGTTGGGAGAAAGAAATCAAAAATGTTTCAATAAACAACCATGTGCAGTTTTAATCGGTTTTAGTGCACTGTTCTTATAGTAGAAGGCTTGAACTAATTTTATGATATTCTTTAATTCATAATGTATATTATAAATCAGCTTTTTGATATATTGTTTTGGAGATTATAAAGTATTCCAAAAATAATAACTTATAGTTTACTCGAGTTTATTTTTAGGCTACACTCTCGAGGCATCCTATAAGAAGTTAAAGGTAAGATAAATTTAGAAAAGCATACCTAATATTCTGTATATAGAACATAATAGTAGGTCCATCTCAGTATTAGTCTTTATAAGAGATGGGTCTTCACTTTAACTCCTACAGCCAAATAAAGGATATGCAACAGAAGATTAATTATAAAATAGCATGTCGATAGTGAAGCATTTATTCCAATCAAACACAAGAAACAACATAAATCTAGAAAGTGTGTTTCTTACAGCGAGTTCTGGCAAAGGTATGTTTTCTTTGTTTACAAACCAATACATTATTTTAAATATATTTATTGATCTAGTTATGTTTATTTCTACGACGTGTGTAATGACATTAAGCTAGTGAACCAGAAAATAATTATGTCTTCTGGACTAGAGATAAGAATCAAGTACAGCTCATTGGCATTTATATATATATATATATATTCGAATTTCTTGGCATATGGTTAATGACACGGGCTTAAAAGCACACATTGCAACTATGTTTTTAGTAAAACAGAGGATGAAACATGACAACTACGAAATAATGAAAAATGAAACTTAAGTTTTACATTAAATTTAACATATCTAAGTACTTTAACTAGCTTAAGTTGGAAAATAATATTTCTTAGATGATTTTTGTGAAACTGTGGGAGTCCAATCTAAAACAAATATACTCTTTACCGTCCATTGGTTCTTATTCCAAACCTTGTCTTAATAATAACATACATTGGCTCATCAACTTCACAGATGCCTGTGTCCAGACAGCCTCTGAGTCGTGAAAGGGAGGGAATTCATACGACAGATAAAGTTAGGGTAGGGGACTCGTAGGGATTGTGATAAGATCGTAGTGGGGCATTCTCGTCTTGACCTCAGGCTCCTCCAACTAAGCAGTTTCACATGGTTTATTTTTCCTCTGCCTAAAGTCTAGAGTCATCACGTCTACATCAATATTTTTTGTTTGTTATCTTCTGTAAATAGGGGAACTAACAAGATTAGGTTAATTGTAAGTATTCGAGTATTTGGCGATGATGGATGGCATGACGTTAGTTTAATGCTTACGTGGGATGGGTGAAAGGTTTGGGCGGTCCAAGTAAGCCAACACTGATTTGCAGGCTTGTTTTTGATGGCTGGGTGACAGGAGTACATTGTTTTCGTTTTATCTGGCGCATTCTTAGTATCATATGATTTTTCCTTTTTGGAGTTAAGAGCTTATCCGTCAGTTATTACTCAAAAGGAGTCTACTGAAGATTACCCAGAAAAGCATGAACGAGGTTTGAAGACCATTTACTAAGTTATTGAAGGAGATGAAAAAAAGAAATTTGAAGTGATAACGTCTTCACGCGCAATGGTTGTAGTGCATCAAATTACGTTGCGTGCATTAAGTCAACTTTTAAGCACGCATATCATTTAACGTTAAAGAATATTCTTCCTCAAGTTAGCCAGTTTTCTTTAAATTTAACTGCTTAGGCTTTAATCAAACCCGAAACTTCCCAGAAAAGAAAGTATGCCTTTACATATCACAATGAATTTGGTGAGTTGTCCATTGAATGTATTTTACAATTTTGTTAATAAATCCTTTATCATATTATACATTAGTGTTTGATTTGTATAATAGAAGAAACTTTTAAACCTGTTCATAAAATTATAGATAATTTCATAATCTTACGAATTATACACAAGATCGTCCTATTGTTCTGAAATGAATGAAATATTGAAGATGAAGTGTAAAAACAAAAACACTATTATGCCAGATTTAGCGTAGAAGATATCATAAAAATTGAAAATAGAAAAATGATGTGGTGAATATCAACCCGGTGGCTCAGCGACAAGCTTGAGGGTTATATGGTAAAATTATGGGTTCAATCCCCGCGGTTGACACAGCAAATTTAGCCCACTGTGAGCTTTGTACTTAACAGCAAACAAACCCCCTAGTAAATTTCGTTGTTGCAAATGTTGGACATATGAAATGCATATTAGCGATAATGTTGTACAAAAAAAGGTCATGCTATTTCGATGTTAAAAACTGACTGGATTTAAGATAAGTTACATTTACTTTATACACGTTTGCTACTCCTGACACCTCAAATTCAATTATTCTTATTCCATTTTTTATGTTGCAACACATCACCAAAACATTCAATGTTGAAATTAAAGTTATCAACGTAAAGCTACTTTGTAACATATTTTGTTGTAAGGTGATATTGGCTAAGGTTTCTCTACAAATATGATGAACACGGTGAAATCTAAGTCATCTTCTAATTTGCCTAAAAGCGCATAGCGCAAAAACTCGACGCGGATCATAAACTCTTGGATTCAGTTTGTTTATTTGTTTTGAATTTCGCGCAAAGCTACACTAATTTAGCAGTGAAAGACTAGAGGGAAGGCAGCTAGTTGTCACCACCCACCGCCAACTCTTGAGCTACTTTTTTTACCAAAGAATAGTGGGATTGACCGTGACATTATAACGCCCACCCAGGGCTGAAAGGGCGAGCATATTTGGTGGAACGAGGATTCGAGCGCCCTAACCACCTGGCCATGCCGGGCACTCTCGGATTCAGAGTAAGGACACAATAACCACTAAATCACGACCAGTTCATACGTATGTATATATATATATGCAACCAAATAACATAAATTGTTTTATTTACTGACCCTACTGAAAACTGAGCCTTAGAACAATTTTCTGAATTTGACTATAATTTATTGTCATCATTGTATTATTCTAAGAGAGTATCATTTTTTCTTCTTCATCGGATTACCTAAAGTTTGCCCCTTATTATTCTTCAGCCTATAGTGCCATGGGTATGCTATTAGAGTAACGGTCGGTCAAACAAGGATATGTAACACAAAAGTAGACGATAGGTGCTGTTGACTAATTGGCTTATTTAAAGTTCGTTACTTTGAAATATAGGATTGCTACGTTCAGATAGCTTTTATGTACCTTTGCGGTAAATTTCTAAATATATATATATGCTTCTTATGTTCATATTGTGTAGCACGTGCATAACTTCTTAGAGGTATGCTTCAACTTATGCGTAGTATATGTATATGACAAATATCATAACACTACAAATGAACATCTAAAGAACTATACAATTTACTCTCATACGTACAGTAAAAAATAAGGTTTTTGTAGTTGTTATTGTTGTTTGAAGTTAAGCACAAAGCTACACAATGGGCTATCTGTGCTCTGCCCACCACGGGTATCGAAACCCGGTTCCTAGCGTTGTAAGTCCGCAGACATACCACTGTGCCACTGGGAGGCAGGTTTTTGTATGTGACGAAACAAAACTGTTTTGGGACATCAAATATTACTGAAATCTCCTTTTCTTTTCTTTTACTTCATGTCAGACTTTGTTGAGCTTCTATTGTCATAAACAACTGTTAAGGTATTTTTTATAGTTGTACTCATCGTTATTATTGCCTATTCAACAGTGAAACTAGCTGTCATCTCAACAGGAAGTTACTAAAGGCTTCTCTTCTTAAATTTCGAATTCAGTCAGTGATGAGTTCCGAGCATGACCTAGTAGTAAGAATATCGGACTGTTGTACGAGGTTCTCGTGTACCAGACATTGTGGTGCCAAAACAAGCTTTGTACGTTCAGGTGTGGGGATGTTATAAGTGTTACAGTCAGTCCCACTATTTGGCTAAGAGTAACCGCCTCAGACTGGCTACCTTCCATCTGGTCCGTACTTTAAAACTAGAAACGGCTATGTCTGATCCATAGGGGTTTTTGAGGTGGACGTTTAGCCCATTAGGTGCATTAAGTGTCGTTCCAGTAACGAAACAAATACAACATTAAATGCAAAAAAGATTTCAGGGATCGTATAACGTTATTATTCATCTATACTTTCTAGGCTTGGTGTAGCTTTTCTCGCTACACTTACGTATAGGTACTTCACCACCTGGAATGTTATTAAAAGTTAGCATTAGTAAAAACAAAACAAAGACAGTTATACCTACATATATAAAGGTTATGATAACATTAAATGAGGGTAAGGTTCTCCTACATAGTATTATTTTTACTAACACGAGCAGTTTTAAGATTACAACGTGTACATTTTATTGTCACTCTTTACTTTCGTGTTTAAAAAAAAATCTTAATGTGTTTTCTATTAATATTTACCGGCCCAGCATGGCCAGGTGGTTAGGGAGCTCGACTCGCAATCTGCGGGTTCGAATCCCCGTCACACCAAACATGTTCGCCCTTTCAGCCGTGGGGGCGTTATAATGTGACGGTCAATCTCACTATTCGTTGGTAAAAGAGTAGCCCAAGAGTTGGCGGTGGGTGGTGACGACTAGCTGCCTTCCCACTAGTCTTACACTGCTAAATTAGGGACGGCTAGCGCAGATAGCCCTCGTGTAGCTTTGTGCGAAACTAAAAAAAACAAACAAACAATTAATATTTACATCTGCAAATTTCGGAGAGCTTCAAAGAAACAATCTACGTACAAATATAGAATCGCAATGATGACGTAAAATCGGTTTGGTAAGTTATCATTTTTCATAATCAGTGCGAAAAGAGAAAGACATCCCCTAAAGCATTAAAAATATACAGAGAAACACACTAAAAAATATTAGCCACTGAATACCAAATTATATCTTGCAAAATACTTTGTACATATAAAGTATCAACCAGTCCAAGTGGGTAAAGCTATTGTAGAATACTTTGTACATATAAAGTATCAACCAGTCCAAGTGGGTAAAGCTATTGTAGAATACTTTGTACATATAAAGTATCAACCAGTCCAAGTGGGTAAAGCTATTGTAGAATAAAACGTTTCGACTATTTATAAAGCAGATTTTGTTTGCTGGTAAGCAAAAAGCTAAACTAGGGGCTATCCATGTTGTGCCCATCACGAGTATCGAAACCTGGTTTTTACTGGAATGGGAGGGCTATGAAGCAGATATTGAATTTGCTAGCATGAAAAATGTGCTTCAACGCTCGTTCTATTTACTTATAATATTTTTTCTAGAATTTTTGAACAAAAATTGCGCCTTTTGAATATCGACTACTTTATATTTTATAACTTAACTGGACACAGCCAAATCTGAATGAACATTCATTCATTTGTAAAGTTCCTTTTCACGTTCGCTAAATTTTGCTGGGTTGAATAAAATCGATGCCAGCTGTCTCTCACTTCTCAATACAAGAAGAACTTCGAAGTAATTATGATGCTTTCGTATAACTGGTTAGTGATTTTGTTATAGTTTTACATAATATCAAACTAGAATTCAACTTGTTCCTTTTTTCTTAAGGTTCTTATTTTAAATATATATATATTTGAAAAGTAACTTTTTTATGCTTTTACTAGGGCGTCACTTGAGGGGCCGACAGCCCCAAAGCTCGGGACGGGACCCAAATTGGCAGTTTCTGTGAAACGTTTCTTGTCAGGTTAAATTAATACATATATGCAAATTATGCCATAGCGTAGGCACCAAGATAAATTGGGGGTGAGGAGCGAGGTCAACTTTCTTTGTCCCCCTCCCAAGCCTTTTTTGAAATGACGTTCTTGTTTTTTTGGTTTGTCTGTCTTTCCTAGATTTGTGTTCTGTTAGATTTGTGTTGACAAAGCAGAATAAAACAACAACAACAACCAAAACAAATGGATAAATTGAATATCCTAAATACTAGTTTTTGTTCCTTTTTTTCATGTTCCTACGATTACTTCTCTGGTAACTCTTACAAAAATGACGTCCATGAAACATTTTATGTGATCCCATAAACTGTCTGTATTATTAACTAATGCACAATAAATTATAAAGCACATTACAGTTGGCAGGAATAAATATTCTTCCTTTCTTCATTAAATAAAAATGAAAGCTGAAATATGTAAACATACATAAGATTCAGTTAGGTTGATGTGCTCTATCCTACATTTCAAAAGGGAAGACTGTGTAAGTAAGAAGGGAAGTAGGTAAGTTCACTCAAGTTTGTATGAGTGTATCATGATTCTTTATATACAGAGATTTGTAAAATATGTTTGAGTTTAAAACATATATTGTGAAAGATCCATACAACTTACAGTTTTGCCAGATGCAAAAACAAAGGTGCGTGGTACATATTTATAATATATGCTTGACTCGCAATCTGAGGGTCGTGGGTTCGAATCCCCGTCCTACCAAACATGCTCGCCATTTCAGCCGTGGGGGCGTTATAATGTGACGGTCAATCCCATTATCATTTCTTACAAGAGTAGCCAAAGAGTTTGTGGTGGGTGGTGATGACTTGTTGCTTCCCCTTTAGTCTTTCACTGCTAACTTAGGGACGGCTAGCGCAGATAGCTCTAGTGTAGCTTTTCACGAAATTTAAACCAGATCAAACCGTATGTTCTCCGTCCACTTCAACAATAGATTCTAGAGAAGATTGAGACAGACATGATACTGAATAAGATTTTCTATTAAAATGTTAATTAATGAATAAATGAATGACCTCTGAGATCAAAATTACATTATTACCTGAAATTAACTACAGTTACTAATGACGTCACATGACAAGAAAAACGGTTTCAAGATCAATCTGTAGCATCAATTATATATATATTGCACTAACCACCTGGCCATGCCGGGCCCGAGGATATATCGAACATTTGTGGGCATTTGCATCGAAGCAACTGTATTCTTAATTAAACAAAAATAAATTTGATTGAAAAATTTATCGTGTTTCAAAGTCACTTTGAAACGCCATTTATAATGGTATTTTTTATTTTGTTTTTTAATTCAGAAATGGTTCCATATGTGTTTTATACAAAAAGCAAAGCTATAATTTGTATGGTTTTTCCCAGCACCTATACCTTTATAACCAAATTTAATTTGAGCCACCCTCTTTATCTATGTATATATATTTATAAAAGTAACTAGCTTTTATCCTTTTTTTCTGCATTATTTGTACTATATTGTACAAATCCACATGGTTTGAGTAATAATAGCATGAGATGCAGATTGAGTTATTAAATAGCTAATTCTAAAGATTTACTGGTTCATTTTGTTTACATTGAAGAAATTCAGGGTATACTTGGAATCCTCGCCGGCATTATTATTGATTTTTTTTGCACTTGGTGGTTCTGAAATAAAACTAAAATGAACATAAGCCAAAAATCAAAACGGGAAAGTCGTTTTGTTTATGTGGTAGGTTACTGGTCAATACAAGAGATTTATAGAGAAAATTACAATTCTAAATCTCATTGAGATACTTTGTTCGAGCAAATTCCGATATAATTTGAAGTTGAAATCATGTAGGACTCGTTGAAAATCCGATTAATGTTCACTGTAGTAACAATCCTATAAATCTTTCAATGTTTACTGTATACAATAAGCCTTTCCTAGAGAGCTAAGTTTATATAATAATTAACACAGTCAACACTGTGTGTGGCTTCATCTCTAAAGACTTATCACAAACTGTTTACCACACACTTCTGTCCTTTTGTATTTGTTAACATAGGCAATTAAAGCTTCGTCGTATTCTGTGAAGCTAGATCAAGTCTAGCGTGTTCTCTCGAAACCACCCAGTGACTGACACTACAAGTAAAGAGTTTCGGATCTAAATACGCAGGCGTACACGGGCACACTGGAGCTGTCAAGGGCAGAAGCTCATTTGTTTTGCTCTCAGCAGGGGGTTAGTTCCCCCTCTTGACACTCTTGATTGATATTGACACACCTACATACGTATTTGATATCGTGGTAAGAGTCAGGGGTGTATAGACTTTGAAACGTAATTTATCTTCCATTCGATTTCCCCACACAGCCTTGTTTCTCCTTTATCTATTCAATGCAACAACTTTTGAGGACATTTACAGTACGAGTCTGATCACTGAGATGAATTCATATAAATTGTTACCGATGTCTATGATGCTGGTAGTTGTCATTATACACACACATACACATATATATATATTTAAATAACTATATACATTCATGTTCGTGTATAATGATGCATATATGTGCCAATATTACTTTCATTTCGCAGTTAACTTGAATTTCCAAATGAGTGTGAATCAATATTTCGTAAAGTGTTAACGTTAATAAGTAAGTAACTGTGACAGACAACTGAAGCAGAAGTACAGTGTATTCACTTCAGCTGCTGGTGTTGAACAAGTTTGAGCAATGAGAGTGAAAAGCAAATCCGCGCAATACACCCACTTATAGCTGAGAAATGACGTAAAGTAACCGAACATATATCTGCGCAGTACAATATTGCCCACCACTTATCATGAACAGAGAACACAGATTAAACCCATTACATTATAACCGATAACTCCAAACTCCCATTAAACTCATTTTATGAAATTTTCATGGTAAATACGATATTGATACTGATATACGAGCTAAACTCAGCCAATTAATGTTATAAAATACAAGAGCAAACAAAACTGAAATATGATGTGTCCAAATTCATAATTAACTTGTCATTACGCTTATCGTTTTAACTATAAAACAACTTTAATGAAATTGAAATATTCTTGAACCTCGTCTGCGTACATAATACTCTATATTATTTACTAGAGCATATTCCTGATTTTTGAGCTGAACCATGATCTATGTATAGCAACGCCTGTTTGCATTATAAAAAAACAAAACAGAGGACAGTAAAACACTGTAACGTTTGCTAACAACCTTATGATCTAACCTTAGGGCTAAGCTAAAAAATGATATAATTATAGCTAATTAAGTTTACTTTTATTACAGATCCTATTTATAAAGATTAGAATGCATTGTTTCAACAATTGTGTACCATCGCTGTTAACGATAATAAACTTCACATACCCTGATACTTTTACCATTGTACAAAAGTTATGTCACTAGTTTCTTATTGTTCTGACTTACTAACCCTTTGCTGTGGTTATTGTTCTCCACTTTACCATCTTTTTACCTATTAAGCGATCGTTTTTGCAACAATTACTGTGCTTCAGTTTCTTAAGTTATGCTCAGCCATTACAACTCTGCAATGCACGTAAGTCTTTTCAATTAAAATATCCTAGGAATGTGCTCATCACAATGTGTTAGTAGTCAGGTTTTATATACGTATATAAACTGCGGTTTATTCTGGTGTTATCTCTACTTCCTTATCTCACGCTTGCGACAGAAACAGAAGTGAAATTATTCCTTATTTCATAAAATCCTCAAATATACAATTTTCAAATTCATCAGGTCACAAAATACAAGTGCTTTAACAAATTAACCTTAACTTTTTTGTAGTTCGTTAATAGCTTTATAATTATTTTCAAACATTAAAATTATTTGGTACTTATAGGGAATCAAAGGTACTTTCTTTTTTGTAGCTTATTTTGTCAGCCCCCCCCCCCCCCAGTGGTACAGCGGTATGTCTGCGGACTTACAATGCTAGAATCCGGGTTTCGATATCCGTGGTGGGCAGAGCACAGGTAGCCCATTGTGTAGCTTTGTGCTTAATTACAAACAACCAAACAAACTTATTTTTCTTCCAATATTGAAAAAGACATATAACAGAAAATAACTATTAATTGATAACTAAATGTGAAATTACATCATATGGTAAGCTGGTAATAATTTTAATCATCCCATTCTTTTCTGTCCTAATGCTGGTTTCCATTGGAAATAAAAAAGAGTGCAATTGAAATATTATTGCACACTCATCTTCCTGAAAACTCATGTTATATCAGTAAAAATAATGAAATTAAAATTATTTCCAGTCTTACAGTTATGTAATGTGAAACTCTGTAGATATTTATCAAATTTAAAATTATAGAAAAAAATAAATTTAAATTTTGCTTCTACTAATCTTCATAATTTCATGAATCTTGCGAGCTTGAGCGTGTACTCAAAGCTAGGTGATGTTGATATATTCGCTGAATCTTATGCTACACGTAGGTGGGTTTATTTTTAAGAAACATATAGCTGTAGGCTAAAGAACAATCCTAGGTGTTTCCGTTGCTTTTCAATTGTTAACAATTTAATGTGTTTCATTCTGAGAAAGCAAGTTGCCAAACTGGTTTTGTAAAGCCAGTCACACTTAAACTTATAATCAGTACAGTGAAACCACAGAAAACATGTGTGTGTGGTCAGTCCTGTTTTAGGATTAAAAGATAAAAAAATGGACCTTAAGCCTTTCCATACGGCTATAAAATAAAGATTAAATTCAAATTCATAGAACAGAAATTGTTTCAAACATATTTGACACAAAACACAGTGTAAAGTAACAAGATCTAAAGACAAAGTTGCAAAAACCAAAATATTAAAGCTACAAAATATTTCATGATTGGATTTCAATAATCGTAGAACCATACATAATTGAGATAAGATTATAAGTAACAAATATGTTAAAACTACAAAAGCTACAAAATATTTCATGATTGGATTTCAATAATCGTAGAACCATACATAACTGAGATAAGATTATAAGTAACAAATATGTTAAAACAGTTAGGCTACACTTCACTCAATAAAATGAAGTCGCATAACTTTAACTAGGTCGTAATCTTGGAAACATTAATTAAATGACGAGTTGTAGTATATTTTACATAAAAGTGTAATATGTATTTTAAATAGGAAAATTAAGAGCCATGATAGGTTGAACAATCTCTCTAATTTTAAGTTATACCGAAAATTACTATCACACTTACTCTCTATTAGCAGTTTCAAAGAGTGTAATTGAAAAACAGTTAATGAGAAGTCATCGCCTAAAACATAGAGAAAGGTTACTATATCTTCGTCTCTTTTAACTATATTTTAATGTATATATGACGATGTATCTTCCCACTTACATTCAGAGATTTCTGTAAATACAAATGTACCATCTGGAAATAAATCTAGACATTTCCGCTTATTTCTCTTTATCTATACTTTTACATATTATTGCCATTTTTGTGCAGGTTTAGATTATACCATATTTGTTTATATGTTTATGGTATTTATCGAATAAATTAGGATTTGAATATATCCATAACGTTTTTGTCTGTTGAAAGGGTGACGACTAACTGATTTAAAAGGTAAATACGTATTACTTATTATCTCTAATATATGATTATTCTGTAGACATGGTTTATAGTCGCGGCATAACGGCTCATAGAGTGGCTCTAAGTTTTCAAGTACTAGCTTTTAACTCATAGCTCCGTTATATTTTGACTAATTTGAGATATAATTACAGTTTTAGACTCGGGAGGTCAAACCCTTTCGATTGATGTATTTGATCACGCCCAAGGTCTCATAGATTAATTTACTCTAATCCTGCCTAAAAGAATTTCAAGCGCCGCCGCTATTGAGGATTCCCTCTTGTTGGTTTGTAGAGAACGAAATTGTAGCAATTCTTCAAAAATAAAGTGGCTTTCAGTGGCTCAGTGGTAGGTCTGAAGGCTTATAACGCTAAAACCCGGTTTTAATACCTGTGGTAGGCATAACACAGATAGCCCGTTGTGTAATTTTGTGCTTAGCGTTAAAACAAACAAACAACACGCGCACACATGATAATAAAGGCAATTACTATCCTTGAAAAGGGTAAGATAGGTTGTGTATCTATTTATTAATTATGACTGCTTATAGAATTTGAGTATTATGTTTTATTAAGTTTCTGGAAAATAACAGGTCGTTAATGAGTTTTGGATTGGGAAATTCGTATGTGAAAGACATGATAGGTTGTTGTGATCCTAACGATTTTAACCATGTGATACTCTTGTTTGTGTTAGCTCTGGAACCAAAATAAGACTTAAATCACGATATTTCATGACATGTTCTTCTAGAGTAGTGGTAAATTATTTATGGGCAGTAACTGAGCATCTGAATTTATTTTCTTCAAAAAATAAAGTTGCAAGGAAACCACAGCTTTCACTTAGACTTTGAAAAGCTTGAGATTAGCGAATATTATTTTTTTCAGAAATATCTCCTAAGTGTATTCTTGGATTTTTTGCGTAATTACAATACAGTTCTTCTTAACGCCTCATCTACGAATTTTTATATAAAATAACCATTTACTTGAATAACAAATAAAATTACTTAGTCGATATCAACTTTTATTTTTAGCTATACATTAATTTCACACACTTAAAATCAATGCTTTTAAAGGTATGAAATTAACCTTAAAAATATGTTGCTTTCAGTCTTTGATTATCAATATGATTTTGTAGTTAAAGAGTTTGCATTTGGTGAATTATTTTCACTAATATGGGTACATTTTGATCTAGCACTTTATTTTAAATACTTAATTAAAAATTAATTATTAGACTCTGTTATCCACATATCTTAGACATATTATATAAAACAATAAAAAAGACTCATTAATAAGTTATGTTGGCCGTATACGTTTGTTTGATATCTTGAGAACATTAAGATTAAGCTAACATCAAAATAATGGCATCAAACGATAGGTTCCTTGGTGAACAATTAAAAACCGAATTCCTAATTGTTCTGCTTCATTTGAAAAATTGTGATTATATAGAATAATTAAACTGACTTTAAGTAACGACTTCTTGTTTGAAAAATGTTCACATTTTGAAATGGTGTCAAGTAGTACAGTTACCACCCGTAGAGATCTTTAATTTATATTGTCTTTAATTAAACTACAATTGCAACAGAAGACATAATGTTAATGTCTTACTTTGTCACTTAAAATAGAACCTCTGTGTTTTTTAAAAGTAAGCATTATATTTAGTATAATCAATCTATTGCTTCTGTATCATACATCCTCACATAAAAATATCAAATATTTATTTTTGCTTCCTGTATATAAATATATATATATTTATATATTCTTGTTTCCTTTGAAACTTTTCCAAAGACTCGATTTATATGTAATGTAATCTATATATATAAAACAGGGTTGTCTATCTGTTTTACTGTGTAGTGCCACAAGTTGAAATAAACTGGCTGAACCAGTTTCGATGAAATTTGGTAAAGGAATTAAGGTGGATCCTCAAAGGTTAAATCTATGTGGATAAGCAATCGAATGAACGATTCGGATTTGGCAGCCATTTCGATGTTATCGTCTCTACGCTGAGAACAAGAAGGCATGTAGTAAAAAAATAAATAAATAACAAATACCTAAAGCAGGCGTAAAACGAAAGTGACATTTAATGATGTGCTACTACGGGTACCTTTTCAACAGCGAATCGTTCGTGTGCTATGGCTCGAACTATGAAAGAAGGCGGCTCACGACCTTGTTCATTGCATGACTTCTTAATCCCTACATTTCTGGCTACCTTTATTAATTAAGCATAACTAAAGTTATATTATACGCTTACATTTACTTGAGTTTTAAAATGTGAATTCTATAAATCTGAACTTTCTGTAATTTCATACGTAAGTCTCTATGCACAATTTTTATATTTATGTATATAAAAATAAGCATATCAAAAATAATCTTTTCGCGTCATGTGTGTTAAATAATATATTTTTTTTCAAATTAGAGAAAATAGTTACTGTGAAAAGTAAGCTTTATCCTGATAAGCATTTAGGTAAAGTAATGCATCGCTTAGACGAGATCGTAGTTTCCAAATTGATTTTTATCGCCATCGTTGGAGTTTCTAAAAACAATCTTGTTTCGTTTCCTTTTCAGTTCCTTAATTATGTATTTGTATCAATAAATTATACGTGTGTACACATGGAGATCTCAAAATATGATTCAACACAGGAAAACTTAATTCCTATCGTAACAAACATTCTCGAATTTTGTAATTGTGTGTGTGTTTATGCGCTATTTTTTGCATAATCAACCAATGTTATATCTAAGGAAAGTATGTCACTTTTCCAAATGTTCATGTGTGGCCAATTTATGTGAAAGAGGTATCACTTTAACACATTATAATGTTTTGCTTTTGGACTACATGTCTTTTTTCTTCTTCTTTTTTAAACTTGTGAGCCAAGTTTCAAGTTATTGTATAAGGTATTCATTACCAAATTTATACCTTTGTGGTATCCTTGATAGTAACGACCTGAACTTTATGGCAATAATATTTCCACTTGTATAGTAGTTACCCAAGTATTTAAAGGTAGCCCCAAATACGTAATGGCAGAGAAAGTCTGTCAAGAAATATAAAAGTAAGAGAGGTGGTAAATGACTACAAAGGGAAGGCTCTGTGCTTCTAAAGCGCGGATGTCTCAGTCTTATCATCTCCATATGCTAGTCCCTATCCTATGTATTCGAACTTTACCATCAGCTACTGTTAACCAAAGGAAAATCAGCCACATTAAATTCTCGCCCTCTCTTTGAATATAAAATAGAGGAAAACATTTATTTTCGAAGAAAAAGCTATCCGGAAAAAAACTGTTAGACTTCACACAGCGCCATCGTTAAGAGTGGTACCATGCTGTCTATAAAAGAACATCAGCCACAGAGATATTATCAAAAATAAGACAGTTTTTTAGAACTGGAGATAAATAGTACAGAAAAGCTGGTCCTCTATTGTCAACACCCTAGGAGAGAATGTTATTGAGAATCATACTAGGCCTTTGTGTTCTACTTGTATATGGAGAAATGAAATAACTATTATATTTATCGATAATACTTTACAGAGATGTGTGTAGGTTCAATTACTGTCCAACAGTAAAAGATAAACTTTATATTCTAAACACTCCACTTCTTTATTTGCTTCTGTGTTTCGATGAAAATTTGTAATTAATTTAAAAATGATATTTCTAAAGGAATTTGTAATTGATATCTGGACTCGAAATCTGAGGATCGCGGGTTCGAATCCTCGTCACATCAAACATGCTCGCCCTTTCAGCCGTGGGGGCGTTATAATGTGACGGTCAATCCCACTATTCGTTGGTAAAAGAGTAGCCCAAGAATTGGCTGTGGGTGGTGATGACTAGCTGCCTTCCTTCTAGTCTTACACTGCTAAATTAGGGACGGCTAGCGCAGATAGCCCTCGTGTAGCTTTGCGCGAAATTCAAAACAAACAAACAAACAATTGATATCTAGATTCGTTTCATTTGATAATTATTTATTGATCAGAATAACAGAGCTAGATAGGTTTAATTAATTTTTCATTAACATTTAGAGATTAAGGACTGAAAGACCCAGATGTATAAAACATCTTCAGTATTTTTATCCGAGAAAACGTCCTAGTTTCATATATTATGTACAATATTCCAATATGACTTTTTCGTATTTCACTAACGTATTAATAGAGAAATCCAGAAAAGAGTCCAGATAAGTAGATAGAAATAGTTTAAAAGAGTTGATTTTGCCAAATGAAACAACACACGTTTATACTGGTTAATTTTAGTTGATGTTTCGTTAACTATGAAAGCCACTTTTGGATTAGAAATTTTATGCTTTTATGATACTTTCTGAGACAATTGTATTTTCTATCTGCTACCTCCTGTGCTTCGCTGTTCGTGCAGACACAAAAGAGTACTCAGACAAACGAATCCATGATACAGTAAAAACTATTTTAATGTATTTTTAAGGATAAGCATTGAAATTTATTTTCCAAAATTTGACATTTCAGATAGATAAGATTTTTGAATATACATTCCATAATATTAAAACATTTTTATTGACACAACAAACAAAATTATTTGTAAAATACAAACAGTTAAAAAAATGACATTAAGACTCAATGGTTGAAAAACCTGCCAAACGTTATAAACAAAAAAATAGGTTTAATATTTCCTTTATATTAACTTGTTATTTGTCTAGTAAAAATGAAACTGTTTTTGAATCATAACACTAAATATAGGTAGAGTCTCAGCTAAGCGTATTGTTTTATTTATATCGATTATAAATTCGTCACTTTTTTTACATGTTAAACGTTTTACAGTCATTCCGTGAGTTGTTTATCTCAATTATTTTCGTAAATATTGTGTTAGGAGAAAAAATTACTTGATCATAAGTTAACAAGTTATGAAATATATATATATATATATGAGAAGTTCTCTAGAATGTTTATAGTTATTATTCAGAGTTATTCTCACGTAACTAAATTTTTGAGAAATAGGGAATTAACTATATGTGTAGGATAAAAATAAACACGACACCAAGTCCAACAATGCATTAATCACATTAAATTTTGTTTTGATAGGTAATTTCAAGCAATTTCATTAGAGGACCCAGTGTACCACCCGTTGTCAGGTCCCCGACTGACAAGATCAGCCGCTCCCAAGGTGACGGTAGGAACACCATACTCATGTATCACTAAGACAGGTTATGTGCCTCGAATTTCATTTCTTTGTCTTAACTTGATGGCTTCCAAGGGTCTGGCGCCAACCCACTCAGTCGAGGCTAAAAGAAGTTGCCCGAACCCTGCAGTTCTGCACGGACCTCTTACGCTCTTGCACCTGAACCCTGTACGGACCTCTTACGCTCTTGCACGACCTGTCCTAATAAGTGAAGGCAGAAACTTGTTGTTTGGCCGAGGTACTCTGAAACCGCCAAAATAAACTACCAACTCAAAAACCAAAGTTGAGAATGATGTGTATTTATCAAGGAAACCAGATCCGTATAACGGTTTTGTGAAAATATAGTGAAAGTATCTAATCACATTCCTGAATCTAAACATTTTACCGTTCTTATTATAAATAATTCTTCAATAACGAATAACTGTTATTAGTTAATTCGCGAGATTCATCGTCATTCAAAAATTTGAGTCTTTGAAACAATGAAGTTCAAAAGTCAAGGTTACTATAATCGTTTTTTGAAACAATAAATGACTAGTCTTTAATATTGTTATTATTCCTTTTCTTTATAATTGTGAGATGAAATTTTGTTTGAGAACTTATTACTTTAATGTAAAGCATTGTCTACCTACGTACTCCAACACAATAGCCGGATATGACAATAATTAAATAATAAATATCTACCATGCTTTGTTTGACCCTCCATGCGTACAATTTCAGGGTAATTCTTTATGTTTAGTATGATATGTTTTTTTCAAGAAAAGAAAGCGCAATATAGATGTACTTGATTATTTTAAAACTAACTTAACAAGTCACCTTACAACCAAAGCTAAGACGCATGTTCTCATGAGATGAGGGCTGGGAGTGGCCTCGTGATTATTGTACCGGAATATCCACAATAGAATCCATGGCTCGCGTTTCGTTACTGCCAAAATAGCCATGCTTTGGTGCTATGATTGCTTATTAAAGTAGCGGTCAAACCTCATTATTCAATTAGAGTAGACCAAGTTTGGGAAGCACTGCTCTAGTCTATCAGTTCAAAATTAAGGACGGCTAGAGCAAATAAACTTTACGTAGCTTTGCGCGAATATTTAAAAAAACAACAACAAATTTATGAAATGGACAAAATGCTAATAAGAAAATGTATATGTACAGAATGGATAAAAAAAAATTCTGTCACGAGAAATTACGGAAGAGTAGATGTATTAAAATAAAAAATGATCGTAACATCATCATCATCATGATACTTTGGTGAAAAAAAATGTTAATGACATTAGATTAGTTTTGTTGGAAATAGATAAATCAAATTGTTACAAGAAAAGCACTTTGCATACCTTATAATGGTTTGATTTATGCATTTTAATTTGCAAAGTGCCTTTTTTTTAAAAAAAAAAGAGTCGGTTAAAAAACAACATGGTATGAATATTAACTGTCTTGAAATACGTTATTTGAAAAAAACAACAAAAAACTCATACTTCCATTAAGGTCAGTATGATATTGCACTGGGGGTGGAGAAGAAAAGTTTGACGCAAAATAAATGTTAGTTCGTTTCTTTTTTTCTGAATTTTAGCTATGATTTTGGAATTTGGAAAAATGCTCTATTATTCAGTATACGAATGCACGGCATAGACTTTTACTTTATCTTTCCCATTATTAGCAGTAAATCAATATTCTCTGAGGAGTGTAGGCAGAACTAATGAAGATCCGTTTAGTGCCATCCCACTGCACGGCTGCATTCATCAAGTCACGACAGTACAGGAAGAAGCCGGGACCAGTGGGCTGGATGGCTGACAGTTTGAGGTAACGACCACAGCTTGATTTTCTGACTCTGTGACGAATGAAATGTTTGAATGATCCTGCTAATTGAAAACAGTAGGGGTTTAATTTCAGGAAAGTTAAGAAGAGATCAAGTTACCAACAAATAGAAAGAGAAGAATATGGAGAAAGAGGGAGCATAGAGAGAGAGTGAGAGAAAATATACGAAGAGCGGTTTACAGTATAACAGACATTACTGAAGATAAAATACAAGGACTAAGTAAAAAGGAAAAGCAGAATAAGAAATGTAACAAGGAAACGTACGAAGCATAGCTTTTAAATACTGAATAAAAGGACAAAGTTAAAATAGTCCAATACAAAAAAATGGTACAATAAACATAAGAATAAGAAATGTAACAAGGAAACGTACGAAGCATAGCTTTTAAATACTGAATAAAAGGACAAAGTTAAAATAGTCCAATACAAAAAAATGGTACAATAAACATAAGAATAAGAGATGTTGAAAAAGTAGAGATCTTCGGTACAAATTTTATAAGCAAGGCAGAACTTTATTATTCTTAAAATGCTCTACGTATATATAAATTATACGGCTAATTTCGGTTTTAGGACTCCAATCAAGCAATTCTTCACTTAACTCTCACCTGATGTAAGATTCAAGCCAAATATGGTCTTGTAAAATATATATATGTATATATATATATACGAATGACAGTTATAAGGTAAATAAAATTATTTTCCAACTTTTCCAAATTCGTATGAAATGCCGATCATTATCCTCACAGGAACTTGAATAAGCTCTAAGAACTAAATGTTTAATAATGTATCAACCACACTAAAACTGACACATCCAATGCCAACGAAGCCTTTCACCCAATACCAGGACTCATCAGACATAAGGATGGTTGAGGTTTAATTTATATTGTTTTATGAACAACTGCTATTGTTGCATTAGGTAAGTGAATCGTAATTATTACCAATTTTCTTTAAGGCATTTACGAATCAATATTAAAATCACTAAAATTCAAATATAGATAGATATGAAGAGTATAAAACCGATTTTTATATGACTCAACAGTTATACTGATATCATAGTTTGAAAGAGAAACAAAGCTGTCATTGTGAATAACACTGTAGATCGAGATCCATCGTTACTATTAAAGCTGGACTTTTTTATATCTAGTGAGATATTAATTAGTTTCTACTCGTCGCTTGGTTTCACTAAGTTAAAAATTTATAAATTGCTGGGAGTAAAGAGGGGGAGCAAAGTAATTGTCGTTAAAGTTTCAATGAGTGACAGGGGCACAAAACTACTTTATACAATAACACACCAATAACTGTTCTTTCGCGATCTTCTTCAGACTCCATGCCGAGTTAACTGACGTCCGTAAGGCACGTAATTTGTCAAGGTGTACATCATAATTTGAAAAATAACTCTGTGGCGTCACATACATTCCATGTTACTTCGACCACTGTCATTGTTCTCAAATTAACGTTATCAGTTTTCGTCAAGTATATCACTAGCTATATTACGCATCAAACAGTTGTTTCAACTATCAAAATATCGTCTTTTAATCAGTTCCGCACTAGAAACGTAAGATGTAATTTGCTCGTTATTTGTTAACATTTTAAATGAGTTACAGATTAAGGATTCCTGTTAATTGTATCTATTAATGAAAGTAAAATCGTGTTATAGCTTATATACAAGTCCAATTTTCCATGTACAGTCCATTAACACGAGTCAGAGAGTTTATGTTTTTGTTTCTTTCATTCAATATCAATAAAATGTGGCACCACTGATTTAATGTGGCACCATTAAGTCTTATTCAAAAGTAGTATTTGAGGCACGCTACTGAAATCAACGTATAGAGCACTGGACTAATAATGTGATATCCAGCAACTTTTTATGCGATTGTGTATATCCAGCTATATAGTAATTATATTCTTTAGTGTACCAATTCGTCCCTCTCTGAACATATAAATTATGTTTTTGCTGTAGATCGAAACTCGTCCAGTTATTTTTAAGATTCATATTAGAATAGACCCATAAGTCTTATTCGTTAGAAATATGAGGTTTAACACTGTTATAATTATCAATGAGTTGCGTTTTCTTTATTTCAAAGTATCTGTAATAAAAAACCAATATACTGAAATATTTTATATCTTAAATTAATCTTAGCATTAAACTGAACAAAAGCAGGGTTTTTAATATTTTCCTTGCGCATTTTAGTTAGGTGTAAAATAATAATATGAATTTGCTTTTTAACCTCTGCATAACGTAAACTCGGAAAACTATTTTGTCGTGAGGTATGTATCTATACAAATTTCTGTGAAAAAATATCTTATTAACTAATTTGTTTTAATTAAATAGAAAATTGGAAATGTTATACTTCTTTCCAACTTGCATTAAACTAACTGTTTGAAGGTTTATGATGTGTTGTACTGCACATCGCACAGGAACACTTTCTTATTTTCAATAGCAATTAAGTTTGAACAATGATATCCTAAATATATTAGACATGGTCTTATGTAAGTTAAATCATTTACAAGGCCTACATTAAAATTACTGTATTTTATTGTTAATTTTGATCTCATAATAAGTATTATCAGGGCGTTAAGATAGAACATTCAGTATATGACTTCAGAACATTGCTAATGTGACCCATACGAGGATGCTGTCGAGCTTGGCGCCTCTAATGGCAGAAAATCTGTTACAGTATTGTGTATCAAACAAGTCATCTCATAATACCTCTTGGTGTTAACTCTCTTGAGCATGCTTGTCTCACGTCAGATCTCCTTGTCTTCCTGTGTTAATCCGTAGTAATGCGAAGAATTGGGAAATTATTCTTTGATCTTATCTTTTTGAATCATGCAAAATTCCCTACATTAATTGTACCCATAAATTGTTCAGTCTGAAATATACCGTGAGTCTTCAAATTCATAATCTCTTTCGATGTACCAACAAGCTCTTGTCACTCTACATGGTTGCTTCGCTAATCCATGTTACAAAACTTTTTTCCTCATCTTAAAATCTTTTTATCTGTTCGTTCATCTCTGAACGATGACACAAAAATGTAGACACGGTAAAGGTTTTACGTGGTTGTCAACTGTCTTACACCCATTCTGTTTCACGAGAAAGATCAAAGGAATCCTGCACAGGTTATATTTAAGCTCTCACTGGGATGATGAACTCAAGCATGATTAAAATATTTCCTGTTGGATTCTTTTGTTTTGTTCCTTGGAAATTAAAATTGAACAAATTTGAGACGATTATGCTACACGTGAAGATAAATTTAAACAAACAAACAACAACAACAAAAAACTTGAATTACTAGAAAGAACACCACAATGCATTGTGCAAATTAAATAATACAATTAAGCACAAGAAACATAATTATCATGGACGAATCATAATCCTTGATGTTACATTTTTAATGTGATTTAGCGTGTATTTTGTTTTTGCATGGACAAATATATTTCTGATAAAACCAATAATTCATTGAAAATATGTGTTTAACTTATTCCTAGAAATTGATCTATTGGATTTCATAGATTTAAAAAGGATTGCTATAAAACGGTAACATAAATATGTGAATCAAAAAATATGTCTTGTTGTCGTATATAAAACATTTTGACTTAACTACCTTGTGAATTATGTGATTTTTTTGTGTTTTTTACATTTGAAAACAAATTAAAATTTTTTTAGGTTGGGTGAAAATTATAATTTCATGAACTCATATTTTAAGCTCTTACTAAGTTTTTTAATGCCCGGAGCTACTGTTCAACATAGCATATTAAATAATCCAGAACTTGGTGTCGTAAATAAGCACTAACCTAAACAACTGTCAACATTAAGAAAAAACGTGGCTCGGTTTAATGCAACATTGTAAAAATTAAGAATGTAAACAGAGAAATGAAGTTGATTCAACAGAAATCCATTTTTTTTATATATCCAGAATTAACAACAAATTTTTTGTTTAATCCAAACGATTAATGAGACTATATTTATTATTTTAAAAATCATAAAATGTTTTACAAGCGTAGGTGAAAATCACATTATGTTAATGATGATTCTACGGAACAATCTTAAAATGCTCTTATTTTAAAACTATATTTTTTCTTTGAGTCCATTTCTAGAGTATATTAAGTTTTGCATACAAAATGTGTTTAAATACATGAACTAGTAAGTACGTGCTTTAATTGAAAACAAAAGAAAGCATTACAAGTTTTTTAAAGTGTAAAGATTAAGCGTATTCAATACAGTATCCGAACAAAGCAAATGGTATGTAAAACATGATTGACGCTGGATTTCAACCGGGCATGCACTAAAATAAAGATGTTTCGGCTACTAAAAGAGGCTTAACTTCTGTGCACGCCTTATTCCTGATAAGACACGGTGTTATTTCATACCGCTAGAATTTTCAAAACGTTTTACCTGTTTTCTGATCGGAACATCATGTTAACTTTGAGTGACATGTTCAGACAAAACGTCTCTAAGCCTGTCAGCGTTGTGTGTTAAATCTCTTCTTTAAAAGAGGTACACAACACGAACGCTATTACAGTGCACGATTTGGATATAAAAGCGTTAAGACTCGTGTCAGCAACATGTTACCCGTTTAAGTCCACTTGATGAACAAGATGCAATGGTATACATGTTATATAGGTCCCCAAACTTCGGATAAAAGGCCACCTGGGTTTAGATATGTTTTTTTTCTTTCTGTTTTGTCAGTTTTCTTGATAAAACTTCACTGGTGATCCTGGAGGGAGTTTCCAAACTCCTGTCAGTTTTAAGCGCTGAACTGTTTGTGACAACCGTATCGAAATCATTCTCACCGAAAGAGCAAGTAAATCCGGACGTGAGACCAATTGAGAGAGAACACGCCTTTTCGTAACAGAATACTGCTGCCTCTATCTGTTTGCTTTTTCACACTATTTACAAGAACATGATTGGCAAGATTCTAAGCTATGCTAATTCCTTTTTTGTTATGATAATAGCAGCTCGTGGACAAAGGAAAGTGAATTATGAGTGCACTCCTGCGGTTATGTAGCACTCGGTTTTTATCAATATGTGAACTGTAAACACATGTTTATTCGCATAGCATAACTGGTCATTGAAATATATTTTACAATAATCTCTTTTCAAAACAAAAGTTCTCAATAGATGGTAAATATTCTATTCTAACCGTTAATTATCATTAAAATCCTCATATAATTCAATTAAAAATATAATCTTCAGACTTATTCAAACTCAGAATCAAAATTAAATGTGGTTATGAACTGACCTGTAAGAGAAATATGATTACTTTGACGAAACTAAAAAAAAAAATGTGTTCCGTGATTGTAAATTTATATTTCGTAAATTTTTGAAAGGAATTTTTATTTTATTTCGTCAAAAAATAAATATTTGTATGTTTGTATTGGCTTATCTATACACAGTATTTGCTTATCTATATACATACTACCAAGATCTTTTTAAACAAAAGGAAAGTTTCTACTAAAGAATTGTTTTTTACTTGATAATGTCTTTGTAATTTCAGGTTTCTATTGTTTACTTGTAGTTCAACATCAATGCGTTTTTGTTTTTGTCAAAGACATTTTCATAGTATACTGTTTCTGAGGGAAACAATATCAATTAAAACATAGCTGAAAGCAAAAACCAATTAAAATAGGCATACGAGTAGGCTTTTGTGTCAATTATTTTTAACAGAAAGAGCAATAACGGAACATCTACTGGCCCCTACAGGTGATATTGAAAGACGGAAGCAGCTGGCCAATCATTTGTCACATATGAGACAAAAAATATCAGCGACAGAGATATCGACAATGTGCATTCCGCATGTTTCCTATTCTGAGTTACTCTAATTATAATAGTTTTTCACATTAACAATTCCTCTGTATATTGAACAAAACCTATAATCTATTAAATATATTATCTTTGCTAAGGGGCCGCTGGGCGTGCCTCAGTAATTAGCGTGCTGAGCTGTTCATCTGCAAAACAGTAGGTCATTGCACTTTGAGGCTCTGGGTGCGTTATGAGAATGACGATTGAATCTCACTATTTGATTATAGTAGCCAAAGAATTGAAGATGCTACCGTTGACTATCTGCTGTCTCTCTAGTCTATCAATTTAAAAATGAGACACGGCTAGTGCAGATAGTTCTTCTGCAGCAATGCGTGAATATCTGCTAAGATAATCCAAATAAAAAAATAAAATGCTTTCCTCGTGTTTGTTATCACAACCAGTTGTCAGGGGCTCCATTTTGCAGTAACTTGTTGGAAATTGCAACTGAACTTTCAACTGACACAGAAAAGGTGGGAAAAAACGTGGTAATTGCTCCAGGGTCCGAACATACCTGGACCTGAAGGACCCATTGAAAATTGTGCACGTTTTTGTAAAAAACGAAAATAATCATAATAAAAATATAAAAAAATGAAAAAGATTAAATAAAATTTAGCAATGATAAGAAACAATGGTAACTCACTGGTTGTTTTTTTTATGCCACGTTCAAACATTCAACTTCGCTCTATGAATCACAGTAAGAACTAAGTTTTAATAAGACTCTTGTGAACGAACATGAACAACATTTTAACAGAAATAATAATGCATAATCTGTAATTAAAACATTACCGTGAAACAATGTATTATAAAGTTGTATGCTAAATTTCGCGCAAAGCTACTTAATGGTTATCTGCGCTAAACTTTCCTAATTTTGAAATGATGATAAAATGGAAGGTAGGTAGTCAGCATCTCCCTCCGCCAACTCATGGGTTACTCCAAACAGCGGAATTTGATCGTTTTTCTTATTAAATACCCCCGGTCTCAAAGTGAGGACTGTGTTTTTTTTCTTTGCTGTAACAGGCTGCTAACAACAGTCCCTCGGACCCACAGTCTGGTATGCTAACCATTGAGCATCGCTCGGACCGTATTACACAGAATACAACAATTGAGAAACATTTATGATAAATTTTGTTTTCAACATTATTGTATACTTAAGTCGGGGCCCGGCATGGCCAGGGGGATAGGGCGCTCGACTCGTAATCTGAGGGTTGCGGGTTCGAATCCCCATACCACCAAACATGCTCGCCCTTACAGCCGTGGGGGCGTTATAATGTGACGGTCAATCCCACTATTCGTTGGTAAAAGAGTAGCCCAAGAGTTGGCGGTAGGGGGTGATGACTAGCTGCCCTTCCTGTAGTCTTACACTGCTAAATTAGGGACGGCTAGCGCAGATAGCCCTCGTGTATCTTTGCGCGAAATTCAAATAAACAAACAATACTTAAGTCGATTTTTAAAAAGGAGTTAAAAGCTCACCTAATAGATCCCCCTTCCCGGTGAGTTTGAGGGATTCGATTCCTAAGGTGGACGCAACACTGATGGTTTTGCGCTTAGCAACAAACATGCTTAATAAACATTGAACGTGAAAATAAAAATTCAAATGTGTTATTATTATTTCAACATTGATTTACCCATCTTATGAATTTAAAATTGAATATTTAGCAAAGTTTTATGAGGAATTCTCCTCAAACATTTCTATAGCGAACTTTTTACTTCGCGGTCACCTCTAAGGAAGAAAAATCATTGAAGTAAGAATTGTAAAAGGTTTATTTCACTTGCTGATTGTTGATAACAGTTTCTTACCGTCGAGGTTCCCAGACGTGTCTTACAACCTGCATGAGGTTTAATATTTCAGGGACATTTGCTCGCAAAAAATCGGCTATTTTCAAAATTGAAAATGATAGAAAACTTCCACTAAATTCGTTTTGTAAATAAAGACTGAAGTCACTGAAGCAAGAAGGAGCTCGTAAAATCGACGTCAAGAGACGCAAGAGAACTTTCAAGTAATGGTAAGAGTAATCACTGTTGAATTGTAATAGTTTTAATTCTTGTATTTTTTCAATATATATTTTGATGAATGAAGGACAGAGAAAAGAGCTGCGGTATAAAAGGAAAGGCAGTTATTGCATATGTGGAAAAAGGGGTAGAGGGAATACATAGGCCCCTTCAAACACTTTGTTCCGCCACTGAATGAATGATTATATATATGTGATTGTCAGTTTTATTTGTTAATAAAAATTGAGCAGGAATTTTGTGAAAGTAATATTCAAAATTAAGTATGATGAAAATACAAAAGCTCTAAATAACTTACGTTCCATATATTTATGCATTTTGTACAATAAAGTTAAACATACATATCACTCGATCTGTTCTCACATAACTGCACTGTCAAAATATTTTTACATAAGTTCATATTTTCCTGTGTATTTTATAGCTGAAAATAATATCTGCATAATATGTACCCACGATAATTTTAAAAATTACATCTTAAGAACGAACTTATGTATAGAGAATAAATTTGTTAATAAACGTGGAATGGTAGGCATAAAAACTACATCTTATCAGTATTGATCTATTTAAAGTTCATTGAAATGTTCATTTCAATATAAGCTCATCATATACAAGAGTATATCAAGGATTTTAATATCTGTTATTAAAATACTGTTTCAGTTACTTAGGTTTAAAAAAAACACGGTATGATTACAAAAATGCGACCTTGAATTGGATCTAACATTCAGCAACTTCAGCAAATTCAACAATAACAGCTTTCGAAAAAAAGTATGATTTGGCCAAAAGGAGTTCGTGAGGTTGTGTTTTATGGTACATTACTTTAAAATAGAGACATAATACATTGCATCAGACAAAAAAGTATAATTACTAACTGAGAGCTGGTCATAAATTAATAAAATAAAAACACATATCTGGACAAGGTGGAAAAACTGATAGTCCAACGTGAAAAAAAAGCATGAATATTTTGTTTGTAGTTAAGCACAAAGCTATCTGTGCTGTGCCCATCACGGGTATCGAAACCCAGTTTTTAGCGTTATAAGCCTTCAGATCGCTGAGCCACTTAGTAGGTGTGTGTGTGTGTGTGAAGGGAGTGGGTACATGAAGAGAAGATGAAATGAGGGTGAATACGAAAACATTGTACAAAAACCACAACAACAGTTGTTCATGCTTTGATATTTACCATAGAATGTGTTATACTATGAAACGCTTTTTCAAAAATGTTAAAGTCATATAACTGCACTTACATTATTTTATACAACGTAAAATCGGCCATTCTATTAACATATATATATTTGAAAATGTCTATGACGACTGAGATTTGCATATGCATGTTGTATTCTAGTAATGCAAAAACAAAAAAAAATCTACTGATCAAAATACACTGTTACATGCCCATGGTAATACAAGAACAATAATTTTCTCCTTTAAGTTTTCTAAAGTGAAAACAATCCAAAGTTGTGCTAAAGTAATACAGCCTAAACATATAATATTTGGAAATGATGAGTATAGTATGTATTCTTAAGGTTTCGTGTTAGTGTCTGCATTGTAAAAGTGTAAATAATGTGCATCTTTAAAAATCTTAATAACATAAGATTATTATGTTATCTTATGACGCGTAAATGTTTACGATAAAATAAATATTTTGTTTTATCATATGAAACGTAAATGTATACGATAATTTTTTTTTCTGAACAACCTCTCGAGTCTATCGTTCCTACATATAATTATTTTATTTGTATTTACGTTCAACTTCTGCTCTGTCCACTAAGTGCACCTATATTAAAGTTTGTGCGTATGAACACATATATATACGAAAGTGATATCTATCCAGCAAAGACATACAACAGAAGTAGCTACAAAATCTCTGTGGAATGGATTTAGTATCAACATGAGCAGATGTAGCACTGGCTCAAGGTATGGCATGTTATTCTAGCATTCACGCACGAACACACACGCATATATACATACATATTGTGAAAGACCACCTCTGCCTGTCAATCAGCAGTGGGATCAAACACCAAACCTTTCCTTTGAGTCTCACATCACCGTTCTGCTTCTGTTTCCCACGTGTGTTTTCATTCCTCCCCATTTTATGATAACCAAACTGCTCTTTCCTTTCAGCTTCTTTGTCATCCAGTTTCATGAATGACGAACTCCGAGTTAAATTTCACGGGTTATCACCAACAGACAAAATATTCTTCCGAACGAACGCCTGCACGAACCGGCTTTATTAGTTTCCTAGTTTTTCACAACATATAAACATAAACAAAATGAATTTCGTGGATGGATAGAATGAATATGCGAGTTAAATATTTAAAGTTGTAGAATATATTTTCCAGATATATATTATATAATTCTAGTGTTTTTTTCGTTTGGATACCAAAAAAAAAAAACAACAACAAAAAACATCTCTGTTGAGTTTTTCGACAAAACTTTATCATGTTTCTCACATTAAATAAATTGAATGATGTACCAGAAGCTATGTATGAACTAATTTAGTTTTGGTTTCAATTAAAATCTTTCTAACAAGCTATAATTACAGATTTATTGATTGTATGTTGCTAGGCATAAAGCTGCAAAATGGGCTGTCTCTGCTGTGTGCACTGCTGGGATTGAACTCCTAATTTTAGCATTATAAACCATTAGTTTTACCAGGAAGCCAGTGTAAGGTATAAATAAAACATAAGCAAAATTTTGTCACACGTAAATCAAAGTGAATTATGATGTACTTTTATATACTGTTGTTTAATCGTTTGAGAGATTTGTGATCATAATACTGAATATTTATTAAGAGTAATATATATTATTGTAAGTGTTGTCGGTTCCTAACGTAACTCTACCGTCAAATATTGCATTGAGCATCAACAAGCAAAGATTCTTTTAACTTATGTGGTGTTGAGATGTTTTTTTCAATGAAGCGCGAACTGACAAATGTGTCGTTTTAACTGTTTTTCATTCTTAAATATAAACTAACAAACAAATAGTTGGCATTAGGTAAACAACTACCACTGGAACTGATGTTAGCATGATGTTTAAGGAGGATTAACTAGGCCTAATTGTTTAGCTAGTGTTACTTCAGATACATTCTGTCCATGTGTGAACTCATTGCTTCCAGAGCATCTGAAGTTGCTGATAGAAAGTGCTAATAACACAGGCCTGCGATGGTTTTATTGTCTTGAATTTTTTACAGTAATTCTTGTATGCTGAATCCGAAAAATAATATCCGTTTTTCTTCATCATGTATAGATTTTTCACAAAACGTCATATATACTTTTATATAAGTGAATCATTTTAATTGAATTCGAGCCACTGGCCACTCTAGACCAATCGCAACCTGAGGTTCTTATAGGTCGTTCTAAAACACGCGAGAAACACACCGCTAGTATATAAACGGTTAACAGGCCGCATTTTTGGATAGTATTTGTTTGTGCGTACACTTTGATTTTATTTTTTATTTTCAATATTATTTATTCGTCGCTATGGCAACAAGAGGTTGTGTAAATGACCCAATCATATTTTGTCATATTTGTGGTAAATTTGTTGTAAAAAACAAAGGCAAAACATTACAGAATTCTTCAAAAAAGTGTATTGCGTGTAATTCGGAATAAAACTTTGGATCAAGGCAAATAATGGGCTCCACACAAAGTTTGCACCGTTTGTGTCGAAGAGTTGAGACAATAGACTAAATGTAAGGAAAAGTTTTTGCTTTCTGGAATTCCAGTGGTCTGTCGTGAGCCTAGAAACCACGGAGGTGACTGCTATTTTTGCTCATGTAACGTGCAAGACGACAACACTCGAAATAAAAAGGAAATCTCTTATCTGAACCTTCAATATGCTATAAGATATAAGTTGCTCATGGACCTGATGTACATGAACCTACTCCATCAGAGCCTCTTGATACAGTTTCATCTGATTCTGAATCTGATGTCAATAAAATCTATGATAGGGATTGTTTTCAACCTGAAATATCTGGTGAGCCACAACTTTTCACACATGGTGAACTTAATGATTTGGTGAGAGATTTTGGCTTTCTAAAAGATTGTACATAGATTTTGGGGTCCAGACTTTGGGCTAAGAACTTATTTTCAACAGGGGCATCACTTTACTGGTACAGAAACCATGAGAAAGAGTTTACACCATACTTTTTGCAAGAAGGTTCACTGGTTTATTGCAACAATATTGCTGAATTAATACCATTGCTTGGAGCTGCAGTCTATGAACCATGTGAGTGGTGATTGTTCATTGATTCCTCCAAAAGAAGTCTAAAAGGTGTTCTCCTTCACAATGGTAACATTGCTATTGTTCCTATTGCTCATTCGGTTCACTCGAAGGAAACGTACGAAAATCTCCAATTTCTCCTTAATAAAGTCAAATACAAAAACATGGTTGGCTATGTTATAGAGACTTAAAAGTCCTTTGTATGTTGTTGGATCAACAATCTGGTTATGCAAAATTTCTATGTTTTTTATGTGAATGGAATTTCAGAGCACGAAATCAGCACTGGATAAAGAAACAGTGGCCACGAAAAGTCAGCCTGATACAAGGATCGAAAAACATTGAACATGAAAGTTTGGTTGACACAAAGAAACTCCTATTACCTCCACTTCACATAAAACTGGGCTTGATGAAGCAGTTTGTAAGAGCCTTAGACAAAGATGGCGACTGTTTCAAGTATCTATGTGGGAAATTCCTAGCTCTTTCAGAAGCGAAACTTAAAGAAGGGATTTTTGTTGGGCTTCAGATTAGGAAATTGACTTCGGATGAACAGTTCGAAAGGACAATGAAGAAAGTTTAAAAAGAAGCGTGGATTGCTTTAAAAATGTAACAAAGACTCAAATTGCGAAAATATTGTCAATAATATGCTCGATTAATTCAAAGAGTTGGGTTGTAATATAATCTTGAAAATTCATTTCTTACATTCACATATTGACTATTTCCCCGAAAATCTCGGTGCCGTCAGTGAAGAACAAGAGGAAAAGTTTCATCAAGACATCGGGAAATGGGGAGGAGGTATTAAGGAAGATGGAACATCAGCATGATGGCTGATAAACTGCTCGTCATTGAAACGAGATGTTTCAGACGCAATACATAAAAGAAAGACCACAACACGTATTCTTGAGACTAAAAGATGTAGATTCCACACAAAAAGTTAGGGTGAATGAGGATGCATATTCATTTGACATCAATGTTCTTCCCTATTCTTCAGTTTGTTTGTATTTTTGTTAACAAAAATAATAATAAAAATGTTCATTGTGGTTAAAGAAATAATAATTTGATCTAAGTAAGAGTTTTTTCTTCCAGATTTGTAAAAAATCCTTACGTTATCGAAAAAAAAAGAATATTATTTTCGAAATCTGCGTAGCTGAATTATAGAAAATCCGTTATTAAAACCATAGTATGCTTCTGACAGAGTATGCCGATGCATTTATTACGCCTGTCACTTCACAGGCGCTAGTGATGCAAAGCAACTGCTGTGCAAACTTGCTATGGAGCACAACAAATATTGCCAACACTGAATGAGATCAGGTGTTTAGGGATAGAAGCATGCAACCATCAAACTAGAAGAAATTCAAATGAACATAAGAGAAATGTTAAAAACAAAAGTGTTATCCACTGGGAAAAAACTGTCATTTCGGCTCAACCGAATAATATGACGGCTAGAAATGCTAGAGAAAGTATATAAATAATGAAACACAGTAAACATAATTTGATCTAAAATAATGATGAAGGGTTAGTAAATCAGAAAGTAAGTAGATGTCGTGATGTTCTTTAAATATGTAAACTACTAATCACAGAGCCATAGTTTTTGTTTTTAAATATTGCACAGTATTTGCTTTTCACACTTCTGAGGATGGTGTGTTTGTGTTTGTTTTGAGTTTTCGCGCAAAGCCACACGAGGGCTATCTGCGCTAGCCGTCCCTAATTTGGCAGCGTAAGATTACCCACCGCCAACTCTTGGGCTATTCTTTTACCAACGAATAGTGGGACTGACTGTCACATTATAACGCAAACACGGCTGAAAGGGCGAGCATGTTTGGTAGGACGGGGATTCGAACCCGCGACCCACAGATTGCGAGTCGAGGTCATGCCGGGCCAGGATGGTGTGAATGATGTAGAAACATGTAGAGTATTTTTTATGACCGCTGATCTGTTTTTACATAAAAGTTTCCTTGTGTATTTTACATGGTTGATCATTTGAGTATTTTAATGTGTTTTAAATATTCAAACAAATTCCTTGAGTTTTAACCAATCCATTTAAGTATTTCGACTTTCCTATTGGAAAACAGTAAGAAGGCAAACAATAAAATCAGCCATTTTCTATCATTCCTTCAATGCTTATTTTTCGTAATTTATAAAAGATATAATACATTTTAATATACTATTTTAAAGTTTGTTAGAATAAAGATCCTATCCAAACTGAGGTTCAAGCTTCAGTTGTTAGAGGAAATTATTAACACAGTTGTAGTGCATTTTAGACCATTACACTTTGTCCTCATTTCAGATTTCTCATGTGCTTCTAAACTCTCAAGTCATTAATAAGAGCGATTCATTAAAATATGTTAAAAACTGCCCGTAAAAATATTAATAAATTAGCTAAAACTGTTAAATACGAAGCGTTCCTTAGTTCAGATCAATATCTACCAATGGAATTTTGTTTCGCTTTGTTCCGTCTTTGTTCGCTATATGTCATGTCTCTTCAACAGGGAGAATAATAATAAGAAACATTTTACGAGATGTTGTCTGCTTATTTCTATTAATCTAAAACAGATATGGAGCTGCTGTTTTTTATGTGTTGTAAATGTTTAGATATGTTTAAGTATAGTGGCAATAGACCAGGTTTGTCAAAACGTTTGGACCTAAATATAATCACGACACTGTAGTCCATTCTTTTATAGATGATTTAGGCAGAGTCTTCATGATGAACAAGCAATGATGAAATGTAAAACAGCTGCCTAGTTCAGCGTGACAGAAGAAAGTCTTGGAGAACTGATCTACATAAGTGGTACAGTGGAGAAAAGAACAACGTTTCGAAAGACTTCCTTGAAGGTTAAGACGTTGCTGCACATTGGCTTGGTGAATGGTTTCAGAGGCCATTGCTATCTTTCACACGACGTTTCCATGGAGAACAATGAAAATCCCTTTCTTAGAAATGATGTATCCGTCATTCTACATCACTTAACAGGTTTTCTATATAAATACCATTCATTGAGATGTGAGACATTTATTCAGCTGTAAAGCAATCTACAATAGTATTCCAGTATCGAATGGTCGGAAATTCCTGAGTAAACAAATATATATATGTGTGTAAAATGTCATCTGTGGTATGATTCCTCAGCTAGGGGACAATACGTCACATTATTAGCATATACAAAACCAATAAAATAAAGTACGTTTAACCCTCTGTATGTCTTATTTCTATTACACTAATGTTTAATGTTGTAAGCTTTCAGACCTGAGTTAAACCAGATACAGGTTTAGTTGGTTGATTAAATAATGTGTCATATTCTGTTTTTGCTGGTTTATGCATCAAAATATTTATTTATTTAATTGTATAATAACTCTTCATCTTGTGTAGCTTCCGCGATTGTTTTTAGTAGCCATACAACCAAATTAACAAAACTGGATTATATTTATTATTATTATGTTTTTTTTTAATGAACTAAAACATTATATGTTACTTTGGTTTAACTTTATTTGGTAATGTTATCAAGTGTAAAGTACTGAGCTTCTAATTCTTGTTTTGAGCGCAACATACTTTAATTAATTATATTATATGAAGGACCTAGTTAGCTTGTTTTGGTATTGTAAGATTCCGTTTATAAACTTGGATACCTTTTACACTTATTTATACTTTTAAGAGTTAGTTTTGAAATCTATTGTTTTATAAGGGTATTGCTAATATTTTGACATGAAAACGTTGCGTATTACAGCATCATACTACCT
This sequence comes from Limulus polyphemus, assembly GCF_000517525.1. Lineage (NCBI taxonomy): Eukaryota > Metazoa > Arthropoda > Merostomata > Xiphosura > Limulidae > Limulus > Limulus polyphemus. Next base: position 637,741 of record NW_013665670.1, on the reverse strand, counting down.
TCTTCAAAGTACCTTAAATGGTGTATCTTAAAGTTCAATAATAGTTACTGTGATCCGTATTTTCCAAGAAGTACTTGTGTGTATGGTGAAACTTTTGTAACAGGTGTGACAGTATGTAGTGTTTTGAATCTTATTTATGTGTTTCCGTATTTTTTTTGTCTGATGTTGAGATAGGTTGGGTTAATTGTGCATTCATGGGTTCTTCTCGTGAATTTCAGTCTAATGTGGTGACATCATATAGCATATGGTGAGTCAGCGATTTATATGTAAAAAACCCAATGTTATAAAAGTGCACATACGCTTGTTAAAATTCAACACGTCTTCAAAATGAAAAACACGTTCTTCATGTTTGGGTTTACTAAAGTGTAAGCCATCATCAAGATGAAAAACATGCAGTTTGTATAGAATATAAATAAATGTATATATATAATGCTAGAAACCATTCATCGCACACCGGTGAATTTAAATGTTTCAAATAAAATATGTCCTTATAGTTCTTAGGGAAATGACTTTCGAGCATTAAATTTTGCAACAGTTTCGATATTACACAGCCAATAGAATAAATATAAGATTATTGTAATTTGTTATCATTTATTAATCCATTTATATCAACATCTGTTTAGCTGTTTTCTACTCTTTCACTCATGTGTATATTTCTAAGCACTCTCATCAGAATGTTTCTATTATTTATTTGTATATTTGCTTCATTTTGCACAAACTACTCGAGAGTTATCTGTGTTAGCCGACCGTCGTTAACTTAGAAGAGATAGACTAAAGAGAAAGCAGCTAGTCAGTACCAGCTACAACTATCTCTCGGACCTCACTTTACCAACAATATGAGGGATTGACCATCACATTATAACGCCCCAACGGCTGAAAGATCTAGCATCTTCGTAGACGGTATTCGAACCCAAGACCTGCTGATTGCGAGTCAAGCGATTTAACTACCAGGCGATGACAGACGTTTTGATTAGATCATAAATCTAGCTCTAGGTTAAGCTATGATTAAAATAAGTACGTTTCTCGTTTGTTTTCCTGAGGTTCGTAGTACGTTGTGTCATTGTTTTACGTATACTTTTCCACTTTCTGTAGCTGCATACTTTAATTTATTTGTATTTTACTTTCCTCGAAGCATCTTCTAGCAAGTTTTCTTCTGTCACATCCTTTTCAGCCCTCAAAGAAGAAGGCACAACACCCAGGGCATTTGATCAAATCTGTGGTCAGGAAATGGACTAAGATAACTTTGTTCCGTTATTTTCAGCATTAAATTTCCTTATCCTTTGTGCTTTTCATTGCACTAAATTTTCCTTCGTCTGTGCTCCTGTGCCTTTTATTTTTTGAATATTTTCTTTATTACCGAGTTGTGTTCTTCGTCTATATTCCTTTTTACAACTATAATCTTTTTACATCTTAATTTGCTTCATCTGTAGTCTTAATTAAATTTTTCTTCTGTATGTATTCTATTATGGACCTATTTCCTCCGTTTTTATTATTTCATTTTTTCTTCGCATTTGCAGTTTCAAGTCTAATGATTTTATCCTAATATCAGATTTAATTCACATTAGAGCTATTTTTCATTTTTTATTTTGCACTTGCTATTCTATTTTAATACTTCTGCGTATATGTTTAATCTTAGTACGTATTACACAACTCTTTATGCTCTCTTATTTCTCATTTCTTACATTTATTTCTTTGCATCATTTCAGTTCGTTTGTCTTTTCTGTTGTGCCACTTTGGATGTTTATTTCACACTCTTCTATTGCTTTCTCTGGTCTGTAGCTCCATTGTACATCAATCTAGTCAATGCTATTTGATGTAGTGAGCCAACTTCAAATTAATGAAGAGTCAAGTGTTTAAAAAGCTATTAACCGCCTCTTTACTATGCAAATCATAATGAACCAGCCCTCAATGAATAGTCACTTCAACAACAAACGCCCTGATTTACTTCATAGGATAGCAACGTTTGACAGCTTCTGTGAAACAGTAGATAATCTAAATCGCCCTATTGTTTTCAAAAGATAGTTGTTCGAGATTCTATCAGCTAATATTTTTTTTTAGTCCTAACAATACATCCGCATGTTATTTCTTTTTTGATTAGTTTTTCCTTTTATTTAATGTAGCTAAAACTCACTGTTATATCCAAATAATTCGTCCTCATACAACAATAATACATGATTTTTCTAATTAACTTACCGTTAATCTTTCAGTCTCATAAGTACATATTTCTTAATATAGAGAATGATTGAATATCAAAATTATTTAGTACATCTGGAAAAAATCATCTTAAAAAAACAACAATAATTCAAACTGTTCACAGAACTGATTGCGCAGTAATTATTACATGAAAGATTTGCTTGAAGTTAAGCACAAAGCTGCATAATGGGCTACCTGTGTCTACCCAACACGGGTATCGAAACCTGGTTTCTAGCGTTGTGAGTCAGCAGACATACCGCTGTACCACTGGGGGGCTATACGAACGAAGAAACCTCTGAAAATAACTTTATATATACAATGAGTGGTCACAAGTAAATAGACACCTAAAATGTCATCATTTAACTGATTTATGCTAACTAATTTGT
>NW_013665670.1:629876-634194 GCF_000517525.1 Limulus polyphemus | reverse complement strand
ATATATATATAATGATCATTAACTATAATGATTTAAAACATTTTTATTACAGATTCTCTTTGTGCACCCCAGTGACACAGTTGTATGTCTAAGGATTTATGACCCCAGAAACTGGTGTTTCGATACCCATGGTGGGCAAAGCACAGATAGCTCATTGTGCAGCTTTGTGCTTAACTATTGACATATAGATTTTGTGATAGTTCGAGGTATTTAACAATTGATTGTGAAATTAACTTCAGCAAATCTTTTGTGAGCCCAAGTTCTCAATGTTGTCAAGTGAAAGACTATATTTAACCTCTCCTGGGAGGTTTATTCAACACTTTTAACTTGATAGTACGGTTGATCGAACACTGTTTTAGCCCCCAGAATACTATCATATATATTATAGAACTTGGTCTCCTCAGTCTGTTCATTCTAGATTGCTTAAATTTGCCTGCAAAAGTTCGATAACCGAAACATTTTTTGACAGCTATTCGGACTGGAAAAGGTACAAGGTAGTATAGTATTTACCACAAATACCATTAAAATTTATTCTGTGGCCGTGTAATGATGTACTTGGATAGCGAATTTGCGACAGATTTTGTGCCACTTTGTAAAGCAGTGAACAGCAACAACTGTCTATCATCTTGTCTATCCCTCATCTGTGTCAAATAACGGTCATGCTAGGTCTGTCAATCAGACTACCATTGCTATGGTTTACCATGCGGTCGATGACTTCTTCGACTCTCTGAGATATTTGAACAAAACTCTCTTTTACTAATGTTCTTGATGAAGGCCTGAGTTCAAGGTTAATTTGTGCTTAGGGTCAACGAGTTTTAATTAGTCTGAGATACGGCAGTAGCTATTTCACCACTCACTCCTATCCAAATATTCATAGGGGCATAGTGATCCTGTTTCTACAGAACTGTTAGACATTGGTTATAACGTTCTATTTTTGGGGTTGGGTATTTTGCTCAGCTTCAACGCAAAGCTATATTAGCGGTATTAGGTGTAGTACGAACTGGCACTTTCAATGCCACATCCTTGACCTACTTATCAGTTCCTGGCTTTTTTTCCCATACTTACAAGTTACTGGCTTTTTTCTCCATACCTATAAGTTCCTGGCTTTTTCCCCATAGTATAAGTTCCTGGCTCTTTTCCCCAATCCACAATATTGGTATGACTGAGGGACAATTTCTAATAATGTTGAACTTACGCTTTCTACACAGCTAAGACTGAAGCTGAATTCCTTTACTGTAGTATCCATAGGTTACAACTGTGTACAGCTTTACCTGTAACAATGTTTAAATTAAAAAAAAAATAGAGTGCATATCATGTATTTTGGGGGGCTATCATTGGGTAAATCGTCAATGAATTCCTTAACTGCAATACATATAAAATTCACTATGTAAAGATACATAAACTTCACACTATAGGCTTAATGATGACCAAAGTAAGAAAATTTACAGAAAACCCATTTACAGTAGTAAATACTTGAATTACAATCAAGTTATCTTAGTAGTGTAAGGTTTGTTTGTTTGTTTGAAGTTAAGTACAAAGCTACACAATGAGCTATCTGTGCTGTGCCCATCCCGGGAATTGAAACCCAGTTTCTAGCATTGTAAATCCACTGGGGGGGGGGGCTAACAAACAACTTATTCTCCAGGGAGATAAAAATTTGGAGAACGAAAAAATAAGAGTTAGAAATAAAAACATATAAATATAAAACTCCTTAACAACTTACATATCTTGAACAATGAATAGTAGATAAGGTAAAAAATGCGAACACCACAACCAAAAACAACAATAACAGACATATACCTATATCCTCAAAGACCTCTCACAAAACGTACGAAAAATTGTCTTCAAGTGTCATAGTAAAATAATGGCACATGAATCACTCCGAAAATTATAAAAAAAAAGACTTTTTACATCCAGTTAATTCAATTTACGCTATTGACATAAAAGAAAGACTGAAAATAAATAAACACCATAGTGCACTTACTTTTCAAAATTGTTCTAATATTACTATGGATCTCTAATAAATTATTTCATTGAAAATAAATCACAAAAGCTGTTTTAAAGATATCCGTAAAAACTTTTTACTGAAGTCGAAGCTAGCAAAGGGTTATGAAAAGCATTAAGTTGATATTGTTGATTCAACGTTTTTTCAGCTTATTGAAACTACTGGAGTAATACTTTTTTTATCATTCAATTTTCCTTCTTTTTCTTAATTTTGTTTAAAATGACAAACAATACTGATAATATTATTTTATTGTTTTTTATTTTTCAAGACAAGCAACCAGAAATCATTATATAAGAGGTAGTTTGTTGCTTACAATTGTACATCATTAATAGTGATGTTTCATTTAAATAAAAAATATAATAATTCTTACATCAATTTAGACTGAAACCATTGTTTTCGAAATCGGTTTAATAGAACACAGTGGATCATAACAAAAGGTTGATCAAGCCCTCTGGCGTTATTTCTCTTACCTGAAATCGTGGTAAAACAACATAAAGTGTAGGGCACGCAATGTCTTGTTAAACGTACGAGTGAATTATTTTTTCTAGCAGTGAGTTAAAGATATTCAAAAGCCGTTCACTTCAAGCTTTTCATAATAACTTAAACCGGAATTAAATGAAATGAATGATGCTGAAGAACTGCTTTTACTAACATGAATGACTCTGCTTATCTTTTTTTTTTTGAGAAGCATAAACAGTTGGTATTTAATAATCAAAATGTCACCTGAAGGTGAACATGGTGTGAGTTCAGAAGTAAATACCCGTTAAGGAATAACTATAAGGTGGGTATTTTATTGCGTTCTCGTGTTCATGGCTGTGTATGTGTAATAACTCCTTAATTAAGCTGTTAGACGTTAATTTAATGCATGTAATGTAGAATATTATATAGAAAAATATAGATGGATTTCTGTTAACTTGTTGTAAGAATTGTTGTTGTTTGGTATTAAGCACAAAGCTACACAAAAGACTATTTGTGTTCTGCTAACTACGGGTATCGAAATCCGATTTCTAGCATTATAAGTCCACAGATATACTGCTGTGCCACTGGGGGGAGGGGGAGAGCTGGTGTAACAAGGTTTTAAAATAAAACTTTGTGCAGAAGCTAAGGACATAAGAAAGGCTTAATTTAGTTGGCTAATAGGGCTCGGCATGGCCAGGTGGTTAGGGCGCTCGACTCGCAATCTGAGGGTTGCGGGTTCGAATCCTCGTCGCACTAAACGTGCTCGCCCTTTCAGCCGTGGGGGCGTTATAATGTAACGGTCAATCCCACTATTTGTTGGTAAAAGAGTAGCCCAATAGTTGGCGGTAGGTGGTAATAACTAGCTGCCTTCCCTCTAGTATTTCACTGCTACATTAGGGACTGCTAGCGCAGATAGCTCTCGTGTAGCTTTGCGCGAAATACAAAACAAACAAACAAACACCAAGAGCACAGACTAGTTGGCTAAAGTTAATTCCTTCCTGATGTCCTTAGGTCTCACTCTGCACACTCAAGTGCTGATATTTAAAAATCTTAATACTATTTTACAAACGCGCTTTGCCTAGTTGTGGGTAACATTTTACATTTTAATCTGTTTATTGTAATTTTTGTTTCTACTAGTTATTCTTCTGATAGTAGATTACAACACAAATAATTTCTTATGGTAATTAAATAGTTTTAAATTGAACATAACTTTTAAACGACTATTCATTTTGCTTGATCCATAATCGTCTTTTTTATTGGCTGTTTTAGTTGATGGTAGACCAGTTCGTATCATTTGGTGAATCGCTTTTTTTTTATACTAAATTTAAATGACTTATTTAATAACATGTAATTAACTAACGTAGAGGGAGAACGACAAGTAAGTTAAGTTTTACATGATAGGGATACATGTTTATGTGGACTATTAGGCCGATAGCGATATTTGTTAACCTTCTTAGATTCCCTAAAAGAAAATATATAACTGAAGTACTAAAAAAAGATAACAAATCGATTCTTAAAATGTTTAGGAAAACTGAAGTTTTATTATAAATATCATAAAACATTATTACACGTGGAAGTTTGGATGTCAAAAAAGAATATTATCCCGAAATTTCTTCAACTTAAAATGGTTATTTCAGATTATAGACAATCAAAACAGTACACGTAATATCATATTCAATTAATGAAATAAGAACGGGAATTTCAAAAGTCAAGATTGCTTGATAAACAGCGTAATGATAGGTTTGGAATTTTGAAAGAAAAAGTAAAAAAATGATAAATAACAATGGATAACAATACAAAATAATAAAACAATGTTTGTTTGTTTTGAATTTCGCGCAAAGCTACACGAGGGCT
>NW_013665670.1:621965-629866 GCF_000517525.1 Limulus polyphemus | reverse complement strand
CTTGTTTGTTTGAAGTTAAGCACAAAGCATCACGATAGGCTATCTGTGCTCTGCCCACCACGAGTATCAAAACCCGGATTCTAGCGTTATATGTCCGCAGACATACCGCTGTGCCAATTAGAAATGATAAAGCAAACGCATCTGAAAAAAATATTTAACTTGAATGGTGCTAATGTTTATTATTTTATATGTTGCCCTGATCAAGTCATCTTTAATGTTTTGACATACATTTTTAATGAGGTGGAAAAAAAAAGTAATATCTAGAGGTTTACATTTTGGATTAACGTGAAATCTTGAGCTTATTTGACATATTTTAAACAATTCGTATTTCATAATTAGAACAGTTTGTATTTGGCCAAATAAAAATAAAATATTTAAGAGTGTTAGAACAGAAATGACAGGAATAGTTTTGACATTTTTTCATACATATAATGAAAACAAAAAACCTCTTAACATAAGTCGGGAAGAACTACAAGCATTTAATAAGTTTAAAAAGACTATATATGTAATTATAAGAAAACAGTGAAAGGAAAAGGAGGTGTATTACTGAAATTCAATATATTTTAAAAAGTGAAATAAGAAAATTATTTATAAAATATTTACTAAATTGAAAGTAACAAGGGTTAATAAATTATAAAGAATATAAGTTGTTTAAACAGACAGAATCACACACACACAGCCATGATATTTGTACTACATGTTAATATTTCTATGATTCGCTCTATTAGACAACCTTAAGCTATAACATAACATTTTATGAAGATGTACATTAAGATGTCCGATAAAACCGACTGTATCTAATATTTGTAATTGTAATCATGAAATGAAAGGTTTTTCTTGATGAAAAGAAATTCTGAAGTGAGTACGTGTTATTGAATTTACTATTTCAGGCAGTTTTTAGGTTCTTAAAGAAAGACTAGCTTTAATACTGAATCATTTTTCGTAAATATACCTGTGGATGAAACATTTGATTTAGTTGTTAATCTGATTTATAATCAGGAAGACCAAAACAGATTCTCTAAAAATTTATTCGCTACAGAACAATCACACACTTTGTGTTTAATCAAGAGGCATATGATCAGATAGTCAGAGCTGCTATGGGATCTAGATTAACATCAGTATTGGCTAAAATGTTCCTGTGTTATTACGTTTGTTTGTTTTAGAACAAAGCCACCTTGGACTATCTGCTATGTCCACCGCGAGGAATGGAACCCCGGATTTTGGCGTTGTAAATCCGTAAACTTACCGCTGGTGATATTATGAAAAGCGTTGAATGAATGAGTATTCTGAAGAACTTAAATCCATTTCTTGTAAAACATATGTAGGTAACACTTGTTGTTTTCGAACAGAGCATACACAAAGGTTTTTCGGATTGTTTAAATAGCAAACATAAAAATACAAGATTTAGAGTAAAAAAGAGAATATAATCTACCATTTCTAGACGTATTGGTTGAAAAATAAATTAATTCAATTTTCAAATATAAAAATATCACAGACTTATATTTCAGCTATGGAAGCTTTATACCAAATTTGTTCAAGACAAATTTAATTAGGATATTAATGCATAAAGCATATAAAATAAATAATATTTTTACTAGTTTAGTAAAATAGCTTAGCATTAAAAAGTTCTTCTGCTATTTGCTGTGTCTACCGCGAGGAATTGAACCCCAGATTTTAGAATGGCAAGACTGTAGACGTACTGCTGTTCCACCAGGAGACTAGTTTGTTTATTTGTTTGTTATTAAGCATAAAGCTACACAAAGGTCTATCTGTGCTCTGCCCACCACGGGTATCGAAACCCGGTTTCTAGCAGTATAACTCCGCAGGCATACCACTGTGCTACTGGGGGGCTCGGAGGACTAGAAAGGTCTTGTTAAGAAAATGGGCTTCCACGTAAAAGTACGTATAAAGTTATTAAGGATTATTTCAACAAAGAATATTTGTTACTAGGTTAATAAACATAAAGTGTTTATCTAGTTATTATTTGCAGGAGTTTAATCTCTTGAAAAAAAAAAGACTTGATCAAATACTTAGGTTATATCCACAAGTTTGGTTAATGTTTATGTGGTTACATTATATCCTACATAACCAAATTATCCAATATTATTTCAGTACACTTATCGTCCCCAGTTTTTGGTGAATTAATGCTCTACTAGAGAAAGTGTTCCTGGAGCGTAGGAATCAGGTCGGTAGCATCTGTCTGCCCTGAGGGAGGCTCACATTTCATTCATTTTGGCCCCCTATTGGGAAAACACGGATTCTCTTACTCACGACTGCACACCTCACACACTAGGGTTCCGGAAGTTATAGATACTGAGAATTAATAACTTACTGTTGAGGTACGAGCTTGAAGCTGACATTAGGACTCAAAGCTGTATTACGCGGACATAGAGAAATTCAAGCTTAGAATAAAATATTGCTATGGAAACCTCGTTACAAGGCAAGAAATGCACATGTTTTTCCATTTCTTGTTGTTATAGGATCAGAAATACACCCTTTCCAATTTATGACTTTTATAACTTAGAAAAACAAATGCTGTAGAAATTATCACAAGTAAACGAAACTCTTTCATCCTTTCCAATTTATGACTTTTATAACTTAGAAAAACAGATGCTGTAGAAATTATCACAAGAAAACGAAACCCTTTATTTAAGCATAAGTCAAATAGTGAAGTATCTAGCATATTAATGAAGTAATTAAAGCAGCATGTGGCATAGTTTGCGACATTCAGCTGCAACGTAAGATGTGCAAGTATCTATGTCGTGCAGCAATGGCCAAATATATGTTATAATCTAGTGTTTATAATATATACAATTCTAAATTATAACGAAGTGTACATGCAGTGTAGTTAGGAGGATAGCGTTTTGCTCACCATGAAAGTTTAAATGCAAGATTAACTTTTAAATTTATCTTTCTTCAGGATTCAACTATTTTAGTTGCAGACATAATCTTTTGTTTATTAAGGCTTATAATAATAATGATAATAATTATACAAGTAATAGACCGTCCAATACATCTATCCACTTCTCAGTGAAATAGAATTCACAGAAGAAAAGAAACAGTGGCCAAGTTCTAAAAACTTAAAATGTTTTGGCATGCTTGCTTTTCTACTATCTTTATTGGATCAAATTGATTTCGACAAAAAAGAAAAAAAAAAGTACAAACCGTAGCCAGGCAAAGGGATAAAATACGACTCATCCTCTTTCCTGTTCGCTGAGTAACAGCGTTCAATGCTCATGGATTGTAACTATGGTAACGTGATCGGACTATTCATCATTCTCTGACAGGCCCGAGAAGTGGAGGTTAGCTTCACAATCAGGCGATATGAACAGGACCCCGTCTTCAAACTGTTGGTCGAATTGAGGGTGCGTGTTAGTGACACACTGGTGTAGCTGGACTACTCATATAGAAATTTTAGGTACAAAAGAACGAATAAATAAAGGCACTCAGTAAAGGTTTTAGTGTAATTATTACACTTTCGTATACAGAGGATGAATGACACCCCAAACATTAGGGCTATACAGAAGAATCATTACTTTGAGTGTCCGATACTTTGACATTTAATGACAATTTGCTGAAGTGTTTGAATATTTACAAAAAAAATAGCGTGTGGACATCTTCGACCGTTAAGATAATTATAATAATAAAAACTTGTGACAACCAGCATTTATTAGTAGGGATATGGTAGCGTTTCGCTGCATCGTAGACGGTTCTTCAGCTAAATAAATACCTAATAATCTTATACTGAGTAGGCTCGTAATGTTGAAGATATATGTGTATTAAAAACTACGAGCAAGGTTTTTCTCTTCCACATCGTTTTTTTTAATTCGCAAGATTTCTGTTACCTTTCAGCAACCATCTTCAAGACAAACTGAATTTTGTGTTGTGAATTAAACGAAAACACACCGTAGACGAAATTTTGCTCTGTATTAATATACATACCTAAGGAATCCTCACTCATTCTCAAGGAATAAATTTTCAAAGTTGTGCAAAATAACTCAGTTGTAGTATTGTTTATCATACGAAGTTTTGTGAAAATCTATAAACTAATAAAAATGTAAATCTGAATGCATTTCACTTGCTACATTTTCGCAGTGAAAGGTTTGTTTATTTGTTTGTCGTTAATCCCAAAACTACACAAATAGTCTCTCTGTGTTCTGCCCACAGACTAGCCGCTGAACCACTGAAGTAAAAATGTAAGTAAAAATAACGGGGATAAATAAGTAACTTAATTGTGAAATTGCAAGAAGACAAAATAAATAATTCAAACATTAAATTTCAGTTTAATTTCAACCTTGCTAATCACATATGCATTTTTCTGAATCATCAGAACACATGAACAAATTATTTGATGTTTCTAATTTGTATTATAATTTTAAATATGCTTCCTTTACGAAAAGTACTATAACCTCAGAGGTAACTAGCTTAATTCTTTATCTAAACCATTATCAAACAAGTCTGTGTGTGTGTGTATGTGTCCACTTATAACAGACAGATGAACTGCTGGATCGATTGTCACGAAACCTCCCATATACCCTTAGTACCCCTAAAGAGTGACATATGGGTCGATGCTTAGATTTGCCACTCCCAGGAGGCCCCTATGCGTTGAACATGTACGTCAGCTAATAGTTTAAAACTGGAGAAACTTTATGCTATCAGTAACAATACAGGAAAGGAGATTGTATACCTTCGCAATCTCAGTTTTCCAAAACAATGATTAAAACAAAACAAAAACTGTTATTTGAAGATCCGTCCGAAAATTAGATTGATGACCCTAGTTAAAGAACTGAACGCAAGAAGTGAGTAGTAATAATATGCTTATTACTTATAGAGCATGAAAACATGAGATTCGTGTTTTATCCTTTCAAGATAGCCGTTTTTCTTCATAAAATTCACGTAAGGCGCAGCTTGACTTTAGCTGGACATGATATCCAAGCAAAATGTCATACATTAATCAAGTATCCGGGTCTCTAGGCTCTCGTACATCAATCTGTTACACCTGTCAGGGGTGTTGTTGGGTTCCCTCCCCAGGATATATTGACCGATGAAAGTGAAATTGAGGGGTTAATGCGTATTAATCATGGAAGAAGTTCGCAAAGTGCCATTTATTTCCCCTTTTTGTTTTAACTAAATTTTAAACACTGACTCTTCCAGATACTTGACGATATTTTAGCGTTATCATTTCATTGAAATCGACGTCAGTTTCCAAATATCTAAAAAGGGTTCAAGGACCTGCTTGCATGTTATTATGTAGAATGAAAAGTTAAAGAAAACTGAAAAGAGTACTCATTCTTACAAAGCAGCTGATACTTTAATGAAAGATTTGTATTTCTTACGTAATGGTGTATAATGCTTGGTTAATGACTGATATAAATAGCGTGCGGCATTGTGTTATTAAAGCAAAGGTACTGAGGAATGGAGTTGGGTGTTGTAAAGGGCACAACTACATCCTAATCCGCCATAATGTCTGTCCCCCTATTTCCAGAATTGACATGCAGTCTTCATGTTTTTTGCATAAGTTTCGTTCGTTTCATTTATCTATGCTGATATTATTCGTATTTTTTATTGTTACCTTTATTTTTTTAGTTTTGTAATCCTTGATTCTAATGTTATTACCGTAACCTGTTGGCTAACGACTCTAGAGCACAAGTATGTAAAAGGTATGAAAATGGATAAATGTTTCAAGAGACGAATGTAAAGTGATGAAGACGAAAATTACACTTTACATACCACTGATGTGGAGGAGGACTGGAATTCACTAGAGGACAAGAAAATGAAATGGAAGAGCGGTCGAAATACACAGGGAAGTATTCCTTCATACGTCGTTAGTATTATTTATCATTCTGTAAAGCTATTGATTACAACTTACCACCCATGTTGAGGAATTTACTCCCACTCATTACGCACCTACAGGTTAAAGAATGGGGAATATTGTGTGATATCATATGAATTCGAACCTGGTTCACCAGTTCTGAAATCCAGATCTCTATCACAGGGCCAACATGCACCTTTTTCGGTAAGACTAACATCCTATAAAACATACGTTTTTAAGCATCTTATTTATTTTTTTTTGTTTTATTTGTTTGTAATTAAGCACAAAGCTACACAATGGGCTATCTGTGCACTGCCCACCACGGGTCTCGAAACCCGGATTCTAGCGTTGTAAGTCCGCAGACATACCGCTGTGCCACCGGGGGGCTTTTAAGCATGTAATAAAATTTTAATAATCATGAAATGATGTATTGAATTACTGCAAAGAAGTAGTGGGCATGTAAAACTGTTTGTGATTGTGTGTATTCCACTGTTTTTCGTCATAGTTGGAAGCTTCATTTGCAGTTAAAAAAGGCGTGCAATTTTGTGCAAGGAGAGATAGCTTATTACGTTCCTTAACATTGGAAACCCGCGAGCTTCTAAGGGCTTTTTCCCTGGTTCTCTTGGCTTCCATTGCAGCGCTGCCCCTGAGCACTGAGGGGGTAAAAACCTGGAAGAAAACCCATTCTCCGGACTAAAACATCTGTACCCTCACCCTAACCTCAGATAAGTTCTAATTATCCGCAATGGTCGGTTTAAATTCTTACCCTATTGGAAACTTGTGTAATACATGTAAATAAAAATATGTTTAAACATATTATACAATAATTATTACTTTAGTTTAGTAATTTGATGTGATGTGCACTACAATAAAGGTAAGTCTTGAACATCAAAATCAGAATACGTAATCTTTTATCACATTTTCTCAGGAATATTAACTAATAGCAAAATAACTCCTCTCATAAGCAAATAAAGCAAAAAGTTGCCTCACAAACAAAAGCCTGGCATGGCGCTCGACTCGAAATCTGAGGGTCACGTGTTCAAATTCCCGTTCCACTTAACATGTTCGCCTTTTTATCCGTGAGGGTGTTATAATGTGACGCAAAATCCCACTATTCGTTGGTCAATGCTCATGTACCTCATCTGGCTTCTTGGCTGCCTCTAGTTTCAATGACCTAGTTTGTAACACAGTGCTCCATGTTTAGGGACAGGGTGTTTCATGTCAGCATGAGAGTCCATCATTATTCCAATGTAGGTAGCTTTAATGATGCCAAACTATGAATTGTAAGTTGATATTATTTTTATGCCATTATCATACTTACATTCACACTTTCCAAATGCTTGGATTTCACAAGCCGCTTGATAGATATATATATCATTTGCCCTGATTGACAAATGGGATTGTGACAAACAACTCCTTCTTGTTGTTATAGTATTTTTGTTCAGCAACAATGATTATATGTAGCTTATATAGGCTATCATCCTATATTTGTGAAACAACAGTTTTTATAGTAGTATCACTAGTATATGAATTCCCAAAAGGAACAGTCAGTTCTAATACAGGATATGTGAATACTTGAACGTTAACTTAGACACATTTCATCTGAAGTCCATATTCACCTTAAGTTAGCACTAAGAACGGTTATGCAAAAGTTGGAAAGTTTGGGCACAAAATAGTAAGAAGGCAAAAAAAGTTTCATACTGTTTCATTGACACCTGTGTATTCACAGGATCTGTTCCAACTTATCTTTACCAACAATTTGGTCCAAAAATTTCACCTTCAAGCACACAAGTGCACACATTTTTGTCTTTACCTCCAAATTAGCATTTATGATCCATTAAAATATCAGACAAAAGTTTTCAGTTCCTAACTGGAACATTTTGCCAATCACAAACAGATCACGGACATGCATCGTATAAGGCTTCTATTATCAGGCAGGTGGCAGCACTGCCTATGTAGGGATGGCTCAGATTGTTCATCGAAATGGTATATTTTAAGTATCTTCGCAATAGGTCATAAGAACTTTACAATACTAAACAGTGTTTCATTTTATAACAATATCTGTGTAATGACTGAGTCACAAGTTCTG
>NW_013665670.1:611573-620991 GCF_000517525.1 Limulus polyphemus | reverse complement strand
ATATCCTGTTTCCAAAGAGTTTGAAAGTGTTTCCTCACTTCATTCATAGCAAAACAGTTTGACTGAATCTTTTAAGTGTGCTTTTTTTTTCAGTGGCTTATTACGTGTGTTAAAATTACTTTTATTTCTTGCCATAATATTCCAATATTTGGTCAGACTAATCAAGAAATTTTAACTAAATAAAAAATTAGTACACGATATACTCGTACATAAAAATAACTGGTTAAAATACTTCACAAGTGTGCTTTTTTTTTCAGTGTCTTATTACGTGTGTTAAAATTACTTTTATTTCTTGCCATAATATTCCAATATTTGGTCAGACTAATCAAGAAATTTTAACTAAATAGAAAAATTAGTACACGATATACTCGTACATAAAAATAACTGGTTAAAATACTTAAAACAAAAATACTACTTTGATCATTTACTAATCACCAAGTTGAGCTGGGGCAGTAACGTGATAACGTAATAATGTAAACATAACTTAATTGGCTATCACAAATCATCAGTTCGTTAACATTTTTTGTTTGTGGGATATTGGATACACTAAAACGTTAGAAGCTTTAGAATACTGAAAATGAGTTAACTTTCAGGAAGGGCAAATTTCTGGTCAGTATAATATCATACAAAAATATCACGTTATCTGTATGGACTTATGGTATTTTAATGAACAGCACTAATGTGAAAGCGTCAGAGAAGAATTTCTAATAGAATTATATTCAGAGGTTAAGTTAGGGTGGAACGGAGTTCCGCCTCTTAAGGAATCAAGCCATTAGCGTTCCTTGTCTTATGATTGGAAAGTCAAAGTGGATCACAAAAGGGAAGTCCACATGTTTCAAAATCCCAGTTTACCCACTGACTATACCTTCAAAACATGTATAGACTTACGGAATGAAAATTTGAATTCCTAAACAAACTTTTGTAATAACAAATGGGCCAACTTTTAGTACAGAAGCGAAGTGAGAATCTAAAGTTGAAATATGACTTCCATTACGTGAGAAACGCATTTATAAAGGTTGACTTCCATTACGTGAGAAACGCATTTATAAAGGTGAGTGGAAAGCTCGACTGTAAAATTGTTAAGCAAAACTTCATTCAAAGTCTTTCTTTATTAACACAGAAACCATTAAAAACAAGTAACACGGGTCGATGAGAGTTGTTATTGTCCAAAGCTGTTTATTGATTTACTAAACTTAATATTCCAGGGTGTGTTTGTTTTTAATTTTATTGTACGCGCTCTTTAAAGTTTTTCCGGTCAGAAACAGAACATTGAAAGTGAGAGAAAAATCAGTTCGAATTCGATGAGTGACAAACTGATACCGTGTTTTATGCTAAACCTGGGTTTGTTATGTAAATTTCTAATTTCGATTTACAGTATTAAGAAAGAAATCTTATTTCAGAAAATGGGAAGTTCGTTTAGAGAATAAAAACAATACTCGCAAAATGTGACCAAGAAGGTTGCCAAACAAAGATATTATTTATTGAAAGCAAAAAAAAAAAGAGTTATTATAAATGAACTCAAACAGCCCAATCTTAGCAATGATGTACTAATACTTCCACTGGATATATTTTATTCGTAATTAGATTCATCACGTAGGTTTATTGTAAGTATTTGATGAATTTGAGTTTACTGCATAGGTTTTCGTTTCAGATTCTAGATTCATTATAGCTCGTGGTTGGACTATAAGAGTGGGGGTCAAAACTACTTTCTAGTCAAACAGGAGCTAGCGGGGAGCACTCTTGACTTGCTGCCTTTCCTCTAGCCTCACAGATAGCTAGTGAACTTAATTTACAGTTACAATATTTAGAAAAAATCACCAGGCAGGCGGTAGCACTGCCTATGTAGGGATGGCTCGGATTGTTCATCGAAGTTGGATTTTAAATATCTCATCAATAGGTCATCAGAACTTTACAATTCAATACAGTATTTCATTTTATAACAATATCTATGTAATGACCGTGTCACAAGTTCTGGGAATGTCTGTAAATATCATAGCAAAAAGTTTGAATTTTCTTGTTCTTCTTTCTTCTACTTTTTTTTATTAGATGATAACTCAAAAACCAAAACAATGGTGTCAACCAGTTTCACTGAGGTAACATAGTTTCAAACGAAGTATCCACTTTTATCATTATTATTATTAATAACTAGTAGTAATTTAAAATATCATAATTCTAGTGTAAACGATTTTAGCTTTCTTACAGAAATTTGGTGTTCCTTCAAAAAGATTAAGTACAGGGTGAAACAGGAAACGCCAGCCAATAATGAACAATAAATATTATAGGTGGAGTCTCATTGTACTTAGAAATTGGTTGTAAATACAACCTTCTTATGTATATTGAAACACTGCATTAAAAACAAGCAAATAAGTAAAGAAAAACTTTTTAAAAAAGAAGTAAATGTAGGCTAATGTCAATCCTTCAAAAACGATGCAAACAAGCTAGTAGGGATGGTATTTGCATCAGCCCTAGATAATAGTACAGGCACGAATTAACATGATGCAATATATATATATAACTGTTCAATCACAATTTCAATTTTTATATGTTAACATTATACTTCACAGCGTGTCTGTGTTATCATGTAGGAATGATGCAAATGTCATCCCTGCTATTTTGTTTGCATTGTTTTTGAAGGTTTGGTGTTAATCATCCCTACTTCCTTTTTTGAAAAAATTTCTGTACTTGTAATATATTAAAGCCAGCTCCCCCAGTTCGTTCAAAGATTACTGGTGCACTGTATGACTTGATACGTTCGCGGACTATTGCACGTGGTAAAGGAAATATTTAGTAGACTCTGTTCGTTGAGCTCACTTTTCCAGTAGCTGTATATCAGGTTTAAGAAACTAAATCAGTGTGAGTTATGCAAGTAATTTATGCATTAATCTGTTTATGATAATGGGAATACTTCCCAAAACTTTAAAAACTTTAAATTTTGTATAGTCTATTTATGTACGTATCTAGGTTTTTCGCTTTATTAATTTGCTAATAGTGACGTTTGAAAATCGGAAATAAACAACGTGTCCATAGGCCTCCAAATTACTTAATTGGGTGTTTAAGAAACAAATTATGTATAAAACTGTAGAACAATATATTCAAAGTACGCCTTCTACCGATTCTTTTGGATGTGCATATATTACGTTTTAGTTGCTTTCTTATAGAGACTGTGGAGTTCGTGAAAAGTGTTGATGGTCACTTTCATTTAAGAATAGACGTCAGCATAATGAGGTTTGTGAATAGAATCATGACAGTATTTCAAAAATTACTTTCCTTAGTTTGAGAATAAAGCCCAAATTTCTACTCATATTTAACGTGTTTATCTTAAAACCTACATGTCTAAGGGAACTAAATTTCACTAGAAGCACATGCAGAGTCGTACGTTTTACTCAGAAAAACTTGGATATTATACAGGGTGCTTCCAAAGCCGAATATCTTTAGTAAAAAGTGCTTTCCGCTATTCTCAATTAACATGTCAAGTTTATTCCTAAAAGAAGCTGCTGTAAACACCCACTATTATGGAAAGTATTCAGTGATTCTCGCAATATTCTCCACACTGACCCATATTATATTTAAATCATCAATTGATTATGATTAAGAGAAAAGCAAAATAATAAGTATGTTGGTTCGCGAGAAGAATTATTTAGCTATGCAGTATAATATGGTTTTGAGTTACCATATCCAAACTTTCCTGAATATAACCGGTGATTTTTCACATGCTTCTGGTGAAATGTTTCCATAGCATAAGTAGTTTTTAGGACACAATAATTTTAACTGTGAGGTTTTCTCCATAATAATCTTTATTAATTAAAGCAAAATATAATATTTCTATCCGACAAGATTATTTATGCAGTTAGGCCGGATGTGTCTTAGTATTGGACCGTGAATCAGAAGATCCATTTCGCGTTATAAGTGTTACCGAATCCTGCTATTCGATTAAAGAATCCCAATAGTTAATTCTGACTGTTGTCTATCAAATAAAAATAAGACTGCTTAGCGCAGACAGCCCTTGTGCAGCTTTGCGCAACTATCCAAAAGAAACTGATGAATGTAATTTCAATCGTTTTTACATTGATTCTCTGTTTTGAAACATCCAAAAAAATTTTTCTCTTCACTGATAGTTCTGAAACTTCTTTAAAGCTTTAAGTGATAATAAAAGACATGTATAGATGAAAACAATATTGTAAGAATGCCTACTGACTCTCAATATTCAAAAGATTATTTTCAGGTTTTATGTATACTTGGACCGGATACTTTACAGTAGGTGTCTGTGACTTGTTCGTGATAAACTTCCATAAAAAACAAACAGCATACAATCCACTTGTTTTAAAATAATATATTAAATAAAATCAAACGTATATACAAATGTTCGTTACACTGTTAATTACTACAGTTGTATCCAGAGCTTTAAATAATTGTATCTTTTTCGTCAAAGTCAACATAGTCTGGTTCAACTACTTTAGATCACAATTGACAAGTCGAATTGTTCTTCTCTGCTCTGTTATTACAATACAAAAAGTCATAAAATAAATCTATGTCAACCTCGTATAGATGCAGAGATGAAAGATAAAAAACTGTGTACCTTACAGTAGTGTCAATATTCATTAAACTGAAAATTAAATAAATGCTCTGATTAACAGAAGTGTCAAAAACAACAAAAAATAATTTGTTTGTACTTTAATTTTAAAACCCTCTCCCTCCTCATTGATGTCTCCCAGAGTAAATATGTCGTAGTAGACTCAGTATTTATTAAAATGAAGGCGTAACGATTGTTCTAATTTTGTTAATATATAAAACTTTGAAAAGTTTAAGATCTATTTGCTCATTAAGTCACCTACAGTTATAATAGAATTAAGTTCCTATCAACTAAATGCAACGGAAGATCTAACATAATAAGATTCAAATAATGACATCAAGCATGTAATATTTGTGAAATATTTTCTTATATTTGACTCTCATATCATAATTAATTATTTTGAATCTCCTGCATAAAAGTATACATTTTCGAAATTATCGCTTTGCAAGAATGAATTTTTCAAACCACATATATTTTCCTTTTTAAATCATGTCACATCTATGTGGTGACAAAACTTTCATCTCTTCTGTAACTTTATTCTCAAAACTTCCGATACATGAAACATGGAAAAAGCCAAAGGAATATGTCGCTTTTTTCACACAACAATAAACTTCCTTCTATACCGAGAACATTTGTTGAAGTAAAATCTCACCTGTTTCACTTTTGCTTCCGAAACAACCAAAACATTTTATCAGGTTTGTTTGTTAGAATGTCCGAAAAAGCCGCTTCACTCATGACTTTTTCGTTCCTAATTGAAAACTCTGTTTTGAATCTCCTCAACACAGAAAAATAAAAGTATAGTAGCCTCCCTATTAGGATACGGTGACCCTACCGCCCTCGTTAAGCCCCAGTCATTTTGTAAAGCCCTTCAAAGCGCTGGCCTGCAGGTAAGAGATAGCGAGACGATAAAAGTTTCTTCCAGGAGATATTGATGCTAATGCAAAGAAACTGTTGTGCCCGAAGCACTTTCCTTTGAGTCTATGCATAAAATTCTAATTTCTCTTCATCTAGTGACCCGTTTTGTTGGAATAATTATGATGTACTGTTTGAAGTGATACAAACACCTGTCTCTTTGAAACAATAAATTAACATAAGAAATATTTTGAAGCGATAGCTGGGTTGCATTTCATTAGGGGAAAGAGAATTAACTGCTGTACTTAACCACTCCGTGGGTAGTTGAATTGTGATAATTACAGTGATTCAAAATGTAATAGCATTTCGAATACACACTTCACCCGGAGCCCTTTTAACCTTCAGAGTTGGTGTTCTTTATTAGATGCAAAAAATGTCTAAGTGTGATACTAGATGGCGCTCTACTTTAAGACGACATTAATCTCCACGTCTTGGTGTGCTCCGTTACTTTAGAATTTCTCTGTAATATATTACTGTGTGCATTTGTTGAGATGAGGGACGACTTTGATCAAATTCTTTGAATAAAATTAGTGAAAAAAAGATTAACTTTACACAATTACCGATAGATGTTAAAATGTTATCAAGGAAAGCAAGTAATGGATTTATTAGTTCTCTAGTTTTGGTAAGTCATGGTTGCTTGGTGACTAGAAAAAAAATAAAAAAAAATGTTTAAATTTCTCAGCATTGTGAGAGCTTAACTTGATTTTTTACTTGTAGGTTTACGAATGTTTTTCAGAGTTTATTTATTCATCTTCAATAACACAAGTTTAGACTTCAGCCTTATAGAATTATATGGATGTTTTTCTCCTGCTTCGATAAGTTTTACACACTATATCATATTGATAGATTAATTTATGAATATCGAAGTAGCAAAGTAGACATATGTATTGATAGTATATGGGGAATTTAAGCATGTAGTGATATCAAGATTAATAGTAAAACATAATATTAAGAAGAGAAAACGCTATAGAATTTGGTAGTTACCGGGGATGTATTTTTTTAAAATTAATGACTGTTAAACCGAGTTCTTTAAATACCGTAAGGGCAATGGCTTTAAGATCTATTAAACTTATAACTGTGTTAAGTAAAACGTTCAGCTCTGTATTTGAGTTTATTTATTTGTTAATAACTTAAGCAAATATAGAGTGAGTACTTTTATTAAGCCTTGAACATTTATCGCCCTTAATACGCTCAGGAGGAAATATACTTTTTAGAATCTATAAATGAGAATTATATAAGCATTATATTGTAGGTACCAAAATACCATAAAATATTATCCAGAAATATCATTAAACATTGTAAAATACAAAACTTTTGTGGATAAAGTGTACCAGGGTTAAAGAATTTTTAAATAATCCACGTGTCATTAACTGAAAACGTAAATTGTAAACTATATGCTATATTTTTCTCTGTATTGTTTGACTGTAAGTTGCTCTATATTAAACCTAGGAAGTAAAATTTACCTGAACAAGTGATAGAAAATTTTCTTGTGTATAGATTGTTGAAAGAATAGACGTAAGCCGTTTATTACATATTACCAGCTGTTTATGATTTTTTGTTATATATTGTTTAAGTATATATCTTGTTCTCTTCGCTGCGACAGTGTTACCATACAATGAGGTCCTAGTTTGTTTCAAAATCTCCGCATTTTTATTGTTTAGAAATATGTATTATTTCGTAATAATACTTCTCAAATACTTCTCCTGCATAGTTTAACTTTTTCATTCCCTTTATTAGTTTCTCATACCGACTATGTCTTCTGGAGCACCAGGGTTAAGCCTATGGACGTAGAACGCTAAAATCCGGGGTTCGATTCACCACTTTGAACAGAGCGGAGAAATTAATCTGAATAGAAACAACAAAGAATCATGCACAAAGACAACTCCGGTAGTAGTTAAGAATGCATTCTCTTGTGGCAAGAGTTCACGAACATGATAATATATTTGATATTTAGTGTCTTCTTTTGATTCTTAAAAGAATGTTCAGATGCGTGCGATAACACACACAATATTTCCTGCAATTTCAGCTGTGGTTGCGTTATAAGATTAACAAACAGTCAATCTCTTAGCGTGGTAAGGTGTTGCTGCTGGATGGCTGCCTTCTCTCTGGTCAGAAGTTCAAAATGAGGGACGACGGTAAGATAACATTCGTAGACTTGCCATAAAATACAAAATAAAAATCCTTAAAAGTAATATTTCGAAAGAAAACTGACAAATTTGTTGGTGGAGAAATGACATAAGAAACTGTGAGGATATCATTTATTGGCTATAAAACGCATTGCTGGATGAAACTGTTATGATTGACTACTTGAAATTTTATATTCCATATAAACTTGTTTGACAAAACTACTAGTCATGAAAACACACACATATAACGGAGATGTTCTAAAACATCAAATTAAAAGTAGACTTTGTAACATGTATGATGTGGTAATCTTAGACAAAAATATTCACGTAGGTACTTACTGGAGTAGACTTTGTAACATGTGTGATGTGGTAATCTTAGACAAAAATATTCACGTAGGTACTTACTAGAGTAGACTTTGTAACATATGTGATGTGGTAATTTTAGACACGGAGGTGTTCTAAAACATCAAGTTAAAAGTAGACTTTGTAACATGTGTGATGTGGTAATCTTAGACAAAAATATTCACGTAGGTACTTACTGGAGTAGACTTTGTAAGATGTGTGATGTGGTAATCTTAGGCACGGAGATGTTTTAAAACATCAAATTAAAAGTAGACTTTGTAACATGTATGATGTGGTAATCTTAGACAAAAATATTCACGTAGGTACTAACTGGAGTAGACTTTGTAAGATGTGTGATGTGGTAATCTTAGACACGGAGATGTTCTAAAACAGCAAATTAAAAGTAGACTTTGTAACATGTATGATGTGGTAATCTTAGACACGGAGATGTTCTAAAACATCAAATTAAAAGTAGACTTTGTAACATGTGTGATGTGGTAATCTTAGACAAAAATATTCACGTAGGTACTTACTGGAGTTCTGCAAATAAAGAATTAGAGGAGTAATTGTTTGTTTGTTTTCAGCAAAAAGTAGCACAACGTAAAATGTTACACGTTGCCCACCGCGGGGAACTGAACCAATATTTTAGAACTATATTTGTGTGTTTATTGCTAACCTTAAAGCTAAACAAAGGGTTATCTCTTCTTTTCCCACCGGGGGTATAGAAACCTGATTTTTTAGCTTACTGCTGTTAAGCGACACAATTAAGGAAGATTAAACCTGATGTATGAAGTACAATTTTTTATTATTATTTAATGATTAACATAGAACAATAAATATTACTCACAAAAACCATTATCATAAGGAATTGATTGATATAAAAGAAAAAAAAATGAAACAATATAATTCTTGAGATGTAAGAGAATAAATATGTTAAAATACACACTTTGGTTAGGGTGGGTTTTATAGATTATGAACGAGACAGGAACTCAGTTAAAGAAGTCCTCGCTGATGGAGAAATAAAAGACACGAACCAAGAACTCAGTTGTGGAACAAATACAGCCAAAACCCACACCACTGCAACCACAGAATCCTGAGAAAACGCCCTTCACCGTCATAGAAACAGTGAGATTAGGGGTATGAAGTAATAATGATAAGGACAAGACAGGAAAGTGCAGTTATAAGAGTAGGGATAATTTTTAGTCTAAATAGACTTTTCACTTAGAACTAATACAAAAACTAATAATTAAAAAATTAGCATATATATATATATATATTAACTAACATATTACAGTTGTTATTCATGAGACCACAGGAATATTTATACATTCCCAAATCCCGAGAACCTTTCTGAGCTTCGTGTCTCATAGTGATCTTGGAAATATTTCCACTAACTGAAAGCCAAGGAAATTATTACCATATGTTTTAAAGCTTTATACCATGCAAGAGTCTATATGAATAAACTTGG
>NW_013665670.1:579403-610573 GCF_000517525.1 Limulus polyphemus | reverse complement strand
CGATGGACTTTCTGAAGAATGCGAGATATTAGGTTTATTATTTTAAGGTTTAGCTGATTTATTCATACGAAGGTGGATAAGCTACGCCTACGTTTTAGAGACCACAGGAATATTTATACATTCCCAAATCCCGAGAACCTTTCTGAGCTTCGTGTCTCATAGTGATCTTGGAAATATTTCCACTAACTGAAAGCCAAGGAAATTATTACCATATGTTTTAAAGCTTTATACCATGCAAGAGTCTATATGAATAAACTTGGGTATAAAAGTATTTTTTTAAATATAGTAGACGTTCAAAAACAGTTCAAACGATGATTAATTTAAACTAAAGTATTTCATTAGATAACAGAATGTACTTAACTAATGTCAGCATAAGCTGTTCTCTCTCTCTCTCTCTTTGTCATTTTAAACACTTTATTTTACTTTCTTCGCTCCATTGCTTTTGATTAAGTTTGACACGTGCATGGGAAGGAAAGAGACGGGCCTTACCATAGACGCAGCGTCTGACCCCTCTAACGACTTTTAAATTAGTGTCGCCATTACTGTCGCCGCAAACAACTGATAAGTGCCTATTTAGTAACCCCTTTCGATAGTAAGCTTTTCGTGGATCGTTTCATCATTCTTTCCCTGCTGTTTTTTGTGGGACACATTCTTAAGTCTGACCCACAAAATTACACTGTCCTGTACACAATCAGCTATATAGTAAGTTTGAGAACTCGCA
The DNA here is from genome assembly GCF_000517525.1 of Limulus polyphemus. Taxonomy (NCBI): domain Eukaryota; kingdom Metazoa; phylum Arthropoda; class Merostomata; order Xiphosura; family Limulidae; genus Limulus; species Limulus polyphemus. The sequence goes on along the minus strand of NW_013665670.1, from coordinate 609,852 downwards.
TATTAGCATATCAGAATGTTCTAGACATTTTAATAGTATATGTATTGTATATATGATATGGCAAACTTAAATAGGATAGTTTATGTTTGCTGACAATACTCAAATTAATATTTCAATAACAAATAAATAGACGGTTTTATCTTACTTTATATTTTGCTTACACTTATCTTGGAAGAATAAAAAAACGTAAAAACACATGACCTTTTGAACGCAACAAATAAATTATTATTTCACTAATATACAATAAAATAAGTTGATAATTGATATTTTTATTTTACTACGCTGCTTACTCTTTCTTCTAACGTATTGAAAAAGCCACTCAAAGTGAAAATCCTGTATTAATAACAGTTGATTTAAATTTACCATGGATTTGAATAGGAAACCATGAAAGTCTCGCCCATATATATATTTACTGCTGAGGTCATCGTGCTTTGCCAACTTGATAACATCATGCGATGAAACTGTGATTAAGCGGAAAATATATTTAGTTGGATTGACTGATGTTACAGTGAAATCTAAGTGATCATTTTCATGTCTTGTCGAAGCTTTCATCAAGAAAGACTGAGATTCAATTCAGACTCGAGCTGGACAACTTACATACCAGAAGAGAAAGTTTGTCTTGTCTTGCTGTATTCATGAATTTCAATCCCCAGATGCTAGGATGATTAGCCTATGTTTTATTGTCAGCACAGCTGAGTGTCAGGACAGTCATTCTCGACGAAGACAACGTTTTGATTGTGCAGGGTTGTTTCCAGGCGGTTTATGTGTGCAGCGAAGATATGACAACTTCCACGTGACACGTGCGAACGAGTGGCAAGACTCACTTCGTCGGTTAAAGGATGCCAGGTTTAGATTTCTGCGACATATAATGAAGAAATCTGTGATTAAATTATACTTTCAAATGAAGTTGGGTTTCTTGTCTCTGCTCGTCCCACTCAGCAGTAACACGTGACATGTGCTAATAGCCATATGCAAATACTGTCTTGTTTCAAGACGATGAGTTCAGTAGGCGTGGAAAAAAGAGTTCACCCTATTGACGTAAATTGATCGAAGTTCCCCCCCCTTCCCCCCTCGATAGAGACTAAAAATTTAATCAGCACTGGGAAATTTATTTTTCTTAATGTTTTGAAATCTAATCTAGAGTTAAATCAAGTTAAAGTTTAAATAATGTATCTATAATAACTGGTTTTGGCTTAGATTCTGTCTATTTTGTTCTCTTTCTTCGGATAAACTTAGTTTGCGGAGTTTATTTTTTGTTCCTTTTATCATCCCCATTACAAATTTATTCTATTCATTCTATACGAAAATATTGAAGAACATGCAAACATCATTCGTGGAACAATGAATAAAACAAGAAGTTTTGCGTCTCTTTATAACAAGTCCCCCACTAAGTCAGCGGTAAGTCTACGGATTTATAACGTAAAAATCCGAGGTTCGGTTCTGGTAGTGAACAGAGCACAGATAGCTCATTGTATAGTTTTATACTAAACAAAAACTGTGTAGCAAATTATGTTCTTTACTTTCAAACATATGTGTTGGCTAGGTTAGATAAGTATTATGGTTTAAATTTCGAGAAATAAGAAATATTGATATCCAAAAGCCCTACTATTTATGGTAAAAATCATTTAAACTGTAAATTTTTTCACATTCTTCTTAACTTATCCATTTCGGATATGAAACCAGAAATATGTTAGTTTGTAATAAAGCACAAAGCTACACAATGGGCCATCTGTGCTCTGCCCACCACGGGTATCGAAACCCGGTTTCTAGCGTTGTAAGTCCGCAGACATACCACTGTGCCACTAGGGGGCCCAAAAATATGTAAAAATGGCATTTCAGATATATCTTACGAGGTCTTTCGTTTAATACTCGAATTCGACAGTTTGGACGATGAGAAACAAAAGTTAATCTATAAAAGTATTTATATGAGCAATAAAACAATTTCAGTGCTACGGTTTTAATGCAAAATTCATCTGTACTTTACGTACTCACGATAAATGTCATCTGCTTTACAATACAGTCAGTCAATTTATACTTGAAAAAAATAAAGTTATGTAAAACACACTTATTGATTGCATGAAACTATAAATTTTTCTTGGTGAAATGTTGTTTTTCGTTTTAATTTACACTTAAGTTAACATTGGAAAAGTGGTCTTGTGAAACACTGAAATTTGTCTTATTCAATAAACTTGTCATTCTAGCCGTTTTAAGCGCATTTTTGTTCTTATTCTTCATGTTACTTTACCCCTTTTCATCCAACTATTTTCATATACCAACATTTCTCAAAATAATAATTTTAGAAATCTCTTATTAGAAATTAAGAGATAAATAAACAACGATTTAGTAGTTATTATCAATATTATTATTATTGTTCCGTTACTAAACTCACTAAAATCAACATTCATAATAATGGTCTATGTTAATTTTAGCGCCATCTTTTGACAATAAAAGTATATTTGTGGAGTTATCAAAACCAAACCTGGACCGGGAGGTGTTATTATCTATATGTCGTAGTCCCACCTATTAAGAGGATTAAAACACCCAGGCATGGCAATAGTCTAAAATTAGGTTTTCAGGGCCACTGAAAACGAATATGGCACCATACATCGAAATTTATATTCCTTGCTCCTCTCGGGAATTTGGGGGCGACATGTTTTGAACTGTATCCATACCCCTTCCCCTCACAAGCTAGTTGGACCAAACTTGGTAGACATGCTCATCTACTACTGCCTGGTATCTTAATAATTTTTCTTTTTCAGGTAAGGATCCCACTGAGGATAATGGAGGAGTTTTATCGGCACATTTGGGTCTATATGAATCGTGATGATATATATGAACCCCACATAGGAGCTAGGGGCATGTTATTCTATTTATTAACTAATAAGCCTAAAATTTGAGTTGCAAATTACATAAACTGCAGATTTTTTCAACACTTCTCTTAATTTGTCTATTCCAGATTCAAAATCAGAAGTGAATAAAAATAGGATTTCAAATCTATCTTTAGTTTCCCACAAGTCACTTCTAGCGTTTCAGAGAAACTTTTGTCTCTCATTGTTCATTCCAGCTACCAAATTATGGAATTGATGAAAGGCTTCTTGAGTCCGAAGTGGACAAATTAAATGGAGAAAAAACATATGGCGTTTACATAATTCTCATCGTAAATTTTTGGTCTATTGGTTTCTAATACTTCGCTAGCTGTTGGCTTATAAGCTGTAGAATTTATATTTATCCGCAGAGAGACTATAGCTTCTTCTTTTTTTCATACACTTTTCAATCATCGCCATTCCTTCATTTCTCGGCGGGTTGACTTGAAACTTGATAGGGTTATACCTTAATCGAATACGACCAAACTCTTTTTTTCATATTTTTGGTTTAGCTATTTTTAAGGATTTTACGGGATGAAAAGTCAACCAATCCAAAAATGTTAAATTTGGGTTCCCGAGTGGTCATATTTACAGCAACCAAGATAAAAATTGACATAAGTATAAATTTTCATTCGCCCAACAATTAATATACAAAAAATGTTGGATCTTCTCATTTTGAGTTTTTTAGAGGGGTCAGAGCTCACCAAAAAGCACAAATTTGGGATTTTTGGTCAATTACACGGTCATATTTTGATCAATTTACATGTGATTTAGTAAGAAAATACTTTTCTTCAGGTCTCACACATTGACAAATAATAATGATGAACTTGCCCATTTTTAGTAATTATAGGGGGGTCAAGATGACATAAAAAACATAATCTTATGATTTTGACAATTATTCCACCGTATTCTGGATAATTTACATGGGATTTGGTACAAAGATACTTTTTTACTAGATCCCATATATATATATATACTTACAAAAACTGGGATACGCCCATTTTTGGTAATTTTAGGAGGGTCAAAAGGTTAAATAAACCTATAATTTTAGGGGTTTGAGTCAATTTCTTTACTTTGTTTTGACCAAATTACATGGAATTTGGTACAAAAATATTCTTTGCAGGTCGTAAACAGAGATATAGACAATTTCGGAATTTATGTCTTTTTGCTAAATATTTCAGAAAGTAGAATTTGGGGTTTCCGTCAACTATTCATGTGTATGTCAACAAAATTACAGGGGATTTGGTACAAAGATACTTTCTTTCGGTTCCCAAGCAGTGATGTAGACAGTTTTTCGATTTTCTGTGTTTTCACGATTTTTCTGGTGTCGAAATTGGCCATGTTGGATTACGTGGCGGAAACAATTTGCAATCGCCCGCGAATGTTGGCCTGTTTAATATTCTGTTGCATTTATAAATCACGTTTCATTGAAGAAACCTTTGTTTTTCATCGTCCAGAAGCTTGGCATGACCTAGTAGTTAGGAAGCAAGGTCGAAACAGAACATGCTCGCCCTTTTAGCCCTGGGGGTATTATGATGTGGTGGCTGTTAAATAGTAGATCAAGAGTTGGCGGTGGGTGGGTTGACTAGCTGCCTTCTCTCTAGTCTATCGCTTCAAAATTAGTGACGGCCAGCCCTGATAGCTCACCAGTAGGTTTGCGCGAAATTCAACAAATATACAAACTAATCGTCCAGCTCAACTGGCGAGTTCTGGCATTAAACGAAAGGCCTCTTAGGCAATAACTTGTAGGACACAAAAGATAAAACTGAAATGCCATTTTTACACGACTCTGATTTAAAATTTTAAATGGACAAATTAAGAATAATGTTGAAAGAAAACATCTGCAACTTACGTCATTTTTATCGCAAATTTTAGGCCTGATGCTTCGCCAGTTCGAAGTTTAAGCCTTAACTTTTTATTAATATGATGCTGTTGTTTTTTAACATAGAAAATTATAACAGCTTTTATGACGCAGTATGAAAAAATACAATTGTCTTAATATTCAAAAAGTGAATATACTCCAAGAAGAATATAATTCTGACGTTTACTATATAATTGATATTAACTTCCGATCAAAGCACAAACTACCTACTTAGATCAAAAATAAAAAATAACCCAGCAATGAGTACAGATAACTTTGATATTCTGTCTTATGTTCTTATCTATAAAGATTAGAATGGTTTGTTTCATCAGTTGGATAATTTCGCTGTTGTCGATATTTTTGGCCATTAATATTTCACGATATAGTAAGCTAACAGTATAAAATAATCTGTATAATAAAAGTATAATAATAATAAAATTAAAGTAATAAAAACGACATTACACATTCTGACCAACATTGTTAATGAAATTAACATTAAAAAAATAATGGAGTATATCTTATTTACGGAACACATAAACACTAAATTCAGTTTCAAGTACTGTGGTGGATTTAATGTTCGTTGAAGAACTTAACATCAATATAACCGTGTATAAGCAAACTTTACGCAGTCATCCCTAACAAAGTCTTGTAACCAATGAAAACCCAGCAAACTGCCCTGACAGTGTAACTTTAGAGAAACCTGAAATCTCAATTAAATTACTAAGACACGTGGTACTCTTCAGCTGTAAAGTCGAGTAGTAGGACAATACCAATAGTACAGCCAAAAACAAATGTTTATGAAGATACAAAGTAATAAATAATAAACCAAATGAATACTTGAATTGTACATTGAATAGATAAAACATTGGTACTTTAATTGAAATATAACCATCTTAAATGTAATAAAAATAATATACAATGAGATGTTTATAAGACAACTAATCTAACAAAACTCATGGAGCGGGAAAGAGGAAATGACAAAAAAAAGTTAATCCCTCAGTAACAACCGATAAATGAAGGCGATAAGGTTCAAGGAGGTTTAATAGCAATAATAAGACTTGAAAGGGAAGTAACAACAATGGTAAATATGAAAATGATAGAAAGTAGCAAAACCTAAAGTAACTTAACTAATGACGTAATGTTATACTATGTATATATGAAACTCTTATATTGTTGTACTAACTATATATAGCAGGACCTTAAGCTCCGAATGTACTTAGTGAAAAATTAACCTTTTATTTAATACCTTGTCTTGCCGAAAGAAATAATATATTTTGATTTTAAACATGCTTGCACCTTCAAAACGATCAAGACATTACTTTCTCACTGTTAATTTAGATTATAATTAAATAATAAATCCTAATGTTCAGTAGTATTAAATATAAAATCTCTGTGCTTAAAATGTAAAGTTATAAACCATTCACGAAAATATGTATTTAACATGCACGTAGATAAATTGAACGCTAGACTCCATACGTTTAAGTACTGAAAAACGTCCATGAAAATTGATCATATATTAAGGCAATTACCATATTTTGTGAAACAGACACCTCAGTGAAATGCTCCAGTAACAAGGCCAGATAAGATTTTTGTGTTTAACGTACACATTACACTAAATCATGTATATAACATTACTGGTTAAACTAATTAGAACACGGGATTTGCTTTAGTGAGTTACATGAAACGAACTCGAACCGGGAAAGCATAAATCTCAAGAGATTGATTTGAGACTTGTTGTTTAATTATTTACTCATTCTTCCTGGTAATCGTTCAGAGTCAATCAACAACATTAATTCAAAATACATCCTCAAACTTAGAACGACCGATGAAGAATTCTGAAGCCTTTATTTGCTGTCTTGTTAATTACACTGGTACTACAAAACACCTTCGAACAAAAGAACGAACAAAGTTGGCTTTTCCCAAATTAAATCAGTGGTTCGAACGCCACCTAACGTATTTTCAGTGCTAACGAAATGTTTTTAGACGGATTTTTTTCATGAAATCCCAGGAAGCTTAGAACTCTTTAAATTATCATCAATATCTCCATCTGTGAACAGTCCCATGCAAATTGAGATATTATTATTATTTTTTTAAATATAGACAAATTTTCTGAAAAAAAATACTCTAATCAGTAAGAAGTGTAACAGATGCAGCAATTGTATCCATCAAATGTCGATCGCCATATGTATTATTTAAGTCGACTTTATATATCGTATAGAATCTTCAGTTAGCTTACAGAAAGTATTTTAAATATCTTACTATAATAACTTGTGGAGTTTGTCAAAAGGATCATAAGTTCACAGACTGATGAGACCTGGGTCTGGAGAAGTTGATAGCGCATTGGACTGCGGATCGAAAGGCCCAATGTTTCTTATAACTATGACCACAATCCTAATATTCAGTTAAAAGTAACCACAAAAACGGCGGTTGCTACTGAATCTTATCTTCCTTCTAGTGAACAGTTGTAAGTTAGGCATGGCTATATCTGAACCTTAGGAGTCCCTGACAACGTTACTTATCTAAAGTGTTTCATGAGGTGCCGTTCAGGTTATAAGTACCAATATATTAATGACAGTGATAGATTAATAATATTTCGTAATAACCATGGCCAGATTAAAAGACACAGAAGGAAATTTGCCTACGGGTAAAGACGTTCTGGCGTCATCTATTCTTAAGATGTAATTAACTGTTTTAGATGGGGCCCAAACCGTTTTTTAAACTAAAGCACAGAGAAACATGTTATTCATGAAATCCCTTCAATGGAAAAGTAGTCAACGAAGAGGCTGAATGCACCAAGAATGATAACAATTTGGCTGTCACCCTGTTTTATATTTTATCTATTAATGTTCTTTCTGTGTGGTTAGATCATTTTGCCGTCCAATTTCCAATTTTTTTTTATATGCTTAACACAGGATTTCTTTTCCTTGATGGCTATTCTTATATAGATGTAAATTCGAGGGGGGAGGGTTATCTTCTTTCAAGTATAAGGATGTAACATATGATGTACAAATTTGCCAAAGATTCCTTACAAATCCCGAACAATGCCCTATTTTGCGGACAGGCTTCCAGTAGATATTTTGGTTTACTGTTTATCTCATGAGAGAGTTGCTTAATAATTACAATAAAGTACCTACACAGAGACAATTTTAATAGAAAATTTCTTTGGCATATTAATAACCTCTATTTATTGTAATGATACAAATACATCATCTGTGTATAGTAGATTTCATAATAACTGAAAATCATGATATCTGAGTTTAATATCGATATTATTACCTCATATCGCAAGTACAGTAAGTTGTAATAACACTACTGCCGACAAGCCTATACTTCCAATAATTTTCAGTATTAGAACATACAATTTCCACTTTCTCTGATTACCAGAACTGAAATCATATCAAGTTGACACGTAAACAGCGAAAGTGAAGATTTTTTTCTTCTCACAAAGACAGAAAGAACTGAATTTCATCAGCGTTCATCACTGTTTCCCAAGAGTCACATTGTGACATTAAATTCTAAATCAATAAAAGTACGGAAAGCACAGAAATTACTTTAGTAACTGGCCTTAATACCAAGGCTTTGCTGTAGTTTAAAGATCAACATTAAGGCTAGCCGCTGAACGAACTGAGAATGGCCTTAATAAAATAGTGGTCTTAATGATGAAGTGACATTTTCCTTAATCTTATTAGTAATCTGATGTATTTAAATTTCATTGATCAATTAAGGCATTAAATATATATGGACTATGTATCTTTTAATAAATTAATAAACTAATTCATAATAATTTCGAAATAACGTTTCAGCAACTACTTTGTTGGCTTCATCAAGATTCTATGTCGATTTGAGTTACAAATCTCAACTGTCAATGTATTTTTCCTTTATTATGTCTCTTCTCGTTGTCTGTTTCTATAGAAATTATATATTATTCACCCATTTTATCAGGACTAATGATTCCTCGTTGTCCTTTGACCAGAAATTCTTAATGCATCAGATTGTACGTTTAATATATATATTCAGCTCAGATGATTATATTTGAATTATTTTATAGCTTTTCAGCAGGTTTTGTTCATTGCTTTTAAATAAGAAAAAAAGCCCAAATAATGTCTCCCGGGATATGGGAGACAATCTCCACGCACAAGAAAACAATGATACACCTGGTGTTGATGATGTAAATGTTTCTGAAGAAGGAACAGGAGATGATACTAAAAAATGTGATGACACATTGGATTCTTGATCTTCACCTGACACAAACTGGGATTTGTTCACTTTAAATAAAACTCTAACTTCTGAAGAGTACGATCACATTTACCACCAGTTAAGATGGTCAATATAAATGAAACAGTAATAATGAAAAATATAGACAGAAACGTACTTATACATGTGAAAGCTACATGTGGGTGAAAGCTACTAAAAATTATTTACAAAGAACCAACCGAAGACCCAAGTGTAAACTAGACTCTTTATATAAAGTGGCTTTTAAAAAAGAAACATAGCCTGAAGACTAAATGTAATTTGTATGTAAAGCGAGAAAAGAAAAAAATATGTTTGTAAAGGCACAGAGATAAGCAACTTGGTTATATTGAGCCTAGCTAACTATAAAAAAGTCAAATCTTCATGATGAGCCAATTCTATCCATCTGTAAGACTGTAAGGCGTACTTTCGAGAAGTAATTCGTTGGTTATGATCATTTTATTTCGTTCGCTATCGATCATCATCACAAATACATGTATACAATACATATGTCATGATACACATTCATCGAAGCTATCAGCTGGTGTTACTGATGGTGGTGTACGCCGATTACATGGTATTTCTGGTGTAAAATAATCCACATATATATATATTCCTTTAATAAGAGATCACCATAAATAATCAAATCATTGACTTGCAGGTTCAGTAAGCAGCATGCTTTCTGATAAACAAAATTATAATATGAATGGTATTCTGCATTGGATCCTTATTCTAATGATAGATTTAACTTAAACTTTAAGATTTAAGGATCACTCGAGGTTATACTTACTGCACAATAAAGTAATGAGTATTGTTTCTTTATTCAAGGCATATTTACCAGTGAATTGTAGTGTTATACGAAGAGTCATTTTTTGGTATATTATACACCTCCACTTTAGGGGTGAAAGCACTGTGGATGTCCTTCTTGATCATGATTATATTTTAAATATATATCTGAAAACACCACAGAAAAGTAAGCCGCATATTCAGTCTCACACTGAAAAAGAGAGACATGTTTGATCATTAGCAAAATTAACCAAGAAAAATGTCTCTATCACAATAAAGTTTCATGAGCTTGGAAGATTTCATTTACAGTAGAAGTCCCCCCCCCCGTTTAGAGAAAAGGAACGGACAGCGTTACAATATTATAGAAAAATACAGAAATAGGTTACATGTTGCAAGTTGTTAGGCAAAATCAAACGTAAGCCCTTTTTTTTTTTGTAGGAAACCTGGTGGAAATTTTAACCTCTTCATGTTCTTTAGGGGACCGTAAGATTCACCAGGTGGAAATTTTAACCTCTTCATGTTCTTTAGGGGACCGTAAGATTCACCATGTCAAGCTTGCTCGAGATTGGTCAAATAGTGTGAGAAGAGTTAGCGAACAGACAAACAATTTCGCTTATACATATATATATATATATATAGATTTCGGGTTTTTCTCTTTGGACTGTCTTCCTGGTTTTAGCTCTGTTAGCCTGCTAATCTGTAGAAGCGCACTTTAACTTTGGCATTTTCAAAATTGAAATGTGCTGCGGCTAAATCATGCCGGTTATTATAGAGTTGTAGCGAGGGTTCGCGATTTTGCGTCAGTGTGTCTTCTTGACAACCAAGCAAACGTAATGTGGAATTTCAACCAATTATTATGATTTTTATGCGCCAGGAATACCAAGCGTTGAACGCGCGTACACCCTTTTCGACTTTATTACTTATAACAATTTCTACCAACCTACCCTCAAATCTAATCTAACTATTATATGCCTAAAGCTATCGGTGTGACAGATGGATAAACAGAATTTTGACCCCTACTTGTTAATTCTGGGGACCGTAGGAATCACCATATGAGATTAGTCAACTAGTGTGCGAGGAGTTAGCGGACAAACATACAACAGATTATAAAACCAGCTTATCGAATTCCTAAGCTAAAAACAGACCATTCAAAGTATTGGTTACGATATATTATGTGCATATATACTAATAATACGCTAAAAAGGTCACTAACATTTCCGGTATAACAATTCAAAAATTTCTAAAACAGCAACTTTTCTGTCTACTGCCTACTTGATCACGTCAGCGGGGCTAGCGCCTAGACTGTTCGGATTATCGCTACAAGATTTCTCCAGCTTATTTAACTGGTCTGTGTGTATCGCTTTTCATATTTCGATGAAAAATCCGTACATATATGATGAACGTACTTAAATATTTTTTTCTGAAAGTCACAAGGAAACTTGCACGAAGAAAGATATCAGGTTACGGGAGAGAAAGAGTTAATTTCCGCTAAAATGTGAATATGTTTAACGAAATAGCTGTGTTTGGGGTCAAATATTTCAACTCCTATAAAAACATGTTGATTACGTGCCAAGAAGTACAGCATAGTGTGCACCGCACAGTAAGAATCGTCTGTGCTCTTGGTGTTAATGGTTTAACTACAAAAACTTGATATTTATAATCATCGTAACATTACATTAAAACATATCACATCTACGAAGTTTTTATTTCTTCCGTTCATTGACATAACATTCTAGGGTTTTCAATACTTTCATGTATTAAAAGTTGGTGCGAGACCCACGTTTAATCTTTGATTCCAGATGTTATTATTACTCATATTTTGCCACATACACTACAACAAAAGATTAATTGTCAGGAAATATTAATAGTCAGGAAATATTTTCAAATATGTATCCAAAATGATCCAGTTTTGGAATTTCTACATTCATCTTAACAAAAAGAGAGGATTACCCACATTCATTCGTCGAAAAAAAAATGTTTATTGTTTGAAACAATGACAGTTGGAGCTCGGAATAACACCTTACGGGATAATATATTTTCTTTAAACAATGGGTTTATTTGCACATTCATTTTCTTAGATTTGTACTAAACAGCTTATACTTTAACAGTAATCGTTCGTTTTCAGCCTTTATTCAAATAATATTTCATGATACCGAACCGTGGAATAGAAGAGAATCAGACATGGCCCAGTGGTGGTAGAATCCGACAGCAGAATTTAAGTTAGATAGATGTCTTCGTCGTTCCTTCATGAAAATTTCAGTAGCAGCATGTATTTTTCAACTTACCTACCATGTCAGGCCCTATCTTCTGATTTATTGGAGAAGCTAAAACAAGGTTGTATTCGAATACGTAGTAGTGGCAGGGTTGAATATTTTACTTCAAGGTTATAGAAAAAATAGATTGTAGGGAGTATACTCTTGCAACAAAACTACACTCCAGACTTTACCTGTTGAAAAATGTCCTTTGTTCAGCTATGTTTCGATATAAATTTATTAAGATGCTAGTTCTATATTATATATTTCAGGAACCGGTAAATAATTGAAAGCTGATGAAAAATAAATGAACAAACGTTTATGCGAGAAACTGCAAGTAGCTAGTTATCAAGACAAAATGTTCACTTTTTTTTGTTGCAACATTTAGCCTTCATAACTTCAAATTCAATAAATTGTTATTACAGTGCTAAAACACCTCCACCTGCTGTGCAATAACTGTTTCAATTATCTGAAAAATGAAACAAAATCACCAAATAATGATTGAACAAAGAAACTAAAATTCAGAATCGGATAAGTCACAAGAAACAAAGTTTATGTATGCTTTCAATCAAGGAATTGTAAGCATATATATATTTAAAACTCAATAGGTTTGTTTAAAAGCTCGCTTTTAGATGTCAGGAGTGTAAAATTAGCCACAATGTTAGGATGTCACAAAATATCAATATATATATATATATATAAGTATATTTATAAAAGGTGACAATAATTTAAATAGATTTCCGAGCTCGTGGTTATTTAAATTTATATTTCTATAAATTAATTGTAAATTTTAGGTCAAAATGATCTTTTAGTAATCGCTAAAATGTTATAAAAGGTATAATGAAGCTGACGCTCAATATTTAAGAAATAATGTTTCTAGATTATTAAGAATAAAATGAAGGTCCTAATACAACAATATCAAATTCTATTATCTTACTACTCAAATAATAAACAATAATAATCAAAATAATACAAGCCCCCAGTAGCACAGCGGTATGTCTGCGAACTTACAACGCTAGAATCCTGATTTCGATAACCCTGGTGGGCAGAGCACAGATAGCCCATTGTGTAGCTTTGTGCTTAATTACAAACAAAAAAATTTTTTTTTGAAATAATAAAGTACTTCATTCTTTGAATTCAAGTGCAGTTTTCATATAATGTGAGATTAAGATTGTAAACGTAGTATGTCTGCTTAATTTAGTAGATACTTTTAAAATTCTACTTCTAATAGTTTCTAAACGTTAAACACGTTGTCTTGTTATATGAAACATAATTCAGCTATATACGTTTTATAATACACAGCTATCTATCTCAATTCAAAAGTGCCTTTTAACAAATAGGCTAAACAATTATTCCTTAATTTAGAACAAGGATTACTTTTATGTATTTTTAAATTAAATTTTCAAAATTATGAACTTGATTAACAAAATAATGTTGACGTACAAACAAACTAAAAACAAATAACAATGCACAGTTTGTTTGTTTTAGCGCAAACTACATAACAGGTTATCTGCGCTCTGACCACCAGAGGGATAGAACCTCGCATTTTAGCGTAAGCCCGTAAATTTACCGCTGATTCAGGGAGAAATATAAGATTGACGAAGACTTCTCAAACCTATGCATCAAGTTTATAAGACACTGATGAGCTGAAATGTGCTTTCACAAACGTATTAAAAATCGTTTTAAAAATCTTAATTTAAGTGACTCTATAGGTCATTATAGTAACAAAAGTTGAAGTGATAATATAGCCTAGATGAAAGCTCCATTCGAGTTTTAAAAGCTTTAAGAAAAAACAGTATACTTTTGAAGTGTCAGAAGGGAACATAAGACAAAACCGAATAAAAAATAACTGTACTACACAAGGTACATTTATTACCGTGCATAAATCTATGACATGCAAGAACCATCATTATAGAGGGTTAGTGACTATTATATTTATACATTTGTCTGTTTGTTTGCATAAATCTATGACATGCAAGAACCATCATTATAGAGGGTTAGTGACTATTATATTTATACATTTGTCTGTTTGTTTGCTGTTAAGTATGAAACTACACAATGGGCTATTTGTGCTTTGATCTACGCGGGCATCGATTTTTAGCATTATAAGCCCTCAGAATATTGATACATGTAGCATTCTTTCAAATATATTTTTCTACTGGGTGAATTTTCTTGGGTAGTTTTATATTTTCCCTTTCAGAAGGGTTAATTGGTGGGATTAGTGCTACATGTTTTTAAGATACCTATAGAAATATAGGTTCTTGTGATGAGTAGAGTACAATTCATATGTCTTAAATTATAAAAATTAACTGCTGTTTCTGGAAATAAATGTTTAGATGGTACGAAACTTTATTTTTATGTCAGACAAAGAATTAAGCTTACGAACAAGTTCGAAAGCGTTTTAAAATACCCTTAAACATTTACATGCAAGTCTTCTAATAAAGGAAATTACTATGCTTTTAAAATTTAACTTTTCTATTTCTTAATCACTGTTTGTGGCCTGTAAGCTTATTATCAATTGAGTATTATTAGAAATAAAACAAACAACCTCGAGTTTTATCACATCATAGGTAATTAAGACGTGCTGGATATTTTTCCATCTAATGAATTCGGATAACCTTTTTGTTTGCATATAAAGTAAAACGAATACACACAAAGACACCTTTGTTCCATAAAGTAACGTTATGTAACCTACGAATTTATGATTATTGTAGAGAAAGTATAGGAAAAATGGCATAATAGTGAAAACATCAATTTTCTTTTGAATTGTTAATAAACTATATTTATGGAAGCACATTTATTGTATCATATATAGGGTATACAGCCTAGAAGTTTTACTTTACTTCAAAGCTCTAAAATTTCGTGAAACACGCATTTTCATTAGGATAATTTACGCAATGCCACTGTAAAAAGTTAAGATGTTCCACGAAACATTTTGAAATCTAAAGAAAATATTCGAGAAAATCAAAATATCAAAATCCTAAAATTATATTATTATGAAACAAAACAATATTACACAGTTTCTAAATTACTTCAAAGAGTTCGTTTGTTTGTACTTAAGCATAAAGCACAACAATGGGCTATCTGTGCTCTACCCACCACGGATATCAAAACAGGGATTGTAGCGTTGTAAGTCCGCAGGCATACCGCTGTGCCACTGGGGGGCTACCACAAAAAGATCATTATTAATCTGTAAGTGAAACAAGTCTAAATGGCAGACTAATTGGAGTTTGGGACATAATGTATTTTATTGTATTTTTTTTAATTAGAGATAAAGTTCAATCAGTATTTGACAAAATCAACATTCTAAAAATAGCGTTGGTTTGTTCATAAAAATAAATTATGACAAATAAATGTGAAATTGTCAAGATATTTCTCGTTGAAGTCTACACGTAGTTTCTAAAATTTTTCGTGTTTTTAAAATGTAATATTGTAATAACATCATATTAGGGACTGAGATTTGAAATGACGAGTTCTCAAAAGTATGCATTTTAAATTGAGGCAAAAACAATTATGTTTTCATTTCTGCTCTTCAAAAACTTTATCTCTTTTGCGGAATACGATATCTATATTTAAACTTATCCCCTGGTTGTTTATCGGTAAGTTTACAAACTTACAACACCAAGATCCGGGATTCGACTCCCCGCGGTGGACAAAGTGCAGATAACTCACTGTGTACCTTTGCGCTAAAATATATATACATAAACTTTAAAAGCTTTACAGGGATAATAACTTCCAATGTAACACATAGTTGGATTCTGACGGTAGAGGTAACTAAGACGTACTAGATACTTTCCAACTAATGATTTCGGATTTCTTTGCATATAAAAAAATGAGTACACACAAAGAAACTTAATCATATAGGCACTTTTTTTTCATAAAGTAACATTTATGATTATTAAGTAGAGAGTGTAAGGGAAAATGGCAAAGATAATAAGTTCCAATTCCACAGATAGTTAGGTTCTGACGGCATCTTTTTTGTTCGCTTGATTTTTTAATGTAAATCTTTTATCAAACGTTTTAACATTATTAGTTGTTTGGAGGGCTATGTTAAAGATCAGCTAATATATTCAATTATTATATTCCTATTGTATTTGTCTTAAGTATAATCTTATGCAAAAGACCTTGAACTCTTTTTTTTTCCTTTTTTGCTGCTACATTTATTTAGTTGCTTAGCATGCTTGGACTGAGAATCTGAGGATTCATGGCTCGCGTCCCGTTACCGCTAAAACGCGCTCCACATTTTGTAGCTGTTAATATACTGTAAGAATGGCAATAAATTCCTACTAGTCGGTAATACAAAGAGTTGGCGGTTGGTGCTGTTCACTAGCTACCTTCCCTCTAGTCTTATCATTTCAAAATTAGGGACGGCTAACCGAAGATATCCAATGAGTAGTTTTGCTCGAAAATTATAAAATAAACAATCAAGCTTCTGTTACTTGAATTTTATAATCAGTGTATGTGATAAACCTGTAAGTCTTTTATATCAACTGTTAAGTATGAAATTAAATTTTTCGTGTAAAAGAGAAAATTTATCCAAAATGTTTTTACAACAGTCTAAAAAATATGGTAATGTATATGAAGGACCATCGTTAAAAACCTCGTTAGCGTTGAACCATAATGCGCATAATAAACAATTAAAAACACATACTCAAAATCAGATTTTACAGAAAAAAAAATATTTTCTCTTTTCTTTTAGAAGCTAGCAGGGACGTGTTCACTTTTCTGGTGGTAAAATCAGCGCTAGGAGCCGGAGTTCTTAATCATCCACCGGTGCACAAACAGGAAGTGTTTATGTTGCTGTCTGCCTGTAGCCGGTATGTATCATATAACATTCATTACCCTCACTTTTATTTCTTCTGTTTATAGTTTTCTGTCTCTCTGAACTTACACTTGGTTATCATTCTCTTATTATCCATTGTATCTCGAGTACTACTGAACGAAATAAAGTTATACACATTTATGTACATGTATTTTCTATAGTAACAAAAGTGCTCGCTAAAAATCTCATATTCATGTTTTTGACCAAAATATCATTACATGAAGTGTTTATTTGAAAGATTTTAATATTACAATATTATTTATAATTGCATTAGCTATACATTTGCTTTAATTTGTTAATATTTCAATAAATACTCATATCTTGGAAGATTTGCGATTATATTATTAAACGTTTAGATTATATCTCACGACAAACATATTTATTTTTTGGATGGTGGAACCGGTTTTATGGTAGTTGTAAAGTGGAGACAAAGCAGTGTTTTCGAACTTGACTTTTACAAAGCCCTCTAAGCTCTGGTAACACTTTCTGTTGAACATAGTTTGGAACTTCAAAGTTTTATAAATGCAATCAAAGGGGGGGACAGGTAGTCAGAGAATTTACGTTTAAGCAAAACTTTACGTCCTTGGCTAGAACACTTTTACAGGGTTCACTGAGTACAACATCACTAAAGTTAAGAATTACATTGTTAGGATCAGTACTGTTGTCATTTTTATCTGGAACTGATTTAATTCTGATTAACAACATTAACACCAAAACTGCAATCCATCAGGAACACAAACTGATAAGATCGTAGATTTGATGTTGCAAGAGCAAATTGTGTCAAAATTCCCAACGCATTTAGTAATATGGTTAAAAGATAGGAAGTGAGCAAGTGCCCATGAGACAGTGACGTTAGCAGATTAATATGCAGAGATGAGAAAAACGGCGAGTTGAAAACATGCAAAAATCAAGTTAATAAAACTAATTGGCAGAAACTAGATCAGCATTCCTCGAGAAGTATAAGGAGAATCTTTCCGAAAAGTGATTTTGTAAATAAAGATAGAAATTACAAACCTCATCCAAAATGTTTTATATATGACCAAGTTGAGCATTAGCTAAATCTTGTAGGCAAAATAAGAAAACTGTGGAAAGAAGGGAAAATCTAATGTGTCATAGTGAAGACGGAGAGAAATTTTAAGATAATTATTTAGAAGTGACGATGAATGGGGAAGCCGTAAATGCGGGAATACTGATATTTGGAAAATTCTGGTAAGAAAACGAGTTAGTAACAGATAACCAAGTCACAGGCGACAAACTAGATTTAGGTTTAGCACCACAGCAGGAGAAGCTGGGTATACTGTATCATTAGCTAAAGTCACATTGAAATGTCGAGGTTTTGTGTGACAGACGGTATCCCATATCCAGTTTTGCTTGGTTATGAGGTAGAAGCTGCCGGGTTGCAAAATATACCAGTATCAGTGATAACGGGTAGCCAAATTAGCCAGATAACAAATGATATTAGTAAAATTTCTAAAGAGAGGGTAGGATTTAGTGAAGAAATAAATCATCAAGTAAATAATACAAATAATGACGAACTTTTGATTGCTGTTAGAATATGAATTATGGATCGAGAATAAAATAATTAAATGACAATTAGAAGATGTGAGGTTGTATAAATGCCGCAATGAAGACGTGGTAGAGGAACCAGAAGTTACTGGGACAAAATTATTATTATTGGCAGGATGGAGAGTTGGGGCATAACGAGAATGATGCAGTAAATGGTAGGGATCAAATAGTACTCCTAAAAATATAGATAGACAGTGTTAGAGTTCAGGCATGGTGCAATGTTGACTGGACATTTGGACATAGCTAAAATGAAAGACGGAATCACTAAAAACTATTTCTGACGCGTTTGTTTGGAGACATAGAGACTTATGTAAAGAGTTGCCCATCATATCGGCTAGCTGGTTATATAAGCATGAAAGTAAAATGTCCAATTTGTTTAATTTATCAGAAATTAGTGAACATTTTAGTTCAATTAGCGCCAGTATTATCGGACCACTTCCATTAACAGAGCAAAGAAATAAGTATATTCTGACAGTATTTGATTCTGTTTCTTGTTATTTTGAAACAGTAGCAGTAGATTCTGTGGAAACAGAGAAAATAGCAAGAGAGTTGATGGTGATATTCTCGCTGAATGTTTTTAATGAAGAATTCTTATCATATTTAATTAGCATTTTTCAATCAAAAATAATTAAAGAATTATGGAAGGCAACAGGAGTAAAAATAAAACACGCTAGTACTGGGCCAAGTACCTGGACATATTTTTGTGGCAAGGTGAATAGGTCCCTTCTCTATAATTATATGTGTAAGCAAGGTGATATATTAATGGAACTAGCATATCATGCAAATATGCTTGAGCCATAGTACACTAGAGTCGCATCTGAAACTTGTGTGATAACCTATTTAGATGCTAGTAGTGACGAGAGTGAACGGACAACTACCTTAGCTCCTTAAGGGCAGACAGGATTAACTCTTAAGCAACAGGAGAAAATAAAAATGCATGAGATTGTGAAACATTATGAGGATGTATTTAATGAGAGGCTAAGGCAGACATGGTTAGTCAAACATGCATAAAAGTACGTTATAGACCAACAAGCTTCCATCAAAATGCAGATGCCCTCTTGTGCTTGAGTTATTAAGATTTGTCTGTGACTTCGCTTTGATTAAAACTAGTATATATTGTATATAGATAATGGACTTAAGATTCATTCAGCTAGGGTTAAAACTCATGTTGTATGTGAGTGTATGGTTATACAAATGAATGGAAAAGTAAGAATTTGTGGACATACTGGTTTGAGTCCTGAACAGTAGAGGTGAAAGAGAGGAGACAAAGAGTGTTTCCCAATTAGTTGTTTTTGAAATTATATATATACAATAGGTTCTGAACTCCTTCTTTTGCTATAGTGATACATAAACATATATATATATATATGACTGTAGAGCAATAGAATATCAAAACAAAGGATTTGAACTGTAATGTGATATAAGTAAAGAGAGTAAATCTGTTAGTGTTCCACAAATGACTGTGAGTGGTGAAAATATTTAATGAAGAGTGCGAGGATACACTGGAAGTTTGGAGCCAGGGATAATATTCGGGTTATACAGAAACACAAATGAGATTGAATACAATCAACATTGTTGAACGCATTTAGAAAGGGGGTATGAAGTTTGGTGTAAGGAATGACAATTGGAGTGGAAAGAGGTGAGGAAGTGGCTGGCTTTTGGTCAGTCCTTAAGGCATTACAGTACTATAAGTTATTAAAAAGTATAGGACGAAATGACTGTTTTCCTCATTTAGCTACTGCTGAGATTATGGAACCCCTATGATTATGAGACGTTATTATCCTATTTAAGGGAAACAAGTGTGTTTGGCATTTTTTTAAAGAAAGGGATGCCAGCGTAAAAGATAGAGTTTCTGGTTAATACAGGGGTATCCAAAACATTGGTAGATCTCACGGTATGTTGGGTGCTTCAACTGAAACCAGAATTTGGGTTAGTCGACACAAACTTCATACTTGTGAGGGAATGTTTTAATTTTGACATTTATATACTTGGCCAGTGCTATATTTTCGTCAAAGGGTAAAAGAGACAGAGAAATGTCACATTTTTAGCTGTTGCTGTAAGTGCTGTAAGATAATTTGACTGGATTGAATGAAAATGATTATCAGTAAGTGAAATTATATTACGCAAGTTGAGGAACACGTCCTCTGTCCTGGTACAATTTTTGCAACTGGTTATTTCGCTCTTCTTCTTGTCATTCTGTCACGATTTCCTTCTTGTGTGGAAGCAGTTTCATCAGCTGTCTCTTATGCTCTTCTTCTAGCTATCCTTTACCTATCTTGACTCTGCTCTGTCTAGTAGCAGTTTCATCAAGTGTCTCTTGTGCTCTTATTCTAGCTATCCTTTCCCTATGTTGACTCTGTCTAGCAGCGGTTTCATTAACTGTTTTTTTGTGCTCTTCTTCTAGCTATCCTTTCCCTATGTTGACTCTGTCTAGCAGCGGTTTCATTAACTGTTTTTTTGTGCTCTTCTTCTAGCTATCCTTTCCCTATCTTGACTCTGTCTAGCAGCGGTTTCATTAACTGTCTAATGTGCTCTTCTTCTATCTATCCTTTCATTATATTTAGCTTGTTTTGTAGCAGTTTCTTTTCTGTTTCTTGCGATTTTTTTTCCATCTTTTTTGGTATTTTTATTTTATTTCCGTGATTATTTTGGGCATCTTGACACATTTAGGTAGGGCTATAGTTTGTATGTGCACTTCACAAAGTTGGTTATTTAGGAAACTACAAGTAATACTGCTTATATATACATACAGATATATATCATACCATTTACTTACAATTACTGTCGAGGCGGAAAGCAACATGCAACTTTTTGAGGTAATGGTGAAACACTGTGGAACTAAAGTGTACACGTGTTCACTTTGTCTTCGTGTTTAGTTAATTGATGGTCATTGGCCGCGTTATAGAAAATTTAATAAAGTATTTTTGGCGTGCGGACGTGGCGCCATCTATGAACATAAATAACGTCCACTTACGTCAAAAATAATAAATACTGAATAACAGAAAAAATTGGGGTGTAGGGGTTGTGAACGCCCCTATTAACATGCCCCTTCTTCCAAACTATCATCCCACAAATTTTGGCTGAGATTGACTAAGAGACCTAGAAGTAGTTAAATATCAGTCACACACACACACACATTTTTGTGCTTTATGTATAGAGATAAAATTCACAAACAATAGCTTAGATATTATAGTAAAATGAGCTTGAAGTACTCAGTGTTTTATTTCGTTGTAACAAAATATTTTCAAAAGTGTAATTGAAGTATTAAAAACAAAAGCATACGGTTTTCTAAATATGTTCTTAACATGGTTTCAATACAAGATTTAGTATAAAATTAATGAAAATTTAAGCTTGAAGTGTTGTGGGGAGGTGGAAAGTGACACCTACGTGATGAAACTTGGTAAACCTCACCAAGGATAGAACTAAACTTGTAACTGGAATATTTGGAAATATCGTGAAAGTGTTAGAGGATCCTAGCAGTTATAATTAAGGGTTGTTGTCCCCTAAACTGAGTCACACATGTGTGTAGGATCCAGTTTTACAGTCTCAACCCCCATTCCTTTCCTGCTGGAGCTGTTCATGTAACAACCAGAAAAAAGTGGAGGGTAAGCATGCTTAATATTGTCACAGGAATAGCAACAAAGAGAAGTGGTTGATTAGGTATTAGTGAAGTGGAGGCCCAATGAGGCCTTTGGACTGAGAACATTATGAGTACTATGGATACATGTTTTACAGGAGATTACAGCATGAGAACATGTGAAACACAGGAATGGTCATTTGATTGAGGTAATCCATTTGTTTACTCAGACTCTAAAGATAGTTTTTAGAGAAATCTAATGGTTTTAACCGAGAAGTTATGTCTTTTTTTTTTTCAAACACACATCTAGCTGACCTTTTTACCAGCTGAAATTCATCTGACTTTGCATCTTCAATCTAGAAATTTACTATTTAAAATTCGAATCTTTGGCTCTTTTGTTCTTCAACTAGTCATAAATCCATTTTCTGAATGCCAAAACTTCCAGTAAGGATTATGCTTTGGAAAGAAATTATGAAGATGACGACCAGTATACCCAGGACTTCACCAAAGAGCTGATGTTTGAGGCCAGCACCAAGACCCAGGTGGTGGACTGACGTTTGATGCACTGTGATCGATCGATGAAGATGCCTTGCTTGCCAACATTTGACATAGTTACTGGACCTTGCTGTGTCAATTGTTTGACTGCCCTTATACTACCAACAGAGGAGCCTGCAACCATGACACCACTGGCGGAACTCAGCCTGCAGGCAACCCAAGAGCCAAGGGAATTCCCAACAACTTCCGCTGTACCAATCATGCAAGAGTTAATGCAGCTGTCTCGAAATTGGGAGCCTCTTCTTGAATAAACATAACGATTTCTCACTGATGATTTATATAAATACCAAGCTTTAAGAAAATATATGAGTATAACCAGATGATAAGCAAATATTCGCTATTAAAACCAACTTATATTTTTAGTAGATAATTGCTGCAAAATAAATCAAAACACATATTGGTAGCAGATGGTATAATTCGAAGAAAACTATATTTAGATAACAATGAAACTTGAATTTGTGTTAATTTTCTTTTTCATTTCCACTTATATAGATTTTGGCTTTCTAGCCTCACACAAAATGTTTGTAATAGTCGATCAGTTTGAAATTTCTATTACTGGATCAGCAAGTAATTGAATTAATCTTATGAAAGTACGTTCATTTATCTTTGATGAACAGAACTTGTTGGTCGTTAAGAGTAAATCTACACAATGAGCTATCTGTGCTGTGCCAAACAGGTATTAAAACCTGGTTTTTAGCGTTATAAACCTTCAGGCCTACCATTGAGCCAGTGAGAGCGATTGATAGAAACTGATATATTTTTGACTCGTTAGTAAAGCTATAGGTTTAGTTAATATTTATTCGTTCAGAATGTATATTGTTTTTTATATTTGAGCGATAATTTTAACGAGTACATGCCATTAGTTTTATGCTTTTATCTCACGTATATTTTTTAATTTTCAAACAGATTTTTAAGAAATGCAATTTTAATTTCATTACGTTACATACATATTTGCATGATATTATAAATGCTTATTATTTTAAGTTCTATTGTAATATTCATATAACACCTAAATAAAAGATTTAACAACTCATTTTCATTACAGCCCTGGCTATGTGGTGGACGTCTATTTCATTATCCCAGTATTTAGTTTCGCTTATCAGGTGAGTTATATGTTCCACATAGTAATAAAACGTTATTTTTAACGATAAACCTTGAGAACACTTTTATATTATGCAAAGGTATTGATTGATGAAATGCAACTTATTTCATAGCTTTGTAATTAACTATATTTTTTCTAGTAATTTCTATATGAAAATTAAAAGCTGAAACAGGGGCCACCGAAGAGAAGTGCGAAGTATTCCCAAAAGACTGCTTGAATTTGTTTTCCATTTCAACTTTCAGTTAGTTAGAATATAATGTCATATAAAAAAAATTGAGGGAATATTGATAAGTTAATATGTAGGTGATAAATTGCCTGTGTTAGAATTTGGTTAACTAAAAAGTTATATAATTATTGCCTATTATATTATTTTTTTTTAAATTTATTTATTATACCCACAACTGTCCTTCTAACCCTAATGATACTATACGTAACGTTTTTCTATCTACGTAAGTCGTGTAAAAATAATAGAAATTGATTAAATATATTTTGTTTGTTTGAGAGTAAACCCACGTATGGATATTTGCTGTGTCCACCGCTGGGAACCGAACGCTCTCTTTCAGAGTTTCAAGACAATTAAGTAGAAGTTGTAGGAAGATATGAAACAGTTCTGTGTAGCTGGATCTCGGTCCACGTCGGAAAAATTCATGTAAATTATACAACTTCCTATTAATGGTTGGTTAACTCACAAGATAAAAGCTATAAACAAAGAGACAGGACTAAATGAACACACAATTACATGACAATATTTTACACTGCAAATAACTGGGACAACATAATGATTCTAGATTTATGTTCTAACACAATAGTTGCATAACTTACAAATTCTAAAACAAGGATTATCTGATGTTACTATACCAATCTATCGAAAAAGAGTCAAAAATTACATTTCTTTGACGGTGCTTGTATAACATTAATTATCATTTGTGACTAAGACTCTTAATAAGTGTTTGCAGTTAACTTAAAAGACAGCAGTGCGCGCTTTCATAAGCAAACTTGAAAATATTACCTTTAAATCTTCCAAGTATATATATATATTGATAGACCATAATTTCTGTTTAACATTTCGATCCCTAGTCAGCCATTGCTTCAGTTTTACTCACCTTGGATAATTTCGATTTTTCGTGGTGTTTTTAAAAAGCTGAGTTGAGAACAAAATGACACTCCCATGGGGTGCGTTGTTAGGCATTAGCCCATCATTTAAAAGGCCAGCTGCTTTGCAGGAGTTAAAGAAGAGTTACTTTACTGATGTTAACAGTGGACTTCTGGTTGTATACTGCCATACTGATACCTCATTGTTCGCTTTTCCTAGTGACAACATATCATACTTTGATTTCCAGCCATCTCATTCCTTCTGAATGTCAATGAAGAACTTCCATGATTGTCGTTTTTGCCTTACTAGTGCATAGTAGTAAATATTCTGCCATTAGAATAGTGAAGGATTTGATATAGGTGCTTCCATTATCAGCTTCGTTGTTTATCTTTACCCCAACAAGGCCTGGAAGATACTTCCAGATGATGGTATAATTATGCAGTTGCCTTGTTATCTCCAATCAATCTGGTGACTAATCACTCTGAATTCTGTGCAGTACTGCATGTGAGTCAGTTACAAATATTTTATTGGTGACCGTGTCCCTTTGCAGTTCACAACTTTCAGTGATCTGGAGAAAAGCTTGCTTTATGGCTTCCAGGTCCATCCTTGTGCAGCTTTACCTTCTGCCCAATACCTATATTTTCTATCCAAGCTGATTTCCACAGATTCCATTGGTGCCAGATGTTTATTTAGGAAATATGAATGCTCCACCAACTTTATGAAGAATGTTGTTGCTCCATGAGACAATGAATGCTTAACCAGCTCTCTCGCTGTCTATGGTGCAGGAACGATTTCCGGCCATGTTGACAGATGGCCGGCTGTTCATCATAGTTTTAGATAACTGATGACATGCTTTCTACACTTCATTTTCTGCCCAATTTCTACATTTTCTGTTTAGGATGTTTTCACAAATTCTAATGTTGCCTGATGTTTATTCCACATGGGCGTGTCTGAGATGTGGTGGTAAACAATTATCTCAGTGGTGGCTGTATAGCACCTGTTCATGAATACCTGTTTCCTGAGGTAAACTCTTGCTTGATTGGTGTCTGTGGAGCTGGAATGTCCAGTTTTAAAAGGATAATGGCTCACTGATGATATGCATGGTCTTTATACTGCATGTACCTCTTGAAGAATTTTTATTGTAACCAATGTTGGTGCTCTGGATGCTACTGAGGCATGTAAGGTGTAATAGAGCCTTGATGTAGGTGGCAGAAGTACATCCTGTAATCAGTCTTTAAAAGATATTGTATATCTTTTCAATCTTATCTAGCACTAATAATGACCATCATTGGTGCATATTCCAGAATGTAGCAGATAAGACTTTAGTAAAGAACAATCGAAATACTTAACCCACATTTCTTTTTGTAACTTTCAGTGCATTGATGCCTTTGGTAACTCTGGTTGTCATTGTATTAATATGAGTAGTGAAGTTGAATTGTTTGTCAAAGTTTAGTTCCAGATATTTTAACGTTTCTTCCAAAAGAATTGCAGTGCCCCCAAAGAATGATAATGGTTTGTCTTCATCAACATATGTGTTCTTGAGTGTGCAGATCATGGTTGTAGATTTGACACAGTTGATGACCATTCCTGTGTTGTCCCACTATTTGCTCACCTTGCTTTCAATTTCAGATGTTCTAGAACCTCTGCTGTACAGAATGTTATCAGAAAAGATTAGCACATTATACATGTTTCTACTGTGAAGGCTGGCCAAATCCATGGTGTAGATGTTGGAAAGGACTAATGAGAATGATGATACTTCAATCACACTGGTATTGATGGTAATTCAGTCTGATTGCCAGCTTCCATGCTTCATGGCATATCTATATACAGCTATGACCTGTATTACACATATTAAAAAAAATGTCTATTCTTGTGCATTTTGTCAGCAAGAATAAGGATCTTTAAGATCTAAAGCTACTAAGGTGTTATGACCAGCTTCAAACCCTTTCTATGTATCAGCTGTAAATTCAGCAGTATTGACCCAGATTTCTCTATAACATGAAAACCACCTAATAACGAGGATAGCAATTGCCTAGTCTGCTAAACAAGCCATCTAGCTAAAACTTTTTCTGGCATTTTGCCAATGACATTTTGCAGAATAACGATCCAGCGCTTTTTAAGATGTGGGCGGTTCTTCATTGGTTTGAGTAAGGATTTGATAATGGCACCAGTCAAGACACACGGTGATGTGTCGTGCGGCCTAAACAACCTGCTGCAGGACACAGTGTGTGTTATTAACAGGAATGATAGTTTAGCGATATTCCACCTTCTTTATCTCGGACTGTGTTAATCCAAATTAACACATATTTTCAGTATATGTGCTATACCGGACTCTTACATCATATATCAAATTTCGTGGCAATCTATTAAGAAATACCTGAGATATAATATCTCCAATTTTGATTGAGTTTCTTCCTTTCTTCGCACCAAAAATACGGAAACTTTACTTGATAAAAACATATTTAACATTTGATACACTGATATATCTTTACAACTTACAATTAGGAGTCTTGTTTGGTGTAAATATAAGCCAGATGTGTAAAGTTATTAAACAAAAACCTCTCATATTTGACGAAACTTTTTCCGGAAGGCTACGCATAAAATCACGTGAGCTATCGGTCTAACATTTTCCTACAGTTTCACTTAAGAGTAAAATAGTGGACAGTTTTTAGTTATTAGGATTAAAGACGCTGATTTAGAGCAGCTAAACTATAAGGTGAAAGGACGTGCATATATATAAGTATTGCTTAGGCCAAGCAAATTATATTTCCAGTTTCTAGCTCAAGTTTTCAATTGAATCATACGGGTGGGCGGTTATTATTGATTATTCATTGCCAACTCTTCAGCACAAGTTTACTAAATTTTATGAAATTATCCTAATGAAAGAGAGTTTAGCGTCACGTGATATTAGCTTAAGTAATTAGCATAAATAATGATGCTTGATATGGCTGTAGCAGTTGCATGCGAGTGATGACAAAAAACTGTTAATCTAAATTCCATGGCGTTATTATAAAATAAGCCATTAACACTGTTTTAGAGAGGAAAAACTACTACCATATATTTTAAAGAATCTGGTTAGTTCTTTAAAGTAAAGGTCTATTCCGAATAATAGGGTTGCGATCCTAAAGCTAATGTGGGTTACTATCAATTGTCACTTTCTTGCTTGCTGTGGTTTGTTGGTGTGTATTGACAAAAAGTCATGATATCTAATCAAAAACACCTTAGGTGTGAAAAAAAAAAGGTGCGGCCAAAAAAGGATCGAGTTTACGACTAAAAGGAATGAAATAATAACTGGTGGCCAAACTGGTAGCTACAGTTATAGCATTGATAAGAATTCTACATCAAATATTCATTCATTAGTTAGCTAGGCCACGTATTTTGTTTTGCCCACCATCATGCCCCAAGTTGAACAAAAAAACGCGGCCTGGCTTTTGGCCGCACCTATTTTTTACACCTGAGGCGGTGTTGATTAAATTCATATCTCAGGGATGCTACCTGTTGCTCAGATGTATTGATAATCCAACATATTGGCTTCTGTAAGGTTAAACGTGAATATTCTTACACTATCTGGATCTAGAGCTCCATCTTTAGGTGTATGTTTGGTCCTATGTATCTCATCCAACCTAACGATGGATTCTACATCTGCATCTAGATATAGCTTAAATAATGACTACTGCAGCTTGAACCTCTCTTGCATGTCATTATGGTCATATTAGTTTATGTATCTTTGCAGGAAGCCCGGACTTTGTGACTTCATTTGTAGAGCGCTGGGTATAATCATAAACTTAAAAGAGTGGCATCATCATGTTTTTGATTTTGGTGTAAGCCGTAAGTTTGTGAAATCACCAGAAGAAAGTGTTTGTGAGACTGACTTTTGTGCACAATTTATTCCATTTTATGTTTCATGCTTTGTAAGATGATTGCCTGTAGAGTGCACAAAATCTATTATGTGTAATTATGGGTTCGTATTCAGGGTTATGCTTTATCTGATGATATAATTGTTTCATACCAATATGTCTTCCAATTTCCACATGCAGCTTACATACGAGATGATAATTACTGACATCATTTCCCCTATTTAAGATAGAGATGATACCTAGAAAAAGGAAGGTCTATACAGGAAGCTCTATCATCTTGGTATTCAGCAATTCTTGTTGATTCACATCAGATAAGACTGGTGACTATAATGTGGAGAGCAGAATGTAAACATTTGTCATTAATGGTTTCAACTACATCCCAGTTTCCTAATGCTAGATACATATACGTGTTGTCATACAGGTTAGAGAGAACTTTAAATCTACAACATTATGTGCTGTGTTACCTTAAAAATACATATTGGTGATTAAGATGTATAAGGGGTAACTTCGGGAAAGCCATCTGAATCGTTTTTAGTTTACAATGGTGGTAGTTCCACTGACAGCTGTCATAATGATCAGATTGAATGTTGCTGTCGAGTTAAACTTTGTCTGCAAGTACTGTGAAGTTAAAGCTAGTGAAAATGAACTCTTCAGGGTCTAACAGTTTAGTATCTCTAAAGAGTATGACGTCAACAAATTTAGAGATCTTCTCAAGCTAGTATTTGCTTCCTCTAATCCCCCCGACATTACATATTCTGGTGCACTTTCTTTTGCACGTGTCATTTACCAGCTAGGTGTTTAAGTCTCGTTCTTTTGTTCTTCTTCTGTTCATGGTCCACTGTTGAGTGCACAGGTTCTATTGCTCCTGTGAGCACATATGTGGGTGCTATATTTAATTGTTTCTGGAGAATACATTATCACTTTTTCTTCAGAATTTTTAATCCTGTCCACCCTAACCAAGCAGGCGAATGACGACGGGGCAGTAGCCTATCTTGAAATAGGCACTCAGTGGCCAATAGGGTATAAAGATACCCTTTCATCACTGAGAAGTCTCCATGATGCAAGACCTTACACAGATCATTCATTCTTATAACCGATAACTAGGCGTATCTGTGCTGTTTCCACCTTTTAATAACAGTGTGACAAAGTATACTTTCCTTTTGAAGTTGTGTTGGCCGTAGATCTCATATTCCAGAGGTCCATCCACCCTAATGCTGCACACGAGTAAGCTCCAGGTAGTTTAACACGGGGACTCATTTTACCAACAGATTGATATATGTCTCAGAGTTGATGCCTTGTACATATGGGCGACCGCAGGGAATGGGGGGGGGGATTGTTCCCCTGGAAAATGAGAAACAAAATTATTTCTTTATTCATTTAATATATGTATATATATATTAAGCCTAAAGCAACATAATATATATATATATATATATATCATTCAACAGATATAAATATATATATATATATTATGTTGCTTTAGGCTTTGCTCCCCTCCCTGGAGAAATTTCTGTGAATGTCCATGCTTGTGCATATAACATATACTAAAGCTAAACCTAAGCTAATTCTAACATTAGATCTGTAATTAATTAAATACTATTATGTACTGACAATTCAACTCACAGAAACCCTAACTGTAATTAAAACTAAACACATAATAACTCAGTATTTATATATATAATTGAACAACTGGCAATGCTGTATGTAATAAAATGAAGTAAAAACTGTTCTTGAGATGACTATGATGACCCGAACTCAGTGGCGTGACATGGCTTTTGTTTTAGCAAGGCATGCAACAGCTTTATATATATGCAAAGTTACCGTATTTTTCGGTGTATAAGACGCATTTTTTACGCCAAAATTTGATGTCAAAATCTGCTTGCG
>NW_013665670.1:576649-578813 GCF_000517525.1 Limulus polyphemus | reverse complement strand
GACTGTAGCTTTTCTTTCCCAAAAACTTTGTCTTTGAAATAAGGGTGCGTCTTATATTCCGAAAAATAAGGTATCTTAATTGAACTTTCATGGCTAACAATGGTTGGTTCAACAATACTGTTGTAGTCTATGATGCATTTTGGTTTGCGAGTTTTTAAATGTACAATAAACGAACAATGCACTTATAACGCTGTCTTTTTTTTAATTTAAATGTTTTATTTTGTGAAAAGAAAATTTTTTTTTAAATCCCCAAGAAACTAACACTCTGCTATTAGCTATGTAATTCCTCACTAATATTCCACCGTATGAAAACGAGACTTGGATTGGTTGTCATGTGACTTGACGTACAGTGACCTGATTTTGACGCGAAGTGTTCTGTTAATTAGGAAGAGTTCAATTCTACAATTTCATGCTTTAGCTACTTTTTCTAATTTGGCAGGTCAGATGAAAACGGTGTCACGTGATGCAACTTGGAGAACTGTATGCGTCGACAAGAGAGAAGACAGCCGACTTAACCAGACTGCCTACATATTAACTTATGTATATTTAATATTGTTAAAAATGTTGAATAATTTTTTTGTATGTGTGAATTTCGGAGCACGCAATGTGTGTGTTGCATACAGAGTTGATAGACACAACTCGTATTAAACCAACAACTATGCTTGCAACTATGTAATGTAACTACATTTCACACATAGCACAGGTGTACTTATTTCATTAGCAGTTGATAACCGTATAATTCACTCTATATTTAACAATGTAGTGATTAGTATTTATTACGAGAGCTAAAAATAAATAAACCCACAACAAATACGAGGAAAGGAATGCAAATAAAAGATTTTACAGTTACACCATGAAGTATATTTTGTAATGTCCATCTGGTAGAAAACCGTCTTCTTGAAAATTATTGTTATGTCTCCGTTCGTTAGTTAATTTTCAGTAACTTCGTTCCAGCGAAACTTTAGCGACACAAGTCCTTTCTTAAATAAAACTGGTTTATTCTTTCTGAATATAACTTTGCGATACACTTAATTTCAACAGTCGCCCTATAACAAACGCGATAACAACGAACATCTCACGAGCTCGACTTCAACAATACTCCGTTCAACTACACACTCTCTGACTGTAGTTCAATTACTCATTACCTACACATTGTCCCGTCACGTTGTGACCATCTTATATATACCAAACTACCCCCAATCTAGTAATCTCCCGACAATTCACGAAGGTTCGAGAAGGAAGTGTCGTGATACTAGTCATGTGACCTCGCTGACGCAACATTATTTTATACGAAGTATGTATTAGTTGTAGACCAACCTAAAGAAAATATTTTGTAACTTTATAAGTTAAAATATACAAATTTCTATAAGTCTTCAATTATTGATCAGTTGTAAGAATGCTATTTTAAATACAACTAACCTTACACAGGTTATATAACGTACACTTGTGTTTTTGTTTCGGCGAAAAACTACATAACGGGTAACCTGTATTGTGTCCACCGCGGAGAATCGAACCCTGGATTTTAACGTTGTAAGTTCGCAAACTTACCAGTGACCCCTTGGGTATATATCATCCTTAAATATTGTATAATTAAAAATTAGGCATTCAAGGATGAAGCTTTCTTTGCTGTTAGTTTAAGTTATAATTTATTATAAAATTTTCTATTGAGTTTGGACTTTTAGTTTGCAGTCCTATAGCAACTAACTAATTAAAACTATTAATGGCTTACACGGTTGCGAAATTATCTATAATTTTATGTTCTAATGTGAAATGAACAAATATCTTTAAAATAACTCTTCTTTCTTTCTTTTTTTCAAATATTAGTTGCATTTGAGGCCCTTTCAATTTAGTAAAACGTCTACTTCTTTCTATGGGTAATTCCAGGGGAGCTAATGGATGGTATGTTTGCAGAATTCACCAAGATACCTACCCACAAACTTGCCAGAGTAGAAAATATATCATCGTAATCACTTTCTCGTTCATTACTGCTGTTCTACTGTGTATTATCACAACAAACATAACATTTTCGATGACGAGGAACCCACTTTGAGACTAATAATGGCTGGAGACGGCTTGAATGGGTAATGAAGAAAAACTTTAATATAAGTTTGACATAACAGCAAATGTACAACGTTTAGACAAGGTTTTGTCATCATCAGTTATG
>NW_013665670.1:574610-575854 GCF_000517525.1 Limulus polyphemus | reverse complement strand
GAAGAAAAACTTTAATATAAGTTTAACATAACTGATGATGACAAAACCTTGTCTAAACGTTGTACATTTGCTGTTATGTCAAACTTATATTAAAGTTTTTCTTCATTACCCATTCAAGCCGTCTCCAGCCATTATTAACATAGCATTTGTGGTTGAATTACCTAAATGTTTCGCTAATGTATTCGTCTTCCCTGGTTCGATTCGTTGATTCCGAGACAAAATACTTAATTACTTCCATATGCATAATGGTTTGTTAGTTTTTTAGCCTATTGCCTCAAACCTCTTAACTGAGGTTCACATGGTGTCGACCTAAACTTCAGCCTGTCGGTTCAAATCTATAACTGAATTTATGTTACAATGAAAATAATTCATTAATATAATTATACCGAAATCACTACCATCGTCGAAGTATTCGACTATAAAAGTAAATTCTTCTTAATTTTAAATATTAGGTGTCATACACGTGCATTATATTCCTAAACATATTGTAAAAAGAAATTTACACTAAAAGAAGAACGGTAAGTTTACGGACTTATAAAATTAAAATTTAGAGTTCGTTTCCTTGCGGCAGGACAGAACGCAGATAGTCTATTGTTTAGCTTTGCTGTAAGAACAAAAACATAAATAAAATTTTACGACGTGCGCTTAAATTCACATTACATATAGCAACGTTTCGGACAAATGTATTTTGTCAGGTTAGAATGCCTTATGATATAGAAGGTTTAAAAATGGTCTCTGCCGAAATGTCGCTAAATAAAGTTTTAATTTAAACGTATGTTGTAACCTTTCTATTTATGTGAACTTGCATTATATGAATGTCTGTCAAAATTATTATTTTTATTACTAAATATATATGAAAAAACAAGAACAATATATATAACTTAGCAAGTAACTGCATTTTTTTACATAATCTGATTATAACTTATTAAAACAAAATTTCTGACGTGTTTGTAATCTATGAGGTCATTATTAACCTGGAGTTAAAAAACTTAGATTCTGGGGTATAACTTGACTGTTTCATAGAGCTGTCTGGAAACTGGGGGAATTCAGAGTGTCATTTGGTTGAAAGCAAACCCACATGTTGATGAACCATTCCCAACAGAACAGTAAATTTAATCAAATGTCTTGTGCTTCATAGAGTACATAAGACTGCTCGTAAAGCTTATACTGTGGAGATCAAAAGCACATGTCATTTATTTGTTTAGTATGAGACCCAATTAGCCAATAAAGCTCCCCTCCACCAT
>NW_013665670.1:551042-573623 GCF_000517525.1 Limulus polyphemus | reverse complement strand
GTAGGTCTTGTTCAATATTCCTTTCTGGTCCTCTGTTTTGTAAGTCTCTTTCCAATTTGTCTTTTGCTCCACTTTCTCTTGGACACTGTCCCAAAGTTTTTGCAGTAATGGGTCTTTCTTTTCCTCCCATGGACTTATATTCAGGATGCCACTTTTGGATACTGACAGGGGCTTAATGTCTTGCTTGTTATTCTTTTCTGGAACTCTAGTAGTGACTGCAGATGCCACATCAGTCTTTTTTTCTCTCTAGTTCCTCTAAATTCCTACTACTTGGTATGTTTCCAATAACCAAGTCGTATAATGGTCACCTTCATAATATAGAGTATTCACCTTTATTTTTGCTATGGAAAACTTTCTCACTCTCCTATCAATTAGCACACACAGGCACATCTTGCCTGTCATCTGGCTATCAGATACTAGACTGGTTCTCATTGCTGCACTACTGCACCCATTGTCTCATAGGACTTTCACTTTCTTGTCCCTGACATAGCCTTCACCTACTGGCATGTTGTGATTTGTTGGCACTACTCGATTTTTGTAACATGCTCTTTCACTACTGGCACTTTTGATCCATTTACTAATTTGAGCCAACCATTAGTCATGCACTGATCAATCATAGAAATGGAACTTCCTTTTTGTGATGAATGTGATGTGTTTTCTTGATTTTGTTTCTTCTGACAGCAGCACCCATGGTAAGTCAAACTTTTCTTGTTTCTTACCAGCACTATCTTTGTAAGTAGCTCCAGCTGCTTTATGTTGATATTTCTGCTGTTGATTGTTGGTAGTGGAATTGCACTCCTTTGCAATATACCATATTTTATAAGAAATATAGCATCACTTCCCATTTGTCTGTTAATCTCCTGTCACCTTTGGTAGACTCCTGCTTCTGATCAACCACCACTGGTTTCAACTTTATCTGAATATCCTTGTACTTGCCAGTTATATTCCCTCTATGAGCTTCTATATACTGTTCTGACAGCTTGATCATCTCATCCACGTCTTTTGGTGCTCTCTCCTTGAGAACAGTGATATGTCAGTTGAATATGTGCTCATGAACTGTTCATGTACTAATATATATTCCAGCCCTTCAAAACTATTTTCACACTTGGCTATGTTAGTTCATCTTGTGAAGTATTGGTGTAGACATGCCACAAACTGAAATACAGTTTCTCCAGTGTAAGGTTTGACTTCTCTGAACTTTTGATGAAAACCTTCTTCCTTAAGTTTATATCGTTTCAACAAGGCCACTTTTAATTTGTCATAGTCCATGACATCTTTTGACGTCATGCCTGCATGTACTTGTAGGCCTTTTCCTGTGAGACGTGGGCTGAGACAAACTGCCCAGTCATCTTTGTCACAGTTCTGACTTTGGGCAAATCTTTCATATCTCTCCAGGAAAGCATCCATGTCATCTTTCTATTCATCAATTTGTGCAACTTGGGTCAGCTGGCCCTGACCCCATCGTCATTCTTGAGTCCTTACTCTTTCTGTTGGGTGAGCTTGGTGAGCTCAACTTATGCTCTTATTATCTCTCTATTTCCAGTCTCTCCTTTTTCTCTTTGTGCTTTTATTTTCTCTCTCTCTCTCTCTATTTCCAGTCTTCTCTCTCCTATAAGACTTTTAGTCTTTCACCCTCTCTTCTCTGCCTATGCTCTTCTATCTCTAGTTCTTGGTGTTTAACAAACTCTCATAGTTCACTGTCTTTTAACCCAAAATATTCACCTCGTTCTGTCCATTTATCAAAATCAGTTGACAAGCATGATTATAATCTCTATGTTCGCTACCAATACACTTTTTCCCACTGTTGTTCATGTCTTCTTTCACCACCGTTTACCACTGTATAATCCTGGCTGTCTCACCATATGTCAGGGTTTTAAGTGTATAAGTGGGTTAGGATCTTTTACGATAAACTGACAGCACACAATCCACTTGTTTTAAAATAATATGTTCAAAACAAGTCAAACATATGTACAAAATTCTTTACCCTCCACGATATCACAATTGTATCTAAAGCTCTAAATAATTATATTTTCTCGTCAAAAGTCGACTTTGGCTGATTCAATTACTTTAAAATCCAATTGACAAGACCAACAATTTTTCTCTACTATTACAATAGTATCAGTGAATAATTAACTTATGCTACCTCGTGGGTTACCACAGTTGTATCCCGAACTTCAAATAATTATCTCCTTTTCATCAAAGTCCACACAGACGATTTCAATTACTTTAGAACACACTTTGTCAAGACAAATTATTCTACTTATCTCTATTAAAATATCGCCCATTATGGCTAATCACTCACAAGCCAGCTAGCTTCAGGCTGACTTCCCATTTTTTAACTTTTTTGTGACTGAACTTTTACTTCAGTTAACTTGCTCTCACTTGGTCACCTATATATACATCTTGCTCAACTGAGGCCTGGAATTTTCTACAACCTAACGAGCAATGCCATAATGTAACAATATTCAGTTAAGGTAATAAGAAAAATATCAAGGATTCCAATAACTTGGCATCCACTGTACCACAACAATTGAACCTCACAAATAACCAGCCTACGAATCTTACCAAGTGTATCTGAACCGCAAAGGGAGCATGTGATAAAATGCTACTTATAAACTTTAAGATAAAATTAGATGTTATACATGTAGCAAGAAATCATTTTAAAATATATGAGCAAATATTCTTTCTTTGTAACAAAAAAAATGAAGAAAAATTTTCATAATATGTGATATGTAGAACTAATAACCATATATCAGAGTAAAATCTGATCAAACTTAAAAAAATAAATAAGGTGATTAGAAATGTCTCTAATGAGATTTCAAACAATGCAACTCAAAGTAGGCATGATTCTTACTATACTGACTTGTTAAAAATGTATTTTTTAGCACACTTCTTGAGACTTGCTCTAATACTTCTCACTATAGCTTCCTAAATGAAAATCAGTGATTTTCAACAAAGATGTTCATTGTTCACATTTGATGGTTGCTAAGTCACATGTTTTAATTGAGCGTTTCTTTCTTGTATGATTAGTAGTGGTCTGAGCATCCAAGTACCGATTCCAAACTATAAAATCATTAACCAATAAAGTTACAGACACCATAGTTCATACAAGTAGGTAATAATAAGTCTTGTGGGAAAGCATGGATGTGAACCTTAGTGAGCATAAAAGTCAGTTTCAAGTTAAATCATTTACATTAAGTGATCCTTTACTCTGCCAGAATTCAACTATATGCAACTATGAAATCAGCATCAAATGAAACTGTTCAATCCATACTACATAATCAGAAAACCTTTCAAACAGGAGACACTGATGAAAAACAAAGAAAATGTAACATAGAAAGAAATATCTTAGTTTACTCCACTGTCTATAAAAATATTAAGAAGTATCGCATAATCTGTAAGATTTGAACTTTTTCCTCAAACATATACTTCGAAGGCACTAGTAAATTGTTACTAGTTATTTTTTTCACACTAACATGTTTCCTCTGTAAAATTAACAGTAACCGTATCATAATTAAATTTTACTAAATATGTATACATCCTATTTCTATGTATAAATCTTCTGAGTCATGTTTTCTTTCCAAATATTTTGGAATACCAAACTCATTTTAATCGTATGTAATGTTCAGTTTTTAACCATTTCACAACGTTTAAAATATGTTTGATTTGTGTGGATAGTCCACAAGTGTCTGGACTGACAAAATTTACAGTACCCCACTGCTGATAGACACCCAATATTTAAAAAAATGTTTTATTATTACAAGTTATGATTTAAATACTAAAAGTTGGCAAATAATAAGAAGCCAAGAGGTCTAGCATTTGTGTTAATCATGGAAATATTAAAAGGAAGTGGAAAAAAAATATCTGCAGGTTACTAGATTTCTATTTTGTTACCTCCAATGAGCATCCATTTGGGAACAGTATTTCTAATGACACTGCCAGGAAAACTACACTGCAGAGACCAGATGATGAAAGTCTAGCTGGCTGGCCCTTGTACTAATTGTCTTGGCAAACAAACCAAGTGAGTTGTAGCTCTCTCACTATCTCCATTTCCTGATACTTATCTTCTGTATGCCATGCAGTTCACATGGTGGGTCACAAAACTGGCATGGCATCAGCAAGTTAAAGAATCTTGTATTCATAATTATATTAACCTTCTGTAGTCAGAATTTTACCGTATAAATGACTGAAATATATGTATCACAAATATATTTAGATTCTACCTTCCTTTTGAAATGTGTTCTAGCAATTTTTTCTAATGACTTCTAAGTTTAATTATTAGAAAAACCGCAAAATTAACTAGCAATTTACTAGCATTAACTTTCTGCCCAGCTATTGAATAAATTTAATTATTAATATTTTTTTTTGTCAGTGAAGTCACTGAAATTAAGGCACATACTGGTTGTAAAAATGTAATATGGTTCTTTCTCTTCTTTAGAGATTTTATTTAAAATGTTATATACCAGGTATCTATTTCATATTATGAGTCATCTGTTTTATGTCTTTGGATTCATACGTTACAAGAATTAATTAATTAATGTCACAGAATTTTTCCCACCATTTTGTTTTAGGTTTTTAAAGTTTCAATAAGAGTAGAGTGCATTTCTTAAATACTACTTTAAGTTACAGTTTAAGCCTATCAGCAGTCTGTTCACATTAGAGGTCAAGTAGGAAGAATATTCCCAACCAAACTGGGTTACTGGTTGATTACATTGAAGATGATGTTCAAATTCCTTAAGCTAACACTGGCACTCATTTCCTAGGAATGACATCATGGTTACACCTTCAGTGTATACAGCCACCTTTGTTAGGATTATTACTGACTGTTACTTGTATAATATGGTTTCAAAGTATTTCTTGTCTTCTTCTGTGAATAAGAAATACCAATATTGCAGATTCTATATGCAATTTTAAGTCAAATGTTATGAACCATTTTTATGAATGTCCTTTATTTACTTACATGTTGATAACAACACATAATGCTAATTACCTACTAATGTGGTCTTCAGGAGCTCTAAGCTGTTTTGATTATTGAACCAAACATTTGAAAAACTAGATATGAAGTCTGAATTTATAGGATAACTCCATCTATTGAAGACAACTTATTAATGCTGCATTTTGTGTTCTTCATTTTCACTTATTATTAAAACTAATGTCTGTTCCATAATTAGCTTGTTAAAATTCTTAGGTGTTCCAAGGGTTGGTACTATTTGCATCTGATGGCAGTTGGAAAATATCATTAATGATGAAAGGTTTGTTTGTTTTGAATTTTGCGCAAAGCTACACGAGGGCTATCTGCACTAGCAGTTCGTAATTTAGCAGTGTAAGACTAGAGGGAAGGCAGATCATCATCACCACCCACCACCAACTCTTGGGACTACTCTTTTACCAACGAATAGTGGGATTGACCATCACATTATAATGCCCCCATGGCTGAAAGGGCGAGCATGTTTGGTGTGATGGGGATTCAAACCCGCAACCCTCAGATTGCGAGTCAAGTGCCCTAACCACCTGGCCATGCTGAACCTATGATGAAAGGAAGAATGGATATAATCAAATCTTGGTATATATATATATGTAACATTAACAAAAGCTTCAGCTGGCTAATTTGAGGTAGCAGAACTTAGATGTTAAGGAAAGGAAGGCTTTTTCAGTTAATAATGAAAATTTCCTTTTTCTCTCAGCCTTTTCAAACTCATTTATAAAGTGAAAAATGCCAAAAGAAGAAAAACTAGTTA
This sequence comes from Limulus polyphemus, assembly GCF_000517525.1. NCBI lineage: Eukaryota > Metazoa > Arthropoda > Merostomata > Xiphosura > Limulidae > Limulus > Limulus polyphemus. Next base: position 567,885 of record NW_013665670.1, on the reverse strand, counting down.
AAGATGTAGTGGGTTTTACACCAGCTCAGTTAAATGTAGTTCATCTGAATGTTTCTGTATGATATAAAGAGTCCCACAAAAGGAATTATTTTGTTAAGGCTAAAGTTACATTTTACAAAATTGAGTTCCAGTGTTTATCTTGATATACTGTATTTTCTTTTAAATTAAAAAAATAAGTATACAACATAATTATCAAATATATTTCAGCATTCATAAAAAGAAAAGTTTTAATGTAAAGCATGAATTGCACTAAAAACACAATTACACTTTATGATATATGCAATCTAAACTCGCAAGTAACTGTTTTCTTAAATATTATGCAACATTTCGTAATAACTATAAAATTACCAATATTATCAAAAAACACTTAAACATTATTTGACAACATAAAATACTTTTAATGCACACCTACAAAACAATTAATTGGTGGATCATATTTAAAAAAGGACAAAGAGATTGATTAATGGTTAAAGCAAAAGAATTAGTGTAAAAGTCTTCTTGCAGATCAACAATTATTTTGATAATATGTTTTGATTTAAAGGGCCAATTTCACTATTATTATTACAGTAAGAATTATTATATAATTCTGCTAAAGTAACATGATCAAATAATCTGACAGAAATTCAATTTCATGAAAATCAAATGGCATTAAGCAGTTACTTATATCAAATAAATATATTCTTCATCACTGTTTATGATTTTATTTTGGTCAGTCTACCTTAGCCTAGTTATCCTAAAGCTTAATTTCAAGACGCTTAAATACAGTGCAAGGCAGTGCACTATACAAAATATGAAGACTGTAAAACAAAATGCAAAGCTTTATGTTAGAAATTTATGGTTTTCCTTCTCCAGACAACAAGCTAAGTTTAGATAAGTTGGAAGTGTAGTAACTGTGCTCTCAAGGAGTAATAATATTCAGATTAATAACATACTTGCATATGTATCAGTGATTTTATTTTGTAAGTAAAGTGAAAACAAATGACTAGATTTATATTGCTCTGAAAACAAAAGAGACAGGAAACAAATAATCAAATTCAGTTGATTTTAAAATTATACTTTAGACTTTATGACATATTCTTTAGAAACATCAGGACAATGTATTGTTTATTTTAAAACAAAACTCTAAAATTATCAGTAATTACTACAACTATTTTACTAAAGTCTTTAGTCACTCAAAGAGATTCATGGAAACCTAATGGCAAAAATCTTTAATACAGCTGGGAAAACAGGATTCTAAATCTACCCTTAATATCTAAAACTAGAACTTTCAGGAGCAGCTTGTACGCAACAATGAAAGTTCTTTCTAAACGTAAGAAAGTCAAAACTACTATCTATCCGTTTATTGAGAAAATAAGTGTTTGTAAATAGTATTCAATGTAATTTCATCAGATACTAATTCACTATTAAAACTGTATGTTTAAAACATTTTTAAAACTAATAGCAGTCACACCTCTAACAAATGTCACAATTATACTTATCTAATACTAAAAACGCAGATATGAGAAACTGAGAGAACATATAACTAAATACCAGTAAGTATGTTAATTTCTCAGGCGGCTATACTAAAATTAAGTCATTCAGTGCAGGGTGATTATAAAGAAAGTTTCACAGTTCAGGAAGGTGAAATGACACAGTGGCATTAATGGTATAATACAGATGCAAGTCCCACAGTTGTTATATGTTGCTACCTGGTATACCACATACCTAATGTTTGATAAACCACAACAACTGTTCAAAATGTGGTCCTCTGGCATTCAGAATGCATTGCATCCAATGGACACTGGAGCAGCAACATGTATCTCTTCTGATACACTGGTCACTTTCTAGACAATTGCATCCTTGAGGTCCTACTACAACACATGTGACTTCAGCCACCTCCACAATAAAAAATCAGCTGGTATTTGATTCTTTGATCCGGTGCTGAAAGTGTTCCTGCAAGATATGTTTTTACCTTGTTATTTATATGTAGAGGAGCAAAATCCTCCATGAAAACCATAGCATCTATTAAATTTAGTTGCTGCAGCATGAGAAGTTCATTGGTTGTAAAAATTGCAAACTGCAACTCAAAAATCAACGTGTTGAGTTAAGCCTGCCTCCTTCAGTGCTTTTAAATGATGCAGCTTGTAAGGAAATATTCACAAAGTTAAGTGAAAAGCCTTACAAACAGTTGAAATTGGCAAATCCAGACATCATGTGACATAACATGCACTTCTGTATGCATGTGCACTTGTACTGGCTTCTTCTGCTACAGCATGACCCACCTCAGCAATAGTTTTAGTACATCTTGGTGGTCTGCTTGTATGTGGTCTTTCTATCCCAAGTGCAACCTGTATCCTCAAATATTTATATAAACTTATGCATGACAACACTGGAACAAGGCCCTCTGTGGATGTATGTACTTTATAGTATTTCTCGAAAGCTTCCTCAAATTTGCATACTTTGGAGTAATAACATTTCACTGGCTTATCTCTCTGTGCAATTGTCAGTTTAATATTAGTTGAATGAGTTGCACTATGATAAACAGACCCATTTATACCCAGGGAAAAGATTCAAAACAATGGCAGAAAACAATGAACAGAATATAGCCACAAATTCAATTTTTTAAAAGTGTATAACAGAAAAAGAAAGGTCATTTTTACATATTCACTGTATATTTGATAAATTTTTGTCTGAATACATTTTTGATGATATACCAAAAGAAGAACTTCACAAAAAATACTGAAAAAAAACGTAATGATAAAAATTATTTCAAGACTTATTCATATCTATTTGATTTGAATGGGTCGCACACAGCAACTACTGTATATATATATATTTATATATTTTAAAGATTATTGAAAAATGTTTATAGATAGATAAAACATTCACATTTAGATTGGTTGAGATTCTGTGATGCTACATTTGAACTGCAAGAAAAGGCACCTCCTTTATGATTTGACCACCTTTTGAAAACTGATTTATAGTGTTATTTTATTTGAGTATATAACATTTATGTCAATTTTAGATCAAGACTTTTGGTGTGCATTTTTGGCCTTTTAATAAGGCTCTCCAAACATGGGACTTGTGCCAAGGTGGTCATCACCTATTCAGAGCAATATTCATGACCAGAAATACTAGATAGAAATGTAAATGTAGATTAGAGTATATCTAAATGTAATGAGGCATTATACATATTGTTTGTTGTTTAAAATATGTATATTTATGATAATGTAAGCAAAGAATAATACATATTATGTTTTAGAACCAAAATGTCTATAGTGGAGGGGAGCTTTATTAGCTAATTGGGTCCCATACTAAACAAACTGTAATGATAAACAAATAAATGACATATGCTTTTGATCTCCACAGTATAAACTTTACGAGCAGTCTTATGTACTCTATGAAGCACGAGACATTTGATTAAATTTACTGTTCTGTTGGGAATGGTTCATCAACATGTGGGTATGCTTTCGGCCAAATGACACTCTGAATTATCCCAGTTTCCAGACAGTCAAGTTATACCCCAGAATCTAAGTTTTTTTAACTCCAGGTTAATAATGATCTCATAGTATACAAACACGTCAGAAATTTTGTTTTAGTAAGTTATAATCAGATTATGTAAAAAAATGCAGTTACTTGTTAAGTTATATAAGGTGATGGGTTTGGTAAAACATGCATTTCCCCATATCACCCACAATGGTTTCTCAAAATGAATGATTCAGACAATCAAGTGTATTCTTGCAAAGTTATTCAATACCAATAACACTGAACGAGCAACTACCATATATCTTGATATATTTTGCAACAGAGCAAAAGCAAACAGGTTATTCACCAAACTTACTAATGTTTGGCCAAAAAACACAGCTCTCAGTGGATGTGATATATAATATGCAGTACAGCTGGAACAGCTGATGCTATTAGTTGTAATGCTTAAAATATTTACATTTGGCATGATTACAAATTATCGTAAGGATTACTAATACATCTGGATTCTGAAAACTCATTGAAATCCTTGCTTTCCAAGCACTAAAGAGGAATTTTATGATAAATATTGGCAGGAATTTTATGTGAAAAAACTATATTAGATCACACATGTAGGTGTGAAAATATGAATTCAAGTAGCATTCACATACAAGTGGGTGACTACTAGGTTAAAATTTTATTTGTTATCACACAAGGAATTTCAATTTGGAAGGGGAAGGAGGAGGGGCCTAGTGAGTAAATGACATTGATTTGTGTCATAAAGAAATGGAAGAAAGCTAGAAAAATGTCTATTCTCTGAAATTTAGCTTTCTTGCTATATCTGTGTGCCCCAACCACTACATTCTCAAACAATATCATCAAATGTTAACTTTTAATCCTTTCTATGATTAAATACACTATTACTATTAAAAGAAAAAAGTAATTTTGTAACATGCTTTTATTTCCCCATGAGGAGAAGCAAATAGTAATTTGTTATGATTTGAGCATAAGTCATAAATAACAATATGAGGTATCAGAGTAGTTTCATGTGCAAAAATATTTTTAAGGTAATAAAACAGTCTGACAATATAAATATTTCAAACAAATCCAGAAGTTGATAATCTTTATAAGCTTTTTAACATGCTGCCTCAGATATGTAGCATTTTCTACATTTTAATGTAATGTTTTCTTGGATATTTGATGTATTGAAATGAGTTCTCAATTCATCTTTATCTATGGAGCACAATCATTTCTCTTTGAACTAATTACTGTGGCATAGAATCTTTAGAATTGATCCTGCATCAATGCATTCAGAGGTCATATTTTGAAAAATTGCATTCACATGTAAAATATACTGATAAATACATTCATTAACTGATTAACTTGAATCTCACTGTCCCCTTAATGGTTATGATAAATAAATTATTTAACCTTGATAAGAACTTCTGTGCAGGGCTATATTATAACTTCATAAAATGGGGCCTGTTGGTAGCTTGTTCCAAGAAAGGTGTATTTAGTACTACAGGGTATCCCTGTTCAAAAGGTAGGTCTCCACAGGCTGAATGTCTATACACATTTACAGAATGTCCTTCAAAATGTCTGCAATTAAAATTAATACAATACAAAACAAGGCTAACATTGCCCATTTTTGTACCATTAATCAGCCTGTATGTCCAAAAATAAACGTTTTCAAATTGCAAGACTTGTGGTTCACTGCTCACAATATTATTGGCCTACATGATTACAATACAGATTTTCATCATTCAATAACTTAATAAACTTAACATGAATGTTTATTAATCCAACACAGCTAAGATGATAACATAATGTCACTTTCTATGAGTTTAGCTGTACTTTAATATCCTTCTTATGAATAGTACATATAACAATGAATTATTTACACGAGTTATCAATACTAATAATTAAGTTTTAGACATTCAATATCAAGAAATTCTCTTGGAACATACTTTGTGAAGTAAGTACAGCAATCAAAAAGCTGGTAATGACTATATCATGTCAACAACCAACTGTCTAATTTTCCATCTCCATTTTGTTTTTTTACAGCAAGCATGAGAACTCCAGTGAGTGGGATAAATCCAAAACTTATACAAATGAGGTCCTGATGAAGACAATGAATCCAAAATCACTTTCACATGTTCGTCAGTGTCCAGTGGCATTATCTAGAAAACCTGCAAAGAAACAAGGAAAGCAATATTAATTTACTCATTGTTACAATGGCAACCAACTTTTGAAACATCCTCTATGAATGTTGTAGAATAAAATACAGTGTTGACTATGGGAAACTTGGTCTGCAATTGTTTGTTTATGATTTTGTAAACAGAAACTAAAATTATTCATCAATTTATAAATATTTACATAATATGATGTTTAACAATAATTGAATATCCAAGTTTTTACTCATAGATATATTACGCTGTTATCGACTACTATATCTATTAGATCCTTCCTCTGTAGCTGCTGAAACATATACTAATTCCATAAATTTTTAAGGTTTTAAACTTAACTTTACTAATGTGTATATCTTTGATTATCAACTTGTAATTTATCTTAACTTCAAGAACCTATTTTAACTATTAACAATATTACAATTACTAATAACATGTAGACTACAGTGCACTTTACTAAACTCTCTTAAGGCTTAAAAACAGAAACTTTCAGTTGAGTTTTAGAAGTATCAGAAATGAACTTTGATAGTATTTAAATATCAACCCATTGACTGCTGATTCGCCATAAAGGATATGGTCTACCTCCAGCAGTTGAATGCGAGTGTGTCACATATGGTGTATGACTTGGAAAAATTCCATGCACATTTAGAGTAGTCACAGTCAATGGGTTAATGCTTCTGATCATACTTACAATGTATTATTAGTAATATTACTAAAGGCTGTAAATATGCTTCCACTGATTTAACCTACTTTAAGACCATAAAATGCATTTTGCTGACACTTAACCAACATTTTTTAAAGATTCTGATTTAACTATTAAAAATACTAATTCTATCACAAAAGAAAATGATTCTTTAATGAAAACTATCTTACAGCTATGCAATAATCTTATATTCATGATTTTAGTTATATTCACTTTAGTAACATTCACATGAACTAAATTAAAGTATGAATTCAAACTTCAGTAACTGGTTTATGCACCATAAAAAGAGATTTAAAATCTTTTAAGTCTAAGAATTCATTCAGCTTCTATTTTACTCCCAAAAAGTTCTGATATTAAAATGTAATAATAGCAATAAGCCCTTTGAAGAGGTGCTGTGTCTATATGTGGTCTTTACGTGTAATATATCTAGTGTGAACAGAAAGAGATTGATATTTTGGATATGTTCAGAAAGGACTATGCATATTTATTAAATTCAACTTGTAAAATAATTCTTTTTACTTAACCATTCCCATCAAAACTTGCTTTTAAGTGATTTATTAATATCTTTAAGTAGCGATTTTGAGCATTCAACAATAACCATTTTGGTTACTCTTTCCAGAAATTTTGTTGTTCTTAGAAGATGTGTGCTTAGCTGCTTCATAGTGAAACACAACACACAAACTGGATGCTGCCATACATACTGAAGTAAATGGTATATCTTAAGTCAATGAAGAATAGCAAAAGTCTACAAACATCAAAACTTGATATTTTAATTTTCTATGAAAATTGTTTTTTCTGGTAATGAAAATTTGTTTTTATTTAATGTTTTATTGTTCCTAATAATTAATAGATTTAACAGTCCTTTCACTTAATTATTTTATGTTACAATAATCAATGTAATAGAAGCTCATAAGTGATTGATTTAATTGTCCAACTCTAATGATGAAGGAGAAAATAATTATGTACTTATACATAACAACAGTAATAACTATTCTCTAATACATAGAGAAAGAATAGTTTATTTAAAAGAACAAAAGCATCTTCCAGAGACCAAACTGTAAAAAATATAATAAAAATATAAAAGTTAAATAAAAACCTTTTTTTAAAACATTCTTATTTACTTGTTCTTTGTTGAGTTATCTTTTTTCCAATAACTTATCTTTTCTTAGAGAAGCAGCCATGTAATCTTTTTTGCAGATCCATGCGAGAATAATCAATTAGTTGAATGTAACTGATTAATGATCTCAGTGATTAATCAACTAGCAAATTCCACTAACCACCCAACTCTACTCATCATACTCATCAATAGCTGTTGTCTAATGATACATTTCTTTAATTGGGATTGGTCAACTTCCACAACTACCTTCACTAATACTTCCTCCTCATGTGATGTGTTCACCCTTTCATATTTATTATCCCACACTCTTTAACCCTTTTTACTGCTGAAGAAGAATAGTCCACTATTTGAAATTCCTCGAGTTTTGAGTCTTTTGAACTCTACTATCCTATTGGAAGGAGTTCAGAGGAAGATTACTAAGATGATTCCAGAGATGAAAAATTGCCTTATAGGCATATATTAATATCGCTTACCTATATTTTGAGAAAGAGAAAAAAAAAGGGTAATAGGTAATCTTATTGAATTTTACAATATTTTGTGTGGTATAAATTAATAAAGGTTTCTGACTTCTTTATGCTGTATTCTGAAGACAACAGGATCGGAAGACACAATGTAAGGTTTGAAAAAATTCAGGTGAGACACAAATTATGATAATGTTGCGTCATCGAGGTTACGTGACTAGTGTGACGCCACCTATTTTCTAGAAGTATCTTGTTCCTTCGTGAATGCCCTAGCATTTACTAGATATATGTTTTTCTGGTATATAAATAAGATGCTCACAACGTGACGGAATAATGTAATGTGTGTGTAGATAGTGAGTAATTGAACTGCAGTCAGAGAGAGACGTATTGTTGAAGTTAACGTTCGCTGTTTTGGCGCGATTGTTGAAAATAAGTGTATCGTGTAGTTGTATTCGGAAAGAATAAACCAGTTTTATTAGAAAGGATTTGTGTCGCTAAAGTTTCGTCGGAACGAAGTTACGGAAAGTTAATTAACAAACGGAGACGTAACAATAATTTGAATTTTAAAACAGGATGGTTGGTTTATGTAAAGAGTTGCCATCTGCTGACTGGTGGTTGTCATTTTACAAGTTTAAGAATGAATCAATTTTTGAAAATTAAAGGATGGGATAAAATTTTAACTCTTCTCAAAGACGGGCATGCAAGGAAATGTATTGACCTTTGTTATCCCTAGGTTATTTTCTCTTGCAGTTAATGCATCCTTACAGGGTCACTACTTGGGACAATAAAATGTTCCTCATTACACAGTTCAGTCACTTCAGTTTACACTGATGGCTTTAGGTTATTTTCAATATACCAAAATTTTTGTCCCAGTGACCTCAAATAATAAATTACTAGGTAGACCTTCAATTCTAGATATTTGCTTTACAAAGTCCAAAGCAACATTAAATAGTCCACTTTTTGAAACAAATATGTATAAGAATACCAAAGGCAATCAACTATGTGATTTTCTATTAAATATTACTTTAGAAAGTTTATTTCATTTAAAGAAATACATCTGGCTTGGAATGTTATGAAATAAATTGCTCTTTTGACTCCTTTCCAAGAACCTTTGAAATCAACTGATCTGAGAAATTCAGGCCTTATTGGCATAGGCTGTAGTTGGCAAAGTGGATATTTGTTTTAATAGTTATTTTGTATTTTTTGCTAAAAATCTGTAATGGTTCAGTTATTTAGGGACAGAAATAGATGTGTTGCCTTTCCAGGAGTGCTTCCTTAGGCTGGATACAAGTACAAAATACCTAGAATGTTGCAAGTCGTAAATAAAATATTATTAGGGATAATATGTTTAGAGCAGCTGGAAGTACCTGTGGAATAGTTTATGGTAAGGGTGAATTATTGAATTATGTGATAAAGGAAGTCTCCACTTTAATACATTAGGTAGTAGGATGTTTGGGAAATATACTTATGAAAGATAGTTTAAACTTAACTTGCATATTGGTGAGGGGCTTCGAAAAGTGGGAGTAAACAAACTGATAGGATAGCTAGAGCAATAATGATTTTGAAATAAAAGATTTAGAACACAAGTTAAATAACATTTTTAAGATAAGCCTAGCAGATTCAGAGACAAAAACAGGAGGATCAAATATAAGCTGAGGGGCTACCATTTTAATGTTCAGAATATTTGGAACAAAACAGATGAGTTCAGGGCTGAAGTTGAAATGAAAAACTTTGATATAACTGAAAATACTGAAACTTAGTTAGATTTCAATTTGGAGAATATTGACAATAGGAATTATTTTTAAATTCTAGGATACAAGTTATTTGATAGTGATTAGATTTTTTAAAAGAGAAGTGGCTCTTTATAATAAGAGATAAATTCAGCCTTTTTGAATTGAAGACATGAAAAATGGTAGTCAAGAAGTTAAATCTATATGGATTACAATCAAGTTTTAAGGTTAGAAATTTTTAATTGGCAATTGTTAAAAGCCATCTGATCAGACAGATGAGGTCAAAGAAAAATTATATAATGAAACCAAAAGTGCTACTAATAACAATACTGATGCATTAGTTATAGGAAACTTTGATTATAGACATATTGATAGTGATTTTATGTTGTCATATTGTGATGGAAACTGTTTTTTGATGTAATTCAGTAGGCTTTTCTATACCAAATGATCAGAGAGCTAACCATGGAGGATGCCACTTTAAATTTATTGTAACCATTAATGAGGATATCATTACAAGAGTAGAAGTGTGGGAAAGATTTAGGGAAAAGTGAATATTACCTAATTGGTTTTGACATATTGTTGCAGGTTGACACAAATGATTAGGTAAGAAAATTGCATCAATAGTGGTTAGGAAAAAAGACTATTAATCGGATTGTAGGGTGGTTGAATGAGAGAAATCAAATAATTGCTATTAATTGAGTCCGGTCATACTTGACTCTGTGTTACTAGTAGAGTGCCTCAGAGTTTAGTGTTTGGGCTTTTGTTTTTACTTATTTACATTAATGATACTGATAAGAACACAATCAGTAAGTTAGTGAAACTTGCTGATGACATTAAACTCTTGGGTATTTCTAACTGTATTGTGGATAGGAAGATATTATAGAATTCCTTGGTTCAATTGGTAAGTGGAAAAAAATTGCAAAATGACCTCTAATTATTACAAGTTTGAGGAATTAAGTGAGCATTATTTATTGGCATATAATCATTACATGTCAATGACATATATTTTTCATATCAGTACATATTTATTTCATGACAACTAACTTCTACCAATAATTACGTGCAGTCATCTTGTTTAAGCTTAAACAACAGTGTAAGATGTAACTTAACAGTCACACGATACTGGATGTACAAGATGTTTATCGCTGATTAGTTTGTAATGTAAAGTTAATTATTGCAAACATGATATGATGTATGCTGAGGCAATATATAAATACCTCACTTCACTGCTAAGCTAAAAAAGCTAAAGGGTTTTTGTTTGTAGTTTTCTATTAGTACAACTTATACAGGCAATAACATGTAGGTGGCAACCTACTGATGCCTGATTAGATTTGTCACTTGTCTAGTATTTATGAATTTTCTTCTGTAGCTAGTCTGTGTTAATAAACAGTACCTGGGATTACTTGAGCTAATAATGGCTATTGTAGATGTCCTAGTTGTTACATCAACACAACTAGATCATCACAAAGTGCTAGATTATGCAGTTAGGTTATCATGAGTTGGATCACATGTTTAACATATACAGGAGCCCACTCAATAACATAGCTGAAAAGGGATATTAACATTGTGGTGGATAAGTCATTTAATTCATCAAAGCAGTTATCTCTTGCTAGTTGTAAAGATAATAGAACTTTAGGGTGAATTTGTAGAGATACTGATTATAAGTCAAAAAAGATAATTATATAAATAATATATTTATTTACATAAATCACTAGTTAAGCTTCATTTGGATTATTGTGTACAGTTTTGGTCTCTTTATCTAAAAAAAGATGTCAACTTCTTGAAAAGTGTTCACAAGAATACTATTCCAAGATGAAAGGGTTATCTTACAAGGCTAAATTAAGATCTTTTTAACTCAAGATGAAAGGGTTATCTTGCAAGGCTAAATTAAGATCTTTTTAACTCAAGATGAAAGGGTTATCTTGCAAGGCTAAATTAAGATCTTTTTAACTCAAGATGAAAGGGTTATCTTGCAAGGCTAAATTAAGATCTTTTTAACTCATTTTCACTTGAGAAATAGTAAGATATGAGCTCATGAGGTAGCAATTTCCATTTTATATTTAATTATGAATTTGTATTGCTTATGTATTTTACCATCTATGGTTTGGTTATACTATATTTTTATTTGCCAGCTCACCTAGTTCCTAGAGTATATTAAATATTAAACATGTGATTTTTATATTAAGACACCAACCCGAGTTTCCTCAGATAGATACTGATTATGTATAACAAATGTTATGTAGTTAGTCATGTGACATATAAATTCATGATCTGGCATGGCAATCAAAAAGCTTAAAACTTGAAGTTACTGATGAGACAGGAGTTAGGTCATGAAATGTGACATGCAGGATATTTCATTCTTGTGATTTAACAATATCTTTTGAGAAGTGTCTAATATTGTTATTGTGAATAACCTTGAGAACTAGGTTTTCTCCTCCTGATTCTTTTTCATTATTATTGCTATTATTATTTTGTGATTTTTGATAATAACGGTATCACTTTTTTAGTATTTTGTGAATATTGGCATTTGTATTTGAAAATTGAATTATTTCATTACAATTGTGATTATTTCCTTATCAATATCATTATTGACTGATTATATTTTGTAGAGGTAGGTGTTGTGTTTAATAATTAAAATCTTCAATTTTTCATACCCTGGTGCTAATATTGTTATTTGACAGTTACAATATTTCTAGAGTTTACAAGATTATTTGGGAAATTATATGATTTATATGATAAAGACCTCTGATTCCCTTGTACCATATTCTGTGACTAACAGAAGAGGACATAACTTAAAGATCTGGAAAAGATAAGCTAGGCTTTAGTTAAAATGGTTCTATTTTACCAAATACAATGAATGACTTATGGAACAAGTTGCCAATGGCAGTAGTAGAGTTTAAGAGGAGTATTGATAATTTCCTGAAAACTAAAGGGCAGGTTTAAATTCTTACTTTTTTCAAGAGCAAGTGTACAAAAGACAGCCTTGAAGGACCAAATGGCTCCTTGTTGTCCATATGCTAATATTGTGTTGTGTTAAAAGACTTTCTATTTTATCTTAGCACCTGACATGAAAAGCTAGATTTAAGATGTGTATGTTTGGTGTTGCATATGTACAGAAAATTATTTTAGTCATCAATGCTTAAAAAAAGAAGCTTTGATAACAGGCATTTGTTTTTACAAAGAAATCACTCTTTGCAATAATCATTTGATAGTGTGTGTGTGTGTATGCACATATATATATATATATATTAATATATATACATATATTTATTCATAATAAATTGGCTACACTGTTTTACAATCACAAACTTAGATGTAGGTATGATGTATATTTTATCAGTAAATATCTATCATGGCACTTTTGATTAATGTTGTCATTATACCTGATAGTGATCTCACAGATACCTTACCTTAGTCACAACAGAAGATTTTTCATGTCCCTTCACTGAACCTTCTGCCTTTCAAAGGAACACCTTCTAGTATCATAACTTCCAGGTTAATCTTTCTAAGCATGTTGCTTTGAGATGCATGTACCCATATGTCCAAAGTACTTAATCCTTCTGGTATTAACTGTTTCTAGGTGTTCACTTTTTATTGTGTTATACTCCAAAAAGTCAAAGATGCTTAGTACTTCTAGTAGTTTCCTGTAATTTGTAAAATAAAAACAATATCAGAACTGTCTATAACACTAAATTCTGAAATATTTCCAGCCTTCAACAATCCAACTTCTAGAAGATATACATAAATAATTTTAAGTACTTATACTTAGTCAGAATTTATAAACATTGACTTGTTAGAATACTATAAATGATACCTGTAGCTACACCATATAGAATAAACACAATGTGAAAGCTATATATAATGTTACATGCTCTTGCTGAGAATTCAAGCTCTGGATTTGCCTTATATATATATATATATATATATATTTTTTTACTTAACTTTAAATTATAGAGATAAGAAATAGAGAGGAAAATAAAGGAAAGATCAAGATTCAGTAGCAAATCTCAAAATGATACATGCAGATACCAGTGAATTAAATACGCTTAAAGATACAGTATATGATATCTACACAATATTTTATTCCTAGATGGAGTTAGAATATAACACCACACAAAATGGAAACCTAAAATTCAGGCTTGGGTCTGTTGTTTATTTAAGCTTTCAGGCAAATGAAAACCTATTGATCACACTCTGGGCTAAAGAAAATGACATTTTAAGTTTAGGAAAATAAAAGCAGGACCTATAAATCAAATTACCAGTAAACAACACTTAGTATCCATATAGAAATATACAAATGTGTCAGCCTAAAGTATATACAAAGCCCCAAACACTATTATTTTCTATAAGAAGATATTAGCGATATTTATGACCCTGAGCATTTTACCAAGTTCTCTGAGGTTGACCTGAAACATGTATATATATTAATCCTCTCATTGTAAATATGAAGATTCAGATATTAAAATAAAAGATAAAAAACAGATATATTAGCTTCTTTCTTTAATCCTTTGTGGGTCAACAGAAAATAGAAAGTGAGGATTGGCAAATTGTTAATGCTTTATATATATTCTTATTTTTTAAATGGAATGGTCCTGGATGTTATAGGCTATAGTTAGGCTTACTTCTGTCGTAGGAAAAATTAGCCTGGAAATGAAACTTTGGAAACCATTTAGTGAAATGTGGTATTATAAAAGAGGGCTCACATGAAATCAATATAGGGAAATCTTGCCTTACTGATATGTTAACCTTTTTTTTAGTATTTTACTTATCATATGGATGATAAAAGTGTAAGGACTTGAAGTATGTCAATTTTCAAAAGGGTTCAGACAATGTGTTATACAGAAAATTAGCAAGAAAATCACATCATCCAGAGTTGGGAAAGACTACTTAGTACAGGTTTTCTCAAATGTCATTTGCAACCCCAATGATGGTTTTGGAAAACGTTGTTAGGTTTTGAAGCAAAAAACAAGCTGCTCCTTAACCAATCAATATTAAGTAAGACGGTTCTGTTAAAAAGCTATAGTCATACAATATAGCAACAAATACAGGAGGGTAAAAATTATCTTTTCTGTTTTAAAATTTAATAACTAACTATGGAAATATAACCATGCAGTTCTCAACATCTTGTAGCCCAACTCAAATAATTTTTATTGACAAGTTAGTAGACTTCTACATGTGTACCATTAGTGGCTCTCAGCAGTTTGAGTTGAGCTACAAGATGTTAAAAATTGTATGGTTATACTTTCTTAGTTATTTAATTATTAAATTTTTAAACCACTCTATGTTAAAGCTAGTGTAAGAAACAAAATATACAGTCTTAGTAATGTGGGAAGTTTCAACTGGGGGTCTCAAAGGAGTTGAAAAGATGCAACGAATCTCTTTGAATTTGTTGTTTCTGTAAATATGGATATATTCAAAGAGAGGTGTTTCATCTCCTATACCTTTTTGATGTCTGGTTGTACCACAAGTAAAGAATTTCTATACTTTTTCAAACCATTTTAGGTTTACCTACCAAAACTACACTAGAGATTTCTGAGTATAGCTGTTCCTATTTTAACCTTCAACAGATTACAAGGAAGGCAGTTAGTACACAACACCCACCACCAAGGTATAGGTGCAGCAGTTAGTGCACTCCATACTGTGAATCTAAGGATTCATATGTGGTTTGATTCCTGTTTCTGACAAAAATTTGCTTTGGGACTATAGATGCTCTATAACTATAAGAGTTATGGTCAGATAAAAGTAGCCTATGAGAAGAAATAGTACAGTAATGCAGTAGTTATACACATACAGTTTATTTTAAAATTCTTTCACAACCCTGAAACAATCATAAAACATGTAGAATACTTAAAAGAAGGGGTGTTCATAATCTTTTTGATTTCTTTGATAAGACACCTTTAAATATATTTTAATAACCTACGTATCTCAAACTTCAGTGAGGGTAAACATTCACGACCCTTAATTTGTTAGTTAACAAAAAATTATTGAAAAATATCTACAGTTTAAGATTATTATTGATTACCCGTCAGACTGTCCTTTTACTTTCACTATCATGCTTTACAGGTCTAGACTAGGTCTTTTAACTTCACTTATTTAGTTTAATAATACTGATACTGATAGGGGATAGTTATGAAAGTTTGCTGATGACATTTCTGGGTATTTACAGATATACTGAGGTTGATGAGGTACTACAGTCTGACTTGGATCAACTGATAAGTTGGACAAATAGATGATAAATGACTGTTTGGGTTACCATAATTTGGATCACATGTTTAGTATAGAACAGAACCCCATAGCATGACTGAATAAAAGGATCATGGCACAGTGGTAGATATAAATTACTCAAGCCAGTAAGGCAGTGTTTTGGTACTATAATAGTCAAACTAATAATTTTTAAGGATGAATATAATTATATATACATATTGATAGCATGTCAAAAGAATTAATTCTCTCTTTAAATAAATCATTACTTGTATAAATTTTAAATCTAATAATAATATAGTGAAAGTTTACTGAGAAATTGAGAATGTGATATCAATCATTTCAATTTTCCAGTGAACTTTAGCTATATTATTAGATTTAATTATTTTAAACATTATGCATATTACTGCATATACACATTTACATTAGTTATATAAGCTGCAAAATGTCTCCGTACACCTATGGTCCTAGAATTTAGAAATTAACTATATAATTTTTTGCACCGACAAAATACTTTTTAAAGTTTCAACGAATCAAACATAAAACTTGACAGTTATTTCATTTTCAAATTTCAGTATGAAGTCTTCTGAGGTTTAGCTAGTCCTGATGGAGGTGAGGGGCTATACTTTGAAGTTTATGATTCGACATTCTTGAAGTTTTAGTGGTATATCTTCTCATCTACCCAACAGCCATTACTGGTCTTATGTTCTTTCACAGCGACAGAGGGGATCTAAAATCCAATACCTAGACTTTTCTGTGGGTGAAACGAGAGCATCTAATCGTAATATTGCCAATATGGTCCAAATTTTGGCAACGGTGCCACAAAAATGCGAAGAAAAAAAAAACGTACCAGCAAACGTTTAATTCAAAACTCGAAAAAATTGCAAAAAAATTTTCAAGTTAAAAAAAGAAATTAACGTGAATTACAAAGGAACATATAAATATTTATTAAAGAAATTCGTGAAAAACGCAAGCAAACATAATTAGCATAAAGGCGTACAACA
>NW_013665670.1:523707-550132 GCF_000517525.1 Limulus polyphemus | reverse complement strand
TATTTAAAGGTGTCTTATCAAAGAAATCAAAAAGATGCATAAAGGCAATACAACATAAGGAAAATACGAAAACCAAACAAATTGCAAAATGTATTTGCTAACTGACAAAGCTGAAACTAAGAAATAATAAGCGCATTAATAACAAAACTCCAAAAACAACAACATGAAAGAACAAAAACAAAAACGATTTAGTGCATAAAATAAAACAACAAGAAAAACCACACACTTTATAGGCGTAGTAGCCTGATAGTTGTAAAGGAATATGTTTCTTGGCAAAGCTTGGCTCTCTTTCTTCCGTTAAGTTTATAAACTATAATTATGGGAAATTTTCTGCTCACACCCTGATTGCTTAGTAATGTGCATAAGGATTTATAACGCTATTATTCGGGATTTGACGTGTGAAGTAGGTTCAGTACAGATAGCCTATTGTGCAGCGTTGTGCTTAACAACAAAATTCAGTTACTTTCTAAGACTACACAGGGCTTACAACAAAGAAAAAGAAGCAATGAGTGAGGTGAGGATACAATCTTAGACTGTTGTAAGGATTATGAAAGGCAATTTCCTCAACCAAGGGCTCTTTCTAGAGAGCTATGTCCAACTTATCAATCTACCCTTGTGCCTAAGAGGTTAAAAGGTGGTCAGCTGAAACCATTGCTGTTGCACAAAATACATCTCTACTAATCTTTCCTATGCGAGTATGTACATGTTTCATTACGGCAATGGCCAGTTTGGGTGCCTCAAGATCAACTGTGTGGTCACTTAGGTGTACATTGTCTATACCAAGCACAATCAAGTGCTGTTCAGGGTTATCTGTAATTAGAGAGGGAGGGGAAGTACGAACTGCTTATCTCTCCATGATCCCAGACCATCAGTGCACAATGATAATGTGGATATAGAATGTAATATTGACATATATCCTTCCATACAGCTACAGACCTCTTCCATGGAAACCAACTTCTTCGGGATCTGCATATCTCCAGACTTTCAAAGGGAGAAAAATGTGTGAGTCTAGTATAGTTGGTGTTGTAAGTGCATAGAGTTATAAATACTGGTAGTAGTCACCTGTCTGCACCATCCATTTCATAATGATGGTGAGTTAAAGCAGGTTAAGCCACTGGTGTTTAATGTGCATATAATTGGAATTTCTTGGTCACATAGTTAGCAGGAATAGAATATCTACTAATCATATGAATATTACAGTGGCCAAGAACTAGCCCTATCATGAGGCCAAATTAATAACCTACAGCTTTTTGGTCTTGCACTATTTTAGTGATAGTCTGTGATCAATTTCCTAAAATTAACTACACCACTCTCTCTATTGACTAAGGCTGGCATACATTTTCGATGAACATACACATCTGAGCAATTAACACGGTCCTTAAAGCGTGCTTTGGTTAAATCATTGGTGTTTTTTTTTTCTTCAAGACAGCCCATTTATTCTAGATATTGATGCCAGTGATGGTAGAATTAAACCAAAAATTATAATCAAGATTTATATGACAAGTTTGTTTGTTGAATTTTGTACAAAACTACTCGAGGGCTAACTGCGCTAGTCAACCATAATTAATTGTACTTATGGATATTGTTGGTCTATAATAGTCTTCCTGAAACACAGTGAGGAAATTTTTCTCTAAAACTGCACGCAAACTTGAAGTGGACTGTAAAGACTTTGGGAGAATGTGTATCATTTTACTAGAATAACCTGAATTATTATTATTATTATTATTTTGCTTATCTGAGTTAGTGGGTTGTCAAAACTCGAACTTGGAGTACTAGATGAGAAACATAGGATTCTTATTAGTTGCCTTGTCTGTTATTTTAGACTGTATTTGTTTGAATATATTTGTCTTCGAGAACATGGAAGGTAGAATGGTGGTGATTAATTATGTCCAAAATGATTGTTTTTATTGTTTTCACCCATTCATAAATGTGTCTTTTCGTTGAGAGGGACAGCATGTAAAGAAAACAGTTTACACCTCACAAAATGAGAAACTTGATGGCCCTATTGTTTTTATTACTGATTGTAAGGGAATATTTTACAGTTGAAGTAGTTTTTGCGAATTTTTGTTTTAATGTGAAATACTCCAGTGGAAAAGCGGTAAGTTTACGGACTTACAATGCTAAAATCCGCGGTTCGATATCTTGCAGTGGATATAGATAGCAGATAGCCCAAAATGACTTTGCTCTAAAACAAATAAATAAACAAATTACAAATGGGAAATCACAATTACTTGTTTATTTACAATGAAATACTGAATAATATGAATGAAATATAAAAAATATATATATATTGTTTTCTAGTATCAAATTATAGAAATTAACAATTTTTGAACTTCGTAAACATTACTGGATATTTTATCTTAGTATTGATATTGAATAAGGTAGCTGTTATACACGAATAACATATTTATGTTATATTCTACATAAATGTATAGTTTTAGCGTGAATAACAGTTTGCCAAGACTACAAGTAGAAGTCTTCCACAAAAACACTTAGCCGAACATGTTTTCTGCTTTTAATTTTGTTACTGCTATTGTAGTTAATGTTTGTTTCGGGTTTGTTAATGTTTGTAAAACTACTCTAGGAACGCTAGTCATTCCTAATTTTGAACTAATAGACTAGAATAAAGACAATTATTCAAAAGCACCCACTGTCAACTCTTGGGCTAATGCTGTCAGACCAAAGGGTTGGATTTGGTCGCCACCATGGCTCAATGTGAGGAGCGCGATTTGTTTTTGTTTCTCTGCGTAACTGGATGCGAATGATAGTCATATATAACCACAGTGCGGCTTGCTATTGGCTGGAACACGCTCAACGCTTTTCGTAATAGATTACTTAATTCTCTGGAAGATTAGTCGAGTGATAGCCTTAGTTATTATTTCTATCCTTCTATTAATTTCTAAAATATTAACATTTCACATGTTATTTTCACATGTCGTGTATAAAAGTCCAATCGTAGCTTATACCATGAGCTAGCAATGTTTCATCGGGAACTTCCCGATTTCAAGATATATCTTTATTTACATGATATAGCCTGGCTGCGACTTCTTGGAAGTGGACCTTCTGGGGAGTTACTTCGTAATATTATACATGATTGGTTGAAGGTTGAGAAACGGAGTTTCTTCCCTAATTTTTACTTGTGTCTTGGATCTTTCTCAGTCTTGTCCTTGTCGTCATATAGTTCAAGTTCCAGTTTTATGCTAGCAGTCCGGTCTTAGTTCTGTGAAGAAGTCAACTGCTGCCTTAAAAGTTGAAGAGTCTTTCTTGACATTTAGGCTTGAGTTGATAATTAAAATTAATGATCTTTGATGCAGCTAAAGAAAGAAAGAAAGCTTTAGAGTTTTGCATTTAATTAGTAAAGATTTTCAAATACACAGCAGCGTTTATTACACAGATGCTCCACTCTGTATAGCCACACTTTGATGATCTATACCCAAAGCTCTTTCATATTCATTACCCTGTCGGTTAATGAAATCCTGCGAATTCTTTGTTGACCATTCTCGCATAAAATACCACAAGTTAAACAGCTTATGATAATGGATTTTTAAAAATTAAGAATCTTATATGAATAAAATGTTCTATTGTGCTCTTTATTTTCAGCAATAAAGAGGGTTAATCGCACTTTAAACAGGTGATTTGAATATCCTAATGCAGTGGCGTTTTGTTGCAGATGTGGGCAGTTGTGCCACGGGCGACATGTTTAGTACCTATTTATTTGGTTCACCACGTATTTTTCCTAGCATTGCCTGGTGGTTTGGGCGTCCGGTTTGCAATCAGCAGATTACGGGGTCGAAACCTGCATCTCTTTCAGTCATGGGGGCATTAAAATGTGACGTTCAATCTCACCCTACGTTGGTAAAAGTGGTAAAAGTAGAGTTGGCTTTGAGTGTTTATTGACTACTTATCTTCCCTCTATTCTATTACTTCGAAATTAGGGACAGTTAGCGCAGATAACTCTCGAGCAACTTTGTGCGAAATTCAACAAGTAAACAATTTACGGCGTATTTCAGGTTATTCGTTAGCACAATGCTGCTACAGTATACTCATGGTACGAGGAAGAGAAAAAGTCCTTCGGAAGAGAAACGTTCATCTAGTGAAAACGTTTTAAACAGCATCGGGAGCTTCCGGAATTACGCTCCAATACAATCTGGAGCAACACAAGTGAAGAATATGGTTACGAAAGAGAACCCTCTCACCTAAGAAACAACAACAACAACAAAACATTGTGATGAAGCTGAGAATATCTCCTGCTACCATTATATAACAATTAAGGATTTGAAGTTGACGAAGAGTACACGTTCACAAGCTTCCAGTAATACTTTTAAATCCATGTTTATTTTTCATATTAAAAATCTCCGAAGGAATGGAGTCACAATAATCCTGTTGAACTACATAAGTTCCACCGATGCAGCCACAATGTAATTTTGTAGAATATGAGTGCTACTGATTGATTTTCTTCCCTCTGGTCAGTAGTTTTAAATTAGAAACGACTTTTTCTGAATGTTGAAGTCTAACCTGGTCGTTTTATCCATGTATTGCTTAAGTAGGTAATACTAAATACACAGTAAGTTCAAACAAGCGGTTAAAGTCTGTAAAATTTTCCAAGATCAATACTAGTAATTGTTTTGCAGTATTGTATTAGTTGGATAATAGTGGTCGCCGTGTTATGCTTTAGTTGACAAGATCAAAAAGTTTTCTATACACTTAACAGGGACATACTCGTTTTAATATATGATGTATTATAAAAATAAGGAGAATCAAACAAAAATAACTTATAATGTTTTGTTTTTTTATTGTTATGCGTATCAGCAAAATCGGAAATAAGGATCAAACTTTATTGTTTAAAAAATAAGCATTTTTCACAATCCAACACAGCCAAATTAATGTATTACAATAGTGACTATTTTCATTTGTTCGTTTCAAATATTTTAAATTTCCCATATATATTCCTCTTTCTACCTCTCTTTACAGATTTACATATTAATATGAATAAGAATATTTCACAAAGAAAAATTTTCAAATAATTTATTTTTAATCTTAAAATAAATCACATTTTTAAAAGGACGTTTCTGGAAAAGGATATTAGGATTATACGAGAAGGTGACCAATAAAACTGTTTTTGCGAGATAATAAATTTACTTTTCTATGAATGCTACGTTACACGGACATATAAATGGTGCATGCAGTGCATACTAGAGATAAATCTCGACCATAGCATTTAATCTTTACAATCACAAAATTTTCTTCTTACCAGTTTGCATTGTTAATCATTTCAATATACTCATTTTTGAATAGTTGAAAAATAATAAAAACAGGCAATTTATTTTCAGTGAAATCAATTTTGCTAGAGCTGAATACTAAGAAATATACATCCGGAATCACTTGTTGAATGTTCATGAACGATAAATCTGGAATAATTTCTGTAATGTAGTTACTCCTGGTTGTCAATAGAAAGTATCTGACCATTCAAAATTATTAATATATACATTGTCAGGTTTTATTACGTATGCGCCTGATTCCTTACAGTAGGTGCCCGTGACTTGTTGGCGATAAATTTCAACAATTAACAAACAGCTTACAATAATAAATTAAAAGAAGTCAAAAGTAAATACAAATTTTAGTTACATTGCTGGTTGTCCCAGTTGTATCCAGAGCTTTAAATAATAGTCTCTTTTGTTGTCAAAGTCCACACAGGCTAGTTTCAGTTACCTTAGAACACAATTTGACAAGACGAATTATTATTCTTGCTCTTTTGTTACAATACAGTCTGTGATAATTTCACTTGAAAATCACCACTGTAACTGTTGGTTACCACGGTTATATCCATAGATTTAAATAATTGTCTCTCTTTCGTCAAAGTCCATACAGACTGGTTCAATTACTTTAGAACATAATTGACAAGACGAATTCTTCTTCTCTACTCTGTTGTTACAATACAATCTGGGATAATTTCACTTTAAAAGCAGCCACTATACGCTCTTTATGGCTAAACTCACAATCACGCCGTCTCGACCTATTTAACTCGAACTACATTTTCAACGCGTATTTACACCCCGACAAAGATCTAGAACGTTCCACACAATACAGATATTATGATGCAATAACACTCAATTAAGAGAATTAGAAAATAATTTAATAACATGATGCATTAATATAAGAACCATCAATCCATAACTATTGAACTACACAATGTATGATTCGTAAACAGTTACGTAAACAAAACTGCGATAAACTATCGCTTCTAAAAATAACTAAATTTAACACTCTCGCTATGTATACTATATAAATCAAAACACTCGCAACTTAAACTGAAACATTCACATGTATCTAACATCTATATTATGTTATTTATTATTAACATCACAATACATTTTCGTGGAATTAACTGTTATCTGAAATAATGAACATGACATATACAAAAAAATTTCTGCTACAAGAAGTAACTTTAAAATTTGCACAAAAATATTTTATTATATTATACATGTTTGTTTCATATTTGTATTTCTGGAAAAGCTACTAAGGCTATCTGCTACTGTCCTTAATCTTGAACCATGGACCAAAGTGAAGGCAGTCAGCTAGAAGCACCATAGTGCCTACTATTTACGCTAAGGCATTGACTGCCTTTCTTATAACGTTCTCATAGCTTAAAGTGCGGGAAATATTTTATGTTATGGCACTGATCAGAATGCGGCTCGCCAGCTCCAAAATCCAGATCTCTATTTCAGAACCAACCCTAATTACCGTGAGGAGGAAAGTGAATTAACTTTTCCTCTCGAACAGTCACTTAAAAGAGGTTATATGAACAAAGTATTTAACCGTAAGCATTCAATCGCAGAAACATGTTCGTAAATTTTTAAACTTGCAATATATCATGATTCAAAGTATGATAGATGATCGTCCACCTAAATAGATAAGTGACATTGGCCTATGTGCAGTCAAAACTTAATTACTAAAGTCACGTGACTCATAATGACAGAATGCGCGCTATACAGCGTGGAGACGAAAGCAAGTACCAGAATTTATAAAAATAATAATTGGTAAGCCAATGTTTTCAATATAGTAATATTCACCCTAAACATTTTGGTACCACATCTGTCTAAAATTTTATTTGCTTTTCACCAGATATTTTCTAGAAAAGTGCATGGAATTTAAATGTGAATATTGAGGGTATTTAAATAATTTAAGTGACTTTTTAAATTTTATAAAGAGAGTTATGAGAAGAGTATATTATTATCATTTTATTAAATATATAAGCAAGATTCTCTAAAGATGATAGTGCTTTGTTAATTGGTCATTGTTCTAAGCAACAATAAAAACAATATATTAAAGTTTACAACAATCTTAAAATACAAATACATTTTGAGAGTGTTGAAAACAGTTAAACGCATTATTTGTTGAACATTATAACTTACATTATTTAAGTAGCTTGCGTAAATTTGCATAAGGATAATTTATAATATTCATAATTCAAAAACATTCTGATAAAGGGTCACGGGTTCGAATCCCCGTCACACCAAACATGCTCGCCCTTTCAGCCGTTAGGGCGTTATAATGTGACGGTCAATCCCACTATTCGTTGGTAAAAGAGTAGCCCAAGAGTTGGCGGTGGGTGGTGATGACTAGCTGCCTTCCCTCTAGTCTTACACTGCTAAATTAGGGACGGCTAGCGCAGATAGCCCTCGTGTAGCTTTGCGCGAAATTCAAAACAAACAAACAAACATTCTGATAATGCTCAACATTCTTTAATTGAGCATTCTGTTGAATAAGGTTCTTAACATCTTCGCGCGCCCCAGTGGCACAGCGGTATGTCTGCTGACTTACAACGCTAGAAACCGGGTTTCGATACCTGTGGTGGGCAGAGCACAGATAGCCCTTGTGTAGCTTTGTGCATAATTATAAACAAACAAACAAACTTAACATCTTCGCTGTGGTTTTCAAGGTTTTATCTTAAGTGGCTCAGAAATAATTATACAGGCTTACGATGCTAAAATTTGCGTTTCGGTATCTATGGCGAGCAAAGCACGGATAGCCGATTATGTAGCTTTGAGCTTAACAACAACTAAACCAGACCCAAAACTCAGCACGTTTCTATGATGATAAATGATCCCCGGCTGGTCAGTCGTAAGTTTATGGACCTCCAAAGCTAAATTCCAGGATTCGATTCCCTGCTGTGGACAGGGCTCAGATAGCTTATTGCTTGGCTTTGAGCTAAAAAACAAATCAGATGATAAGCTGTAGGTTAATATTATAATTACTCGGTATATATCTTTACACTGAAACACGATTAACGATCATCTTTCTTGTTTTAGTTAGTATTTTTATTTTTACTTAATAACTTAAGTTGTTTATTTTTAATATCGACCGTTTTATTTTTTATTACGCCATGATTCAATACACATGGTGGGCAGAGCACAGATAGCCCATTGTGTAGCTTTGTGCTTAACTTAAAACAAACAAACAAACAAACTTAATACGCCATGAGTAATAACCTTAATTTATTCTGTTTTTCTATACATTATTTACAGAGTTAATATTCGCATGATTATTAACCGTTCTATTAGTAATAAAACAGAAATAAGAAGTATAGACATATTCCTTTACAATACTTGGATCTAATTTTGTTCTGCAATTAAGCGTATGACATAATAAATGCAATGTATTTCTTGGTTTTGGTCAGATTTTTTATAAAATTTCTAACAAAAAAATCAAGATGAAATGTTTCTCGAACTTTACGAAGTTTCTCGAAGTTTACGAACTTACAATAATACTATCAGGGATTCGGTTCCTTTGAAGCCCATGTCAGTAAATGGGGTAGGTAAGAAAGTGTCGCAGTTCAGCGCATCGTATATCACAAACTGTATGACATAGAAGTTAAAAGTAGTATGCAGATACAAATTCTATAGTCGTCACATGTTGCCACTTGAGGCGCTACAGCAGCTGTTCAAAATGTACTCTTAAAATTATTCTGAATGCGTTGCATTTGTGTGACAATGGACATCACAGTAACAATGCAGATCTCATCTCGTATGTTGTTCGCTTCCCGAACAACTTCATCCTTGAGGTCTGGAATTGTGCGAGGCTTCCCACAGTACATGCGTGGTTTCAGTTACTCCCACAACCAGGAATCGGCTGTTGTTAGGTCCTTTGAACGAGGTGATCATTAAGTGGAATGACTCTGTCCTGAAAATTCTCCGCAAGACGTGTTTCATCTAGATACTGTTTCGCAGAGAAGC
The DNA here is from genome assembly GCF_000517525.1 of Limulus polyphemus. NCBI lineage: Eukaryota > Metazoa > Arthropoda > Merostomata > Xiphosura > Limulidae > Limulus > Limulus polyphemus. The sequence goes on along the minus strand of NW_013665670.1, from coordinate 540,899 downwards.
AGCAGCATGCAAGAAACAGTACGGTTTATTATATTTCATTGCTGTAGCATGGGAATCATATTGGTTGTAATCATTCCTTGATACCATGCAGCACTGTTTGCGAATATTTATAGTTCATGTCCTGATGGTTCTTCAGTCATGAAACCACACCACATTGTCGCCTTAGAATCATGGAGGTGCGTAAGAAATGTTACACTCAGGATAAGTTCCGAACAGCTAATACACTTTTTTGTTCACATTTTAATGGTCTGTGTTGATTTATTGTTTCAAGATTCTACCTCTGACATCCATTACAAACAGGATAAACTATTTTGTTCATTTTTTAACAGTTTGTGTTGATTTATTGTTTTAAGAAAGGGCGAAGTGTACTTCATCAGCCCGTAATATGTTAGTGGGCCAAGAACTGCAACATAAAATCAGTACTTGAACATGATGAATATCGTATAGAAATATTCGAAAAGTTGACCAAAGATCAAATTGAAATTGGCAAAACCAGATACCCGGAGAAATAACATGCGTTGCTGCATCTACGTGCGGGTGTGCTGGCTAGTTTTATTATGGCATAGATTATCTCAGATATAGTTTTAGCACGTATCGTGGCGTGCCTGTAGGTGACTTATCACAAGTGCAATCTGTCTCGTCAAAGTTTTATATGAAGTTGCGCACAGCAACACAGAACAAGGACATCTGTGGATATTAATCACTCTACGACATTCCCTGAGAGCTGCCTTGGCATTGCATCCTATGATATAATAACATTTCACTAGTTCACATTTCTGAACACTTCTCAGTTTCATGTTGGTTGAATGAGCTGTACTGCGACCGTTAGAGCCATCTATATTCATAGGAAATAAGCGAAAGAAACCTAAGTGGCAACCACGATGGCAGCATATGACAAATGTGCATCCTCATGATGTCTTAACATCCCTGTAAAATTTCACCTTCCTATGCTACACCGTCTGTGAGATATGACGCGCTGACCTACGAACATTTCTTTATTCATTCTTTATAATAGAACGATGAATCAGTAGAAAAGGAAACCAAAAACATATTATTTGAATTTGAGAACTTATGATACATTCATCCTCTTTTTTTGATAATGTAATTAACAATATTCAAATTGAACTTTAAATAAAATTTTATGTAAAAAAAATATAATAACTATTTTACAACATAAGATAAAAATATTAATTTTCATGCAAAGACAAGGATCAGTCATAAAATATAGTTTATGTAAATTAAATTTTTAAAGCTGCAATAAAACTTATCACCTTAAGGCATCACACAGAACCTGGGAGGAGAAATGGGAAAAAATATTCAAGACGTGTGCACGACATAATTATTTTTCCCCCCATGTCCCCCTCGGCCTCTTTAACATCATAATCTCAAAAGATTATTTCTTTCTAGGTAAGCAAAATTGTTTAACTTATTTACCCGTTCAAACCCCAGTAATCTCTTTTAAGTACTTATCATATATTTAATATGTGCTATGTGATTAGCTAATGACCCACTTAAAGTCCCCTGGTGAAATAGCGGTAAGTTTATTTAATATGTGCTATGTGATTATCTAATGACCCACTTAAAGTCTCCTGGTGAAATAGCGGTAAGTTTACGGATTTACAACGCTAAAATCTGGGCTTCGATTCCCTGTGGTGGACACAGCAGATAATTCGTTGTGGTTTGGCTCTAAAAACAAGCATACAGACGTACAGACCTATCTACAAATCGATGAAAAGTTTTCGGTACGAACTAAGTTTAAGTTTGTAAGTCGATTTACGGAAAGATTAAAATAGCTTACTAATTTTTTATTTTATAGAAGTATTATACTACTTAATCCTATTTATTGTATCGATCGACATTGTAAATCTAGCGCGAAGAGCTAATTAACCCCTATTGTAAAGTTAATGTTATTCTTCTTGGAATTAACGTTTTTAACCTAAAGTGAGTTTCATCAGCACAAGTTACTGGAAGTTATGCCTAATTTAGGCTAGTCTCGTATGCTGGTTTGATAACTTAGTGATTAGATCTTAAGATGTCGACTGTATCAAATTCATGCTTCAAAATATTAATGAAACTTAATGCTACTATTTTAGTTTTATGTTATTTTTCATTGGTTTTGTACTTTTAAAGTTTTAAGCCAAGAGTTTATGCCTTTCCTTGATTTCTTGACTTTCTACTTCTTTGTTTTTTAGCCTGAAGTTGACAGTAAAGCTAGAGTATCGCCATTAGTGTATTTCCATCTTGTCTTTTAAATTCATTTCTAACGTTGAAATTAATGGATCTTCCCCAGCTACATATTTATTTACTTCATAAGTTGATATAACTCATTCATAAAATTAAAACATTTTAATGTATTTATAGGTGGAGTATAAAAAAAGAGTGATATATTAGGGACAACATCAAAGCTCTTGACCTGGCAAGATCTGGAGGTTAGGGTAGTGGGTTTCAATCCCATCACCAAACATGCTCGCTCTTTCTTGTAGTAATCATACTTATACTTACCCATGTGTCGTTCTAACATGATTAATATCTTTAAAATCTGCTTCTAAGAATTGAAATTTTCATTGGAACATTTCAAAGTTATTTTATTCTGAACAGAGTGAAAACAATATGTTACTTTTATGCTTCAAATCGTGCACGTGTCTTCCAAAATTAAAACGAAGTAATGTTACGCTTAAAAATCAAATAATTACTGAAGAGGTTTGATTTTCACAATGTTTACATTAACCAATATGAAGGTTTGTTTTGATGCAAAGTTTCCAAATTGCGAATTGAGAAATATTTTAACAAGAATTAGCGTAAAAGAAATGTGCCTTGTTTAACATTGTTGTATGATAAACATACCAATGGAGTCGTTATATCTCAAAATGTACTTAAACATGATCACACACATGTTATTTGAAAGGTTCTGTACCTTTTCTATGTTTTGCTTCTGCAAAATACAACGTAGACAAATCATGCGCTACGTGAATGTTTATTAAAGGAAATGCAATTATGATCTATGTCATGAAATGCAAAAGTTAATGATTGCTCATTGGTTGAAGGATTGTGACTATTATACAGGTTAACCAACAAATAGTAATTGTGATCTAAAATAGCAAATCATGATAATTTTTTATTATTTATTACATATAAGTAAAAAGTGAATTATAAGTCTAAGGTTCGTAGCTGTGGTTTTATTTTTTTTAGAGCGCTTAAACGCGGATTTTGGAATTATTTAACAGCAATATAACTCAGCCAATATTTATGTTTGGTGACATGAAATATTGTAGCTTTTGTAAGAAATATTATGGCAAATATAATTACTAAAGTTTATAACATATTTCTATGAACAAATAAACAACTTTAATCAATAAATATATAATTATACACAGTTAAGCAAATAATCTTGGTCAACTTGTACTTATCCCCCTCTACAGCTCATCTGTAAGTCCAAAGGCATATAACTCTAAAAACTGGGTTTCGATAATCGTGGTTGGTACAGCACAAATAGACCATTGTGCAATTTTGCGTTTAACGACAAACAAAAGCAAAACACGTGCACTAAAGTTGAGTATAAGATCTTCAGTAAGAAGGATATTGTCATAAAATGTCTACGTGATGTGAAGTGTCCTTGAATTGTTTTTTTTTTTGTTGTAAAAATACTAAATAAATGAAAGTTTAATCTATTTGGGCTAAATTACATTCGTGCCTATAACATTCATATCACTCACTGCAACACTAGAAGCTGAAAGCAGATTAATTTATGGTAAAAAAAAGAGTAAATTTCGCCGAGTCTCATGTTTCACTTATGTGACATTACACAGCTTTGTTGGGATGGAAAGATAATGAGGTGCAGTTAAGGCCTCGTTTATGTACCTTCTAAACTTAATTTATGTTAAAGGAACATCCATTTATACATCAACTAGTCGCTTCAAAAGAACGCATAAAACTGCAAGGAAGCATTTCAAAATGGTCCATAATGCCTTAAATGAGCACTTTCTCGGCTTTGCATCCTTCTCTTTAAGCTTAATGGCCAACACATTTTTATTCTTGAAAACTTGCCTTATCACACTTGTAAGCGCCATTTTTGTGAAGTAGAATAACCGCATTATTTGACATTTTCAAGCAACTCTGAGTTCATTTAGATAAATAATTATATAAAATTCTTCATCAAGTTTAAAAATAGAATGTCCCATTTATCCTGTTCTGCGATAAAGTAAACATTTTTGTCTTGAAATTGCATTTTATAATTACTGCTATTGTCAAGATAAATGATTTAGTTTAAAAACTACTTTATTATGACTTTGTTTTTAATTTGAGGAATTTGACACTACTGTAATTAACTACATTTGTTACTCATTTCTTCACCATTTAATTATGAATAGGACAAATACCCAACGCGATCAGATTTTGCACTGTCCCATGAAATCCGATCTGCTTGGTTAATAATTTTGTGATGAATCGGATAATTACATATGATTTCCATCAATTGATTATTTCTCAACATTACAGAGGCATGATACTACTTGTACGTGCGTCATATATAATAGGTAATGTGTTGTCTAGCCTACTGGTGCTTTCTACTAGTTTCTAAACATTGTAGTATATTCTATGTGCTGAACCCACCACGTCTATCGTTATGTAGTTTAAGTATACATTTCACACACGTTGTGTTGGCATTATATGCCACAGGTAATCACGGTAGCGACAGCCACAAAATCAGCAAGCACAACGCAAACAACAGTTTCAGCGAGACTTGGAGGATTTAAAGCACTGGCTCACACCGCCACGTGCCACATTCCCTTAAAGGGCCTGCAATGGCATCTCACATATGTGGAATTTTCCATCAAAGTTTACATCCTTATTACTTTTTCAAAAAACAAGCCGAAGTAACTAGATTAATACTATACTATAATGAAATGATAGACCACGCCTGAGGCACATTTTCAATATATAAAGCCATACTATTATCCGATCCGAAGATATCTGAATCAGAATGTATATCAGGAACCGAATATCTGATCAAAACTATTATTTGTCTCATCCTATTTGATCACATATTAAAAAGTACGTTTTTAAGCAACTTGGACTTGTGATCCATATAGTGTTCAAAGCATGCTTTATAGTCTTCAGATTGTTTATTGTCTTTTAAAAATGCACAACTATTTAAGCCTGGTGTTTATGGTTATGGTGCTACACTCGCAATTTGCGTGTTCGAATCTCATCACCGAATATGCCTGCCCTTTCAGCCATGAGGACATTATAATTTGACGTATAAATAATCTAGTCTATCTTCTACGTTTGGGATGGTTAGCGCAGATATCTTTCGAGTAGCTTTGCGCAAAATTCAACAAACAAACGAGTATTCAAACGTTGTAACTTGTAAACTTGGGTCTAACTCTAATTACAAGTATTTGGAATAAGTTAGAAAAGTGCAGTTCAACTTGAACATCAGATCATTATCGAGTAAAGAAATAGTACTTACTGTTTTGATACATACACAAAAACGTTTATTTAAGTTTGTTCAATCAGTAGACCAATTACGCAATTTTTTCTTTAGACCCTTTTTATTATAATCTTACAACTTTTTTTATTAAGCAATTTATAAATTGTATTGATTAGTTATTGATTTTTATTACAATATTTCTAGTAATGTTTTGTTTAGAATAATAATCTGAATAAATCAAAATAATTTAATAATAAAAATAACTAAATGTTTATCCACCTGAACTAGAATTATGAAAAATATTTCTTTTCGCACAGCTCCGTTACAGTACGTCTGCGGACTTACAAAGCTAGAAACCGGGTTTTGACACCCGTGGTGGGCAGAGTACAGCTTGTCCATTGTATAGCTTTGTGCTTAACTTTAAACAAACTACGGGAATCAAGATCGGATTTTTTGAGTTATAAGTCTTGAGACTTACCGCTGAGCCACCAAGGGGCGGTGAAAATTATCTTGAGTTTTCCTATGCAAGTTATTTCTTAATCTTCTAAGCATATGCAAGGTTGGTTGTTTGTAGTTAAGCGCATATTTCGCAATATTACGAAGTACTTAGTTTTGAAGAGCACAAAGCTACACAATGGGCTATCTGCGCTCTGCCCACCATGAGTATCGAAACCCGGTTTCTAGCATTATAAGTCCGCAGAAATACCTCTCTGCCACTGGGGGGGGGGGGGGGAGGCACACACATGCATGGTAAAGTGTCGTTTGTGTAAGTCTTCTATTTTTTATTTCATAGACGAAGATTGAAACCTTCGAAGAATCAGAACAACTTTAGATTGTATGTCGTAAATAAAACAATCTTTTCGTTCGCAGAAAACCTTCAAACTTTATAAAACGTAATAGTAAGTTTTAGATTCAGTAATGAGTACTTTCCTCACGGGTGTTACAGTAGATTGAGTAGAATATGCACGACGTCCGCTGTATTCGCTTAAGTGCTAAATTCCATTTCGTTTACAACTTCATATGCTAAATTTATATCATTCCAGTTAAAACGCACGTTTCTAATTAGTTGCGGATTTTCTCCAGTGTATGCTTTGAATATCAGAGAGAAAAGTTTGATTCGTAACTAAATTTCTGCTATAGCGGTAAAGCCTTTTGGAATTTTCAAGAGGTTATTGGGGTCATGATGTGTCTTTCATGAAAAAACAAAAAAACTAAGATGTAGGCTTACAATATTTTTAAGGCACTGCTCTAATCGGAAGTAGGCAAGACCAAGAGTTTGGTTTTACTTATGTTCTGCTAGTATTGCTTCATTCTGACTTTTTTTCCACGACTCTATATTTTGGTACAGAATGCGAATTAACTACATTTTCTGTATGTAGGAATACTTGTTTTGGCGTGGTTTCATTAGGTATGCATACACGTATGAACGTAATACATCTTTTTTCCCAAGTCAGATAATATGTCATAGTGCTTTATTGTAGCAATTTTGCCCAGGAATCGTCCTCGCAAGTTTGTAATACAGTTAGTTTTTGTTGAAATTCAAAACAAATTAGAACAGCCCCCTCCCCACACAAACACAGTGGCTCAGCGGTACGTTTGTGTACCTATTACACTAAAAATCGGGTTTCGGTATCCGTGGTGGACACATAATAGTTAGTCCAATGTGTAGATTTGTGCTTAACTACAAATAAAGAAACGTTTAGAAAACAAATGGTTTCAGTTGTGATAAGTAGCTTCGTGCTTAACTACAAATAAAGAAACATTTAGAACACAAATGGTTTATGTTGTATTCAGTTGTGAGAAGTAGAACTTGCAAGTTATCATAAACCCTCCCTGGGATCTTCGTGCTAAATATGTTTTGTTTTTTTTAATGCAAAAATTGGAAAACTGAGGAAAAACGGCTGATTTTTGAAATGATACTACAAACTATTGTATAAATAACTTTTCTGGATCTTTATTTCTAAAATCATACATTTTCATCTTAGTTTTTATAAAACAATGTGATTGGTTAACGTTTTTCATCGGTGTTTAGGATAAATGTTGAAAATAAAAGACAAAAACTACTAATTTCGAAATAATCATAGAAAAAATTAAAGTTAATGCATATTTCTTTTCTGGATTTTTAAATAAAATTGTACAAGGTATTGTAATTTTTGGTTCTAATAAATAGTAATCAGTTAATATTTTTCAAGAATCTGTTGGGCAGAAAGTTTTTCAAGCGGTTAAAATGACTTTGTTGGAGGAGGACGTGGACTTTGTGACTTATGTGTCAGTAAAATTAAAAGATTGGATTTACATAATTACTTAGTAACGTCTTTGGTAAAAGCCTGTACATCCCAGTCAATGATAAACTAAATAACAGGGGTGTGAGGTTAAGGTGAATTGTGCTAAAAAGAGCGCAAAGCAGTCACGTGACTCATGAGAATGAGTTTGTTTGTTTTTTAATATATTTCTTGAAGTAACAAATTCAAACTTATATAGTGTTAAAAGCTGGATTATGAAATATTTTGATATACTAAGTTCATTAGTATAAATTTACAATTAAGTTGATGCGAAGAATATTGGCAGAAAAGGTATTGAGAAGACGAATGGATATAGTGGGAACGGCTTCACATTTAAGAAGGAAAATTCTCCTATCTTGTCGCCATGTTCGATTCTCCATCTTTGTCGAGAGAATCTGATAAATCAGCTTTAGCAGAAGCTATACAAGTCAGAGTTAATCGTGACTGCAAAGTTCCAGATAATGGTTCGAATAATGTGATACATGGAGGATGTCTCTAGCAGTGGCCCTCGTGTCCAAGAGGTCGCAGGTGTGGCTAGATTTGCGATTTATGTGTCTGGCTTCTAAAGTCGAAGTATGTACAAGCTATAATAATGTTTGACGGTTATGAAGGTGAACCTAATACGAAGGACAATACACATCAAAGGCGCACAGGTCGATACACTAGTAATGAAGTAAAATTCAGTGAAACAATGATCGTGTTAGAAAAGAAAAAAAACTTCCTAGCCAACAAGAAAAAAAACCAAATGGAGATTTCCTAATCTCCTTAGTGAAAAAGGTTTCAAGACGCCGGCGTTGAAACTCTGCCAGAACCCAGTGATGCCGATATACTCATTGATTACAGCTGTAAATTGTGCATCAACGGGGATATTGTTATTAGTTGGAGATGACACCGATTTGTTGTGCTACTATAAGTTCATGAAATCATTCGATATATATTTTCTACCATGGCCAAAAAGAACTCAAATAAAGCTACTATGGTTTGAAATATCCATGAGGCAAAACGCAAATTGTTTTTTTGTTTTGTTTTTTTGCAGTTGAGAACAAAGCTACCAGGTTTTTAGCGTTATATGCCCACAGACATATCGCTGAGCCACTGGGGGTCGAAAATTAGGACAAAATATTTGTAGTAGCACTCTTCTCCTTCACGATACTAGGATGTGACACCACATTCAAGGGAAGGGTGTAGTGTTTAAGGTATGTGAAAGAAGTGAAAAATACAGACACGTTTGCTTCCATATTTAACAAAAGTTCAACAGAGCGAAATATTATTGAGTCCTGTGCCTGTACATAATAAAGGATAATAAAGGCAAATGGCTAGGTAACTTACACGCTAATACGTTTGCTGAGATAGTTGCAAGAAGTTGTAACTTCCTAGACCCTCAAGTACTACTACTACTACTAACATCAGGTGCCGTAAAACATCACATCTTAGAGTATACTTCCAAATATAGGAGTGGAAGGAGAACGAGGAAAACTTAGACCCAAAAGATTCAGAATGGGAACTGAAAAATTGCACCATGGCACCTCAGAAAACTGGCAAGGTTCCAGCACCGAATAACCTAATGAACGTTATCAGATACAGGTGCAAGAAAAAGTGCAAATCTACTAGGTGTAGTTATAAAAAGTATGATTTGAATGTTATACAGCTTGCAGTATGTGTAAAGGAATGAGTTGCGAAAATTTAGCATGAGTAGATTTTAGATGTTGACTAATGATGTGAAAATTCAGCACATTTTATCACTCGTTTTCAGGTTTTTTTCCAAAAAATAAAGAATTTACATAAAAATTAATTTTATATGATTATTTCAGAAATTAGTCACTTTGGGGTCATTTATTTCAACATTTGCCCTAAAAGTCGTTAAAAACTATTAACAGTTCACATTGTTTTCTTAGAAATAAAATGAATATAAATTAGTTTAGGAATAAGGATTCAGAAAAAATATATGTGCTATACTTTGTAAATGTATTTAAAAAATTAGCCATTTATGTTCGATTTTTTCCATTTTTTTTTGCATCCAAAAACACGCAGATCCCAGGGAAGATTTTTGATATCTTTTAAGTACTCCTTATCGGATCTGAATACAACAGAACCATTTTTTGTTATCTACTTTAGTTTTGAACTTTTTTTTTTTTAATGATTGGATTATTACAATTTCTTTATACTTTATGCAAAATAAAATTGAAGCATATTGCGAAGATCAAAGTCATATTTCAATCAGCCTTTTGAAATCATTTTACAGCTCTAGAGAAATAACTTAATAGATAACATATTAGTTGAGAGCGTTTTACAGAGAGCTTATTATTCCTGGCCAAGTGTGGCTAAAGTGTTAGTGAATTCGATGAATCGCGATTCGCAACCTCGTTGCCGCAAAAATGCGCTTTATACTTTTGGGCTGTGGTTGCGCTACAAGAGTGACTACTAAATCTTAATATTCGATAATAAAAAAGCAACAAAAGAGTCGACAATGAGTGTTGTTGACTATCGGTCTTCCTTCTTGTATATTAGTTCAAAATTAGAGACGACTACACTCGTATAACCTTTAAGTAGCTTTGCACGAAATTTTAAGAACAAAAAAATAAAATTATTGTTATTGAATGTTCGGAAACAGTTAGTAGGAGGGAACTATCCATTGTCGTTTTTCCATCTTGAACGACATAATCAGAGTCTATCAAACGATATGTGAATTACATTTTTAGTTTGCTATAAATTAACCAAAAGTTTTGTGATCTGATCTTGGTTGTTGGAGATCTCATCTTTACATAGTAACGACTGTTCCTTGATCTACCTTAGCTAATGGGAGTGAAAAATATTTTACGTTTATTTCTAATTATTTGGAATTCATAAAAATTTATTTTTAAATAAAAATATGACCCTCAACGCTGAGTATAAACTTAATGGCATAAAACGCCTCAACTAAGGAAACATGAAAGTCACTTTGATTAGAACGCTGTTATTGTTTTTAAATATATCTTAATTAGTATAGCAAGGTTGGTTTTTTAATTAGAAAGTTGCACAACAAGTGTTTAAACCTTCTTTGGTTTCCCCACACCATAATTAATGAGGCCTTTCGCTAGGCATTAAAAAAATGCCCTATAAAGGTAAGAAATTTACTGTGGATTAAGAATATAGGTGCTATACATGTCACCCGTGGCGCCACGCTCGAAACTGCGGTGTTACACAACTGCTGGAATAGACAAGTCATTTTAAATAAAGTGTGATTAACTCTCTGTCATAGCTAACCTATAGGAGGAAGAAGGAAACAGTTCGTAGATATATAGCTAATCTTTTCTTCAGGGGGAAGCAGTTCGTAGATATATAGCTAACCTTTTCTTGAGGGGGAAGCAGTTCGTAGCTATATAGCTAACCTTTTCTTGAGGGGGAAGCAGTTCGTAGTTATATAGCTAACCTTTTCTTGAGGGGGAAGCAGTTCGTGGCTATATAGCTAACCTTTTCTTGAGGGGGAAGCAGTTCGTAATTATATACCTAATCTTTTCTTCAGGTAAAACAAGTTCGTAGTTATATAGCTAACCTTTTCATCAGGGAAAGCACTCTGTAGTTATATATATATATATATTTCGAGAAAAGTAGATGAACGCTTCCTGTATTTACATTTCAGTGCAAGTAAAATCATTCCTGAAGGTATAAAGCATGTTTACAGAAATACAAGAAAACCTATAATTTAATCTTACTATAGTGTTTACTGGTTTATGGTCCAAAAAGTTTACGTGATGCAGAAGAATTGATACAGAAAATGTAACCAGTTACCATCTATATAAAAATACACAACTACCTCCCATCAGCTAACTGATATATATATGTGCCCTCTTCTGTATGTACTGATACATATCACATTTTCTAAAGAATGATTTGCTTTACTTTCTAAAATTCTAGGAGAAAACATGTTCATAACGATTTATCTTCTTGTTAAATCGAATTATGGCATATCTGTCATATCTTTTGTTGCTGATAAGACTATAAAACAACTTCAGACTTTATTTCAAAACTATAAATAGTGTTCTATATTATTTTCTTAATAATTTTCGGGAATACTTAATGACTCGTATATAAAACATTATACCGTATTCAATAGATACATTTTAATATTAGCTTTAAGGTTTTGATTAACAAATCTACGTTAGATTATAAGAACGAATATTCTGTCGCTTTAATGTGCAGGTATGCAATATATATATATAATATAGAGGAATGTTTTATAAACTTTTATAACTAAATTAAGTTGTTTTGTAGTATAAAAACGTCTAAGTCTTTGCTCTAGGAAATAGCTAGATGAATTTCTTTTGCGACCTTTTGACTCCTTAACTGGAACGTACAATGTTACCAGTAGTTCGATAACGCATGCCATGTTGTTGCTAAGTGATATTTTCGAATTTATTTTATCGAATCTATACTATGACCACTTGTAGCATTGTGTCTGTCGTAGGTTCTAACAATCGACACGAAAGGCTGCAAAAAATAGAAAAAAATTATCCATCTTATTATTTCGTGGAGTAATTTCCTAAGAGCTTTTTAATGTTATACTACATTATCCCCACATAATAAGGCTCAAATCGTAATTATATTAAGTCGTGTTACGCAATAAGAACCTGTTGTTACAGGTTAATGAACCACGAACCAAATTTAGTTTTTGCATTTACATATGTAAGTAATTTCGCGATAAATTACGTTTAGCTATTTTAGATTTGCTATTACAGTTTTTTTTTGTCTCATCAAGCTAAACAACGGAAATCTTTATTTTCAGGTTCTGGTTTATCTCTTAAAGCTTTAGATTTGACATCACGTTTATCTCAACGATCTAAAAAACATAAACGGAAATGATTATTTCTGGTTTGTCTCTTACAGCATTAGATTTGCCATTTCGTTTATCTCATCAATTTAAAGAACGAAAATGTCTGATCAGTTTCTGGTCTTATAGCTTCATATTATCTGATCCAATAAGACAGAATCTAGCATAAAGTTTTTCAGGCGTCAGAGCTAGATTTGCCGTATATTTGTCACTATTTTTTTTTATATTTAAATTTTATGTTTTACGTTTACCAATAATCCGTTATTATAGCTTATTAACACATAATCGAGAAGAAATATGAATATGACATTTTAAACTTCTACATGCCTCATAGTAGTTCAGCATTAATTAAGTGGTATAATAACGATCAAAATCTGGATTTGATACCCGCGATGGGCAGAGCACAGATAGCCCAACAAAACATCTACATTTTTAATTGATTTACGCGCCCCCTTTGACCGATACGAAGAACTTTACTCCCGATATGGTACCGATAGCATTAAATGACTTACATTCCATGAACTGAGAAATGGGAAAGGCTAGCATAAGTATTAGTATTCGTTGACAAGGTGCAGTGAAAAATGTGTTTGTTGGCTATTAAATACAGATTTACACAATGGACTAGCTGTGCTGTGCCTAATACGACTATCGAAACAAGATTTCTAGCATTGTAAGCCTTCAGACTTACTACTGAGTCACGTTACTCGAATATCACGTGACTTTTACTTCTATTTATATTGTTGTTGCTGATAATGTTGGTATCAAAGCTAACGAGCCGTTGAACATTGTGTTTAATGTATATTTGTTTTTCACAAAATCGTATTTTAGCTGTTTTTGATTTTGCATCTGAACATAGAAATATCATATGGTGCAAGATTCATTTCTTGCCAGGAAAATAGGGATATAAATTACAAGCTCTATCCAAAGTATTTAGTTTCAGCTGATAGGAGAAAGACAAAAAAGAGAAGGGGAAGTCGTAGGAAAAGAAAGATGAAATGATATCATTTCAGTTATGGTTTGTTTACTTTCACGCTTTGTTGAACAATTTTGTGCTATTGTTCTGCGTTCCGTGGGTCATATTACACACCCATTTTAATAGGAGTAATTTGCAAATGTTAGAAACGAATACTAAACAATGTGTGATAACAACCATAGAAGAAACGTACTTACCTGTAATGAATGCAATACGCCACCTAAATATTCTATGTGGTACGTATCATATATTTGACGTTATTCATAGACTAAATGTATAACATAATGTGTTTGCGACAAAGAGCCTCAAACAACGTTTGTTTAACATTTCATATTTGTAGACTTTGATGTTGTAAAAAGTTAGTAAATAAAAAAATGGCAGATTTTCCACCCAAAAGTTATTATATTTTAACGTTTAAATAATTGGTATGCTAGACAGAACCTCGTATTTTCTGCTGTTAAACAGGAGAATTACGTCTTCTACGTGCAACTAGATAAGCAGAACCTTTGAATAGGTTCACAAATGTCATGTCGCTTCTGTTTGTTTTCTTTTCGCTAATTATGAACGAATTCACTTTAAAGGTTTTTTAATCTATTAAACAAATATTTAACTGTATTATTGTTGGTAACAGAAAGAAAGCATAAAATAAACAATAAGTAAGTTTAATATTAAAATACTGTAATACTGATTTAAAAAATAATAATATAAAATTGAACATAATAGGTAAAATTCTACCCAGGTCAATGAAATGAGAGATTACTTTATAACTTAATATTTCTAAGTGTTTGCTTAATTGTCTTTCTGGCCTTTCTTGAGCCCCCGGTGGCTCAGCCATAAGTCTGAAGGCTGATAACACTGAACATTGGGTTTCGATACCCGATGTGGACAGATCACAAATAGCTCATTGGACAGTTTCGTGCTTAACAATAAAAAAAGCAAACGATGTTTTGTTATCTTAAGTAATATAGCTGTGATGTATGTAAATTACAACCAGCTGATTTATTTTTAATCAGAACAAGACGCTGGTAAAAATAAAGCTTATGTTAGAAAACAGTGAGACTAGATGCAAAAACTAGACGTGTATAATGTTTATAAACAGTGTGTTTGTTTGTTTTATGGCAAAGCTGCTGTCCCTAAGTTTAAGCTGCCGACAATAGGGAAGACAATCGACCAGCAGCATCCTTCGCCAACACTTGAGTTACTCTTTGGTTTGGTCATAACATTATAATGCCTCCACGACTGATAAGTGCGAGGATGCCGCAACTCGCAAATTGCGAGTCGAGCGCTTTAACCATTAGTCCATGCCAGGTCGGTTTACAAACAGTGTTAGTACTCGAATTAGCTGAAAACTTATAGAAATGAGTAAATGTTCACAATAAGAATAATTTTTTTTTTACATCGACAAAATTTTCTCGCCATTTTTCTCAGTCTGATTTATTAGTCTACTAGCAGAGACCCGCATAAACACTTGCGGTCAAATAAGTATCTTTGTTGCATCATTACTTCTTTAAATACAGGAGTTCTACAATAATATAAAATAATTTTCTACTCGTAGACAACGAAATCTATAACTTAACTTGTCTTAGACCTAAGATTAGTTAAATTTTTATTACGTACGACCTATATTCTATAAAGAGACAAATTAACACTGTAACTTGTGCTCGTTTTTTTGCTTCAGTTTAGTTACGGCAAAATTTTACTGTACCTAATACCATCAATAAGTAAACTTATAATGTTAATCCACTGCCTAAAATTAGATCCTTTTAAAAACTGTGATAAGCTTTTAATATGTTGTACAAAATGTCTACTAAAGTATATTTACATCCGCCATTTTTTGTACATCTATTAAAATGAGTGCGCGCGCATACGCGTTTAGATAGCTAGGTGCGAACGCATTTTCAGGACAGATAAACACTGACTATTATTATAATAAGTTTTCACCAAAAATGATCGACTCTGAAACTGGAAATGAATATTAGGTAATTGAATAAAATTAATTACCAAAGATTCCTAACACATATGCACACACGTTAATGTGGTAGCACTTGTAACTTTGTAGAGTTATAGTGGGATTTTGAATACTATTCCTCAAACGAATGAGTATATGACTAAAATACTGTGATATATCAAATGCAAGAACTTTGTACGTATATAAGCCATATCCTGGCTGAAAGGGCCGATGCATGTAAATATTAAGCCGAAGAACATAAGATATTAGCTTCTCATTTTAATGATAATGGGGGTAAGAAATGTAATATTTGTAATAATTGCCGTAAGTCATATACATTGGCTGTTTTTAACAAGTCCTATAAATGAAGAAATATGATGTAGATAACAGACGCAAGACTATATAAAAGACGAATAACCGTTG
Source organism: Limulus polyphemus (assembly GCF_000517525.1). Lineage (NCBI taxonomy): Eukaryota > Metazoa > Arthropoda > Merostomata > Xiphosura > Limulidae > Limulus > Limulus polyphemus. The sequence continues at coordinate 525,038 of NW_013665670.1, read as the reverse complement.
TTTTTGAGTATCATAACCACTCTATATAATTGCTACCTTCGAAAACATTGGTTCACGTGTTATTGGAGTGGTTCATTAGTGTTACAATAAATTATTTGAACTACTTCACTTCTGTATTATCCACAACGCATAGCTAACATTTTCGTAGGATATATACAACAGAAATTATTTTTGTGTAGATTAACATCTGAATATAAACATTAGTAAGATAATCATCACAAAAAGCATATATGCTAACTGACTGTTATAATGTCATCCTCAGCTGTTCTTATGGCGTAGAAGGAACAATTTGGAATAATGCAGTTAATGTTAAAGATCTCAAAGGTTTATATTTTACTGTATAGAGAACAATATTTAGTTATATTGATTTCGTTTGTACCACTGACAAAAGACTTTAAAGAAAGTGTACTTTATTATCGTTAATTACACGCTGTAAACAAATCATACATTACTCTTCCGGTGAATTGTAACAAATTGTCAATGGTAATAACACGTAACAAAAATTATAAGATAAACGGAATTTGAAATATTATAGTTATGGCAAAGCAAATCTACTATTGAAAATATAAGTCAACCCCTTCAGTTCACTAGTATGCGTATTACGCATGTGATGAAAAATAATTTACTGTTTTCGAAATAGTTCACTCAAATTTTGATGCAACTGATAACATTGAAACCGAAATTTCATTTAAGAAGAAAAGTAAAAATATATTTAGGTATGGAAATAAAATAGGTATTAAATATAAAAAGGAAAGTAATTATTATTGTATTTGGACGTCAAAAGCTGGCGAAACATTAGAAACCAATAGGCTTAATATTCGTGATCACAATTATGTTTAAAGTTAAACTGCAGAAGTTTTTCTTCTTGCATTCTCCATTAAGGAAGCCAAATTAGAGAGTTCAAAATAGCACTCCGGATTTATTTCCTGCCTGTCAAAGGTTTCATTTTTACTTTGATATGAAGATAAGGCGATAGAATTTCGATTGAAGTAAATAAGTAAAGTTAATAGAGAGATATTCATGTCAGGATACTGGGATTACAGCTATGGAGGAGAACAGCTTCAAATCACGGCAACGAGGCCTTCATTCAATACCAGAACTCGTCACCTGCGCAGAAAAGCGGAATCTTTGTAATATATATTAGATCCATTTGCTTCGAATACTTCGTCAGGTTTCGGCGCTCAACACTTTACTATTAAAGCCTTTAAGCTGCAGGAACAAATAGCTTTTCAGATAGGCCTAGGGTTGTTATATTTCAGTCAAGCTGACAAGTTCTAGTCTCAAAGGAAAGTGACTACTGACAGACAAAATATTAACATACAATTTTATTT
>NW_013665670.1:509276-523023 GCF_000517525.1 Limulus polyphemus | reverse complement strand
CGAAATAGTGGGATTTACCGTCACATTATAACGCCCCCACGGCTGAAAGGGCGAACATGTTTGGTGTGACGGGGATTCGAACCGTGACCCTTTATCAGAATGTTTTTGAATTATGAATATTATAAATTATCCTTATGCAAATTTACGCAAGCTACTTAAATAATGTAAGTAATAATGTTCAACAAATAATGCATTTAACTGTTTTCAACACGGGTGAGAGCTTTCAAATATATAAGGTAAACTTTATAATTACCTTTTGTTCTTCAAACTTTATGAATTATGTAAAGTTGAAGAAGGTAAACATTTAAACTAAGTCCATAATCTGAACTTTATCACTGAATGTGTGTAAAAAATGTGTTTGTGTGTGTGAAATAGTGTTAAATTGTTAAAAGAGGAAGCTTACTAAACATGATTCATTTTTATGATGGAGGCTGTCGCAAGTCTAATAACTGTCAAGCACCTGATTCAGCAATAATTTGTTAACAATCAATTATACACACGCACACACACACACATATGTATACTAATTAAAATACAATTAGATTTATAATATTTAGCTATTACAAGGTAAAGTCTACATAAAATAATGTCAATCACCCAACTAGTTCACTGTCTTACAAAAAACACATCTGATGATTTGTTATATAAAAAACAAATGGCTGATCATTCAGTCGAAGTAAGCCGCTGTGTATATTAATGGTTCATGTCCCTCTTCTGCAAAAGCACGCTCAGCACATTGAGACGTGTAGTAAAAGTACTGTTAAAACTAATTTTTTCGGTTAAATAGGAGTAGCCTAAAATTTGTTTTTGTATTCTGTTGATTATCTGCGTTCCATCTTGTCCATCAAGTCAAAATTAGAGACGCTTATGCGCATATTACATTTACTGTAACTTTGCACGAAAATCCTAAAATAACAAACGTTCAAGCCACACTTGTAAATGCACATTTAGTAAAGGCAGCTGAGCATTATTAAACTTCATGGCATTTCACTTCAATATAGAGTACTGTCATAACATTCTGCAGGGCTAGTTTTGGTACCAATGTTTCCTGACGAAAATCAGAGTACAGATGAGGTCTGGGGTATCCTACAGATAATGGGAGGGTGGAGTTTCAAAGGAAACTAAACTTCTGGGACTCTGAATGAGTTTGAAACAAGAAAGATCTAAACACGATATTATATACTAAATTATATTTGCCACCTCTTTCAACGGGCATGTAACTCTCTCTTTTAGCTTAGCTTTAGAACTCTTAGTAATTATTCTCACTCGTACAAACTGTTGATGTTCTAAGTAATATATATATACTAACATCAACAGTCTTATCTGTGTGGTAATCAAGTATCTATCAACTCATAGCCTGTAGATATCTCACTATGAAACACTGCTTGATAGCTTAGAAAGTAATAACGTTTCTCTCTTCAGTGGTAAATCTATTGATCAATCTTTTGTCCTAATTGCATGTATGGAAGTTAGTTACATCCATATATATAATGAGGTCGTTGTTTGAACCTTGCTGATCATCACAGCTGTTATGTGGTTCCTATTACAAGTGCTTTATCTTTTGATTTCTCTCAGTCAGTCAGATATTAACTTCTATCATTTTCTTCCTAATCAGCTGAGCCAAGATAATACAAAACACCATTCTGATCCGTTATAATCAATATATACCTCTGGCTCATGGTTTAGTCAATGCATTAAAGGTTTACCAGTGACACAGATTTATCTTGTCAGTGTGTTTCATACATCTAAGTGAGCCACGCAACTACTGCTTTTCATATTTTGATGGATCAAGTTGCTGGAGAATAAGATAAATACCCGTACAACTGAGACTGAATTGTTTCTGTTCCAGGGCAAATAGTAAAACTATGGATCTATGCTCTAATATTCTTTACTTAGCTGTTCTATCCTAACATATATTTTGTCGTATGTAACCTTTCCTAGCTATTCACATTGAATTTCATGTGCGACAACTCATGTAGATAGTGTGGGACACCTGTTCTAAGAACCAGATCATACATCAACAGGAAGTTGTATTTCTTGGCCAAACTTTACCATGTTTAGCAAACAAACAGTCAATCTCTGTTACATTGCATGTTATATCGCTATCATGATAAATGGTAAGTGGCCATCCCACTTAGTTCTGTTAGAATTGATAAACTTTGCAAGTATTCACTTGATAGTTTATACTATCTGTTCTGCTAAACCGTCAAACACCGGATGATAGGTGAAATGCGAGTGTTCACATAGCATCGAACATTTTGTACAATTCGGAGAACAATTGGCTGTTAAAATTAACTCCTTGGTCCGTGTGTGGATATATATGGGTGAAGAAATTTGTAATATCCAATGCTTCACTAATAGACCAGTTATACAAGCTTAAGCTCATTTGTGAATTAGTGATTATCTCTTCATTTACTGGGAGGGGACCAGTGATATCAAGAACTACTCTTCGCAAATGGAAAACTAACAACTCTCTCTTCCAGAGTTTCCCTGTCTCAGATGGATTTTACTCTTAACAGTGCATATTGTATAATGTTTACACTACCATGCAATCAGTAGAACTGTCATTATATATTAGCACAGATATGTGCAACACCCTGTTAGCCTTGAGTCCTTGCATTAAGCATACCTCGAAGTATTTCCTTCCCGAGAGCTCTGAGGACTATTGACTGTGTTGTAGGTTGAGAGTCATATCTTGGTTATTTATAAAAAAAAAAAAATATGTAGCACGCCTTCCTGCATTCGTAGCTGCTCATGTATATATATCATATATTATGTGCACATGTTTTTGCATTCCTCAGTCTGCACTGGTTATAATTTGTCTTCTTACATAATAAGGATAATTCTTGCTAGATCTGAGTTTTTCAACTGCTCTTCTCAGTGCTTCTCAATGTTAATTAAAATATCAAAACATTAAAGAAATCTTTTACTGCATTATTTGACGTCACTGTTGAAGCAATGGCTGTAACTCCAATATAGTGTCCAGGGCCAGGACATACAATGAACAGATAGACTCTCACCATGTGCCAAAGCAATATATCATTATTGCTGTGTCATGAGCCCAGTCTATGATATAAAAAATATCACACTTTTTCAATATTGTAATCCAATCTATAATGAAGTTTTAAAGTTATCAAGCCATTGCAGTGATTCTTGGTTCATACGAAAGGTGACCTACCTACAATACAAGTAGTGGCACTATCTATTTTCAGTATCAATCAACGTACAACTAATGTATGCAGTTACGTGTTCTACTCTATTTCAATTATTACTGGCAGTATGTTTTGGGTATGCTAAAACTGGAGCGAGATTAATACACATTATAGTGACTGAAATGCTTGGCCACAATCTTCAGTTCATCTAACCTGTGAATTATCAGGTAGCAGTGCAGTAATCTTGGAAACTAAACATCAATAATATGACACGAAACCAAGGAAATTAGATTCATTTCCTGTTTGTGTTTAGACCAGTATTCTACTGCTGCAAATTTTGCAGCATCTGTAGAGACTTCATTCCTAAGCACAATGTAATTGAGGAATTCCAGCTGGATGTGTGCATAAGTGCAAACTTTCCTAGTTTTAATCTCTAGCTTTTCTTTGTTATCCACAAAAGTATCACGTTCAGATTTTCAGCAGCAGACTGAACTGAGCAGTCAAATGGAAAGAGATCACTGGCACAGATTAATCACCTCTTTCATCAACCCTCTAATGTAAGTTTCATTAGCCACTTAATAGTGGCGGTGCACTCACACAGACTGAGTGGTATGATATATGCTCTCGTCATCCAGCTCGACTTGTAAGTACTTGGAAGCCAGGACTAAGACGATAAGCCAACAGATATATTGCAATACATATGGACATTCATCTAACCATAGAAGTGGAAAGACATCATAATGGGAACACATCTAAGAGCAATACATAACCATATTACACCTTCTTTCTTCTCGGTAGTCACTAGTGGAAATGGTCACATTCGCTCTAGAAATTTGTCGGTAGTATATCACGGAATACTACTTGTGTATTCAACGACATTGTGACTTCTTTCACAACATATACTAATACAGTCCACTCTTCTTGGGTCTGAGGTGATATATCTTGTTTGGTGTTCCTGCAAAAACGCACTTTAGCAATCAGTAGAAAAAAGAGATTGTCTGTTTACATATTAGGCCCATTCACAAATTTCCGATACCAGAATCAAGATCAGAGACATTACCTAGATGAATCAGAAATGTGCTTGTCAATTCGCATCTAGTCGATTACCATTCACCAGAATAAATTCAGTATCAACTGTTCATATTGATGGTTTCACCCAAGATACTATGCAAGCTCAGCTGGTCCTAGCTGCTCCTGTGTCAGTGAAGAATTATATCTCACATCCGAGTACCTTTATCAGTATCTACCATGAAACATCCAGCATTAAATAACTGGGATGAATATTGTACCAATCAATGCAAGTAATTTCTTGCACTCTTCTAAGTTGATGGCCACATCTAACCTAGGCTCCATTAGCTTTCTAGAATTGGAATGGTGGCAGCCATGGCTCATTGACATCCATTCTGCATCTTCTGAGCAGCCAGGTGGAATAAATAATTTTACCGTATAGCCAGTTCGACCAACTCATCAGCCTACAACCAAACCTCTGCTTCGGTCTTCCTTGCAAACATAATGTCTAGGTGTAAGCAGCTTTGGTATCGTCTGTAGCACAAACATCATGTGAAGGTCTGGAAAGACCTGATAAATCACTAGTGTTCTTAAGGCTGTGTCAACACTGGAATATATCGGTGGCTGATTTGTCCTCTGAAGAACATAAGCTGATCATCATCATGCAAATAACTCAGGAAGGAAATATGGAGGAGGATATAGCCACCGCAGCTGTAAGCTTTTTTTTTTCTTGTTTGTTTCAACCAGTATAAAATCACTACCTTAAACTTAATTACCATAGATACTACCGCTGTGAGGATGAGAGTGTCTCTTATACCCCAGAAAATGCTGAATCCGTTTACTTGGTAGTAACTCAATAAATATATCCTTACGATCTGCCGACGCCATAGTGGGACATGCCTTCCCATGTAGACAGCGGAGATCATCCATGAACTTATGAACCTAGAACTCATCCTAATGGATAACCTGGTTCTCTACTTATTCTTTACGTCACATAATTTTAATGTTTTAAATTTTGAAAAAAATACAATTAAACATAGGAAATAAAATTTGCTAAGTCTGCATAATAATAGAATATATTTTTTGAATGATACAAGATTAATCTTCACGGTAATTAATTTTTTATGCTTGTAGGGTTTAAATAAATTTTCACTCAACTAGGCTCAACATTATGTATTTTTAAACAGAGTGGGAAATCTGTGATGTGTCCGCCGTGGGGATCGGACTTCGAATTTTGGCGCTATAGGCTACCGCTGAGTTACTGAGAACATATGTTTTAAAGGACCTATTGTGTTGGAGAATGATTAAACTTCTACCAATTGCTTTTGGTAAAATGAAATTTATCTTTCAGTTAATTTTCTTATTGTAATCACATTTAACACAGCTTTTAAAATTGATGAACATTCATAAAAATATTGTAAAGGTTACGTTCGAGATAATTTCCTGTAACTTTTAACCTCGTCAATATTTATAAATATATAACGTAAAATTAGAATGACTTTTATGAGAAAAAAAGTGAAGTTTTTATAATATTTTCTGATCTCGGGTTGGTTACTTATAGTTAAACAAAAGCTACACAATGAATTATTTCTGCTGTGTTCACTACAGGTATCGAAACCTGATATTGAGCATTATAAATCCCAAGAATTGCTGCTGAGCCACTAGGAGCTCTTCTTATCTCTAACTGCTGTTCTTTTTGTCACGACATGATATACAAATGATCTTAAACACACCACTAGTGAAAGGTATATATATATATACACACACACATACATATATATATAGTATATTAAGTATATATTATGACTTACAATGAAGTTTTCTGTGTTTTATTTTATTTGATCCACAAGCTTTCGGTTACAATTTGAGCAACCTTCTTCAGGTGTTTGTGTCTGTGGACTATATGACAACGTGAAAGAAAACCATAGTTTTTATCATAATATACTTACATATCACCTATATTATGAGCCTAAATAGTATATAGAATATTAGTTTCCTACTATTCGATTTTAGTTTTATTAACTTTCCTATGAAAAGTACTTTTTTAAGATTGGCAGGCAGTTTTTGTGGCCAAAATTCGACAAAAATAGTATAAATAGAGTCTATAGCTATATCCTGGAAAATCTTTTCGTTACTCCCTCTACCATACCCAAACACACAATAAACTACTCTTTTATTTGAAAATCTTCGCAATAATACAATTACAGGTGATATTTCACAGTTTAAATATTTTCTATTAGGTCTTTCAAGGTCATGCCATGTTTTCATAGTCAAGTTCTTACTAAAATGTTATGACTAGTTTCTAATAATACAGATACTTTTCTCCCTCGTTTGGCTATTAGTTAGTACAGCTGACAACAGGGACTAAACAATTACAAGGATACGATAATGCCGACGCTCAGGCATTATGATAAGTCCATTTTTCAAAAGCGTTTGGCACAGCTATATCACAATACCAAAACATCTATTGCTTCAGGTCAATAAGCAATCGCCAAGATAATCTCAAACATCGATCGAAGCGGTGAATGCCAAGAAATAATACCTCAATCTTTCTAGAGACATCATTAAGTCGCTCTGTCCAAACAAAGGAAGAAAATTATCGAAGAAAAAGAAATGAATCAAAGAAAATGGCCATAGGGTAGGGCCTGAAGAATCTACCAAAAAATAGTTAACACTAATGTATTTTCCATTTATTTGATGCACACACACACATAACAGAATGGAACTCCATGGCTGAAAAACTTTAGAAAAAATGAGCGTGAAGATGGTGGATTGATGATCTAATTTATGAGTTGTGCTATATCTGTAAGTATAGGTAGAACTAACAACATCCCTAACCTTCAAAAGAAGTGAACAAACATGCATGTGAAATAATTTACATTATAAAACATAGTGTTTCATAAAACACTGATATAACGTTTATAACTGTAAAATAAGTAATTACATAGGATAATACACTGTAATTTCTATAAGTGTTAAGAAAGTTCTTGTTATACACATGTAATGAAACAGAAATAGAGAATAGATTTGATATTACCCTAAACTTTCAGTCACGATGACACCTAAATGAATAATATACTTGTTTACTTTTGACCTTGAACTCCGATCCACTAGTCAGCCATGTTGGATGACCTTTTACGGAGAAAATCTAGGGTGTGAGAATCAATCTCGCCAATACGTAATTCATATTCAAGATTTATCTTTTGATTAATGATATTTAATGTGCTAAATTAACACTAAGCATTATTTATACATTTATAACCTTCCATCAATGATATAATAAAGTATTTATTATTTATGTATTTTTATTTAAGTTGTTTTGTTTTTATGATTTGCGAACGGTATGCACAAGCTTATAATTTTATTTTAAGTTGCCACTCATGAGTATTTGTATCCTTAGTTTTTTGTTTCATAATGATTCGGCACCATCAGTCTGTTTACTTGTTTGTAGTCGGTAGACATACCACTGTGCCATTGAGGGGGCGCACCATTAGTCCAAATTTTGATTCAGCTAGTCATTCAATAAATGTTTGAAGAGGTTTTAGATCATCATATTCAACTCCATCAATTTATTTTTATCTTATTTACTTAAAGGAATTGTGAATATGGGATTTTGTTCTTGATAGGATGTTATTCTTTTTGGATATTCTTTTCTTTTTATTCCATTAGTGAACATAATCCTTCGTACACGAATCGTTTATCTTCTCCCTGCTGTATTTCCTTCAGTTACTAGCTTGCCAAACTTTGTGCTTTTTTTTTCTGTTTCGATGACACTAAGTAAAATCTGTAACTATAACTACCAGATCAAGGACTGTCCTTCGTAAGAGCTTTTGTCTTCAACAGCTACATTTGAGTTACATTTCTTACTTTGATTAGTCACTATCTTCATCAGAGCTATCGTATTCTTGAAAGTAATCGCTCAGAGCATAGCCATCGTTATTTTTTTATCAGGTTCACTTTCACTTAAAACATCAATTTTATCAGAGAAATCTCTTTTAATGTGACTGTTTTTATTCACTCTGATTGTTATCCTCAATGGATGTTTGTTTCTTTTCTTACATTTCACACACCACTTTTTCGTGCCTTTTACAGTTTACCTTTTCAAGCAACGAACTTCATACGTAATCTATAAATTAGCATGATTATAAGAAGTTCTATGTTTATTAAGACTAACGCCAACTAACTAAATAGAAATAATTGGTCATTTTTATATTTAGTATTAGTGAGCACGAGCTGTTCGAAATACTCAAATAGACGCATTCATGGTTTTTATATTATTGTGTTAGATATCAAGGTCAGATATGTTTAGAATATTACTTACATATATACATATTTTGAATAATCTCCTGATACGTTTGTATACAAAAAAAAATCAATAATGTGAACCAATGATAATATATTCAGTTCACAACAGCTGTTTATAATACAAATATTGAATGTAAATTTGATTTACAATAACCGTCTGGCATGCAGTCATCCCTTCAAATCGTTACATTAATAATAAAGGGCCAGACAAATAAATTAGATTCAGTATTCGAATAGAATAAACAAAGCAGATTGGTGAGGATTAATTGGAGATAAAATAATAGTTGACTGTTCAAAGCTATTTTTACAGAAAATATTTTCGTTTCTTTGCTCTCCTGCCATGGTTTACAAAATTATTCTTAAACTGTTTAAGTTCCCGTTTTAGATTTTATCACACACACACACATACACACGGATATACATTCTTCAGGTGATGATCAGAAATTATATCTAAGATTAAATATTTAATTCGAATCCTGTCACAAAACATGGCCGTCCTTTCAGCCGTGGAGGCATTATAATGTGACGGTCAATTGCAATTGGTGTAGACTAGCTGCCTTTTCTTTATCACTTCAAAATTTGGAATGGTTAGTGCAGATAACCTCCAAATTTGCGCGAAATTAAAAAAAACAAACAAACTTTTTGGTATGTGTTAATATCTCTTATACAAGGAAATGACATATTTTGGTATTTTACAGGCCTAACATGAGGCAAGGTTGTAGATAAATATATTTCTGTGTAAACTAAGATTTCTGATTTATCTTTTTCTTAATACTTTCTGCATTATAGCTGAAAACACAACATCAAAAATTATTATTAGACGCCACTTGAATAAAAAATCGTGTTTCATATATTTAATTTTTTATTTGCTATTTTATTGGTTATTTTACTATTCTAAATTTCTATATTATCGTTGGTTATTTCCGTATTCGTTCTAATCTGTAGTTTTTCACCTCCAACAAGGAGCTTATGGTTTTTTGCATGCATTTGAAGCAATTTTGCGACTTACATTATAAAAAAACAAAAGTAAAAGCATGTAAGCTCAGAATATTTTATACGTAACAGCCCGTTATACCTAAAAAATCACATTATCAAATATATTTCTAGCTATATAAACCAAGATATGTCTTTAGAAGAAACACACATAAGATAAAAGTACTTATATGACCATTTGGGTAATCTAACATCTTAAAACGTTTCAAATGCTTGTCATTTGTAAAACTATATAAGAAAGAAATCATAATGGTCGGTTGAGATAAATGTGTTTTAATACATCTTGAAAATAGGCTTGTGCATCACACAAATAAAATGTTTAATGAGTTTTTCCGACAAGCAGCAAAGTTACATATGTTTTAATTTGGTCTATAATAACCAAACGGCACAAACATAGAGAATTAAGCTGAAATTCAGCTTAATCGATCTGAATGCATAACTATGAATCAAACTATACAGTTTTCAATAGACATTTCGATACTCATGTGGTAAACACAAAAATATAACAGACGATTGTAACATAAAGGTTATTGTTACAGTTTGCTGAAAGCCATACAGAATGAAAAACAAAATTAATCTTTTTTTAGTGATTAGATTCTAATATTTAATACAAACGACTGTAAAAATTCATGTACTATAATTTATTGTTTTAATCGGTAGTTATGTTTACTTTGCATCACAGAATAACAATGATCTAAATAATTAATATATCATTTTTATATCACTAAGTGTCCAATATCATTCTTATAAGAGTTAAAAGACATCGTTAGTTTCAACGCTTTGCAAACCTAAAAATAAGGGGAACTGAGCGCCTTTGTGATGGAAGTGTTTGTATCACCACTTCACACGTGATAATCAAAGTCATTTAGAATATGCATTTTTGTATGAATCGAAAATTATATATATATACTTTTATTAGTCTTGTGAAAAATCATATTTTAACCAATTTCCGGCCAAATAAAGCAATCCTATATCACGTGCACCATGTACTGTAATGCTGACAAGTAGCAGCCAGTTTGACACACCTTTAATCTAGCGTTATTTTGCGAGGTTTCAGTCTGGATACTTATATCATAGCTATTTAAGCTAGCAATTAATTTATTTTCCGGAAATTGCAAATATTAGAAAACTAGTTACACTTCAAAGTGGAAAAACGAAAATAATAATGAGAAACTGAGTTTATTTCACACACCAATTCCAGTTATTTAACGATTATGTATATATATTACGACATATAATCATATAATTTTAGTAGTTTTCCTTTTATTTAGGTTACTACTAGCAATGCTGAGCTGAAAGAGCAATATTACAAATGATAGTCTAGGACGCCCCCTTCTAGCATTTTGGGTTGTAATGTATGAACCGTTTCTCTGATGCAGAGCTCCACGAGGAATTAAATGCCACTTACATACGAGATCAGTTTCATGTATTTCGATACCAATTTCCTCGCTTATTTGAACCCTCATTCACGGCATTTGAAATTGTTTCCGAGCTCAAACCGTTCGTCCGATTTCTTGCTCGTTTATTTGTTTAAAACCAATCTTTGGGGGGGGGGGTTCACTTGAGATTCTTTACCGAATTTCGTCGACATTTGTCTAACAACAGCTTGTGACACCAAACGGAAATCTTTGCTTTGTATATACGTATTTGACATTCACATTTCTCGAGTTCAACTAAACTTGAAATTATATTTAAATACCACATTAACACATTTCTATTAATTTTTATAAAACATCTTTTTGGCAGAGTTTAAAACCACGAATAAAGTCATTATTCATGTCTAAATATATAGACAAGAAAGTGATAAAACAATTTCTGTGACATTCTAAAAACATAATTTTTCAAGCAAAGCTGCTCCAAAAATGTTTCGTGACTCAAATCTACATATTCAAATCACTCAATCTTCTCAGCTAATATAAACATAAGTCGGCATGTTAACAGTTTATTTGCGATCCTTTAAAGGTAGAAAAGAGGGAATCAATCCAATTTATCCCAATGCAAACATATATATAAAGAAATTCGTCATTCATCTAGGCAGTCTCGCTTTGTCCTTAAATAGTTTTTACAATTTTAGTACGAGGTTATTCGGGCCACATTATTTCATGATGAAAAAGTTAATGAAAAAGACGCCAGTTAGAACTCGTGATTTTTGTTATTAGTTCTTATATGAATTATAAACATTCGTGGGCTTTCTTTGTGACTTGACTAATGCTCGCACCAGTTTTAAGGAATCTTTGAGTTTTATTAAAGGAAACTCTGAAACTTAATTTTTAATCTAATAACTTCCAAGCGAATGACTCAAAACTTATTCAGTAAGTAATTAGGATTTCTTAAAAGATTCCCGCACTGTTTAATTTGACCGAATTAATTGCCTTTTAGAGAAACGTTTGTGTATCACATAGTCAGGACTTCATAGGTCGTTAATATATGTACAGTGCCTTTTCATGAACGCATCTGTAATTAATTTAATTGAGACAAGGATGCAGTGTTAGCTTAGGCGTAAAATATTTGCTATTAAACTTGTTATTTGGAAAGAAGAATAAGCGAAGAGATGAAATGTTACTGAGCATCTATCATCTTTCATAACGTTTCAGCAGCCCATAGAAAGTGATGGAAGACTATTGGCAAAAAGTCGTAAAAACATAACACATGACGCCCGAAGAAATGTTTAACATCATCGACGTTGTTATTTATTTAAAAATTTACTGAATGTATGGTTGACATATTAAACTAGTAGTGAGTTGAAACTTCAACTTAGCTTTCGAAAATATCAAATATAAACAAAAATTTTGCATTACACAATGTAGGGATTAGCTTGTTTTAAACTCAATATTCTTATGCATATATTTTCAGTAATATGCATTATACTCGTTTTGTAAAATCTAAAGGTCCTTTTAACCTTACCTCACATACAAGTACGCGAGGATAAGCAGCAGAATTAATTAAACGTTATCTGTTCTTCTTGCAAAGGCCCCCCAGTGGCACAGCGGTATGTCTGCGGACTTATAACGCTATAAACCGGGTTTCGATACCCGTGGTGGGAAGAGCACAGATAGTCCATTGTGTAGCGTTGTGTTTAACTTCAAACAACAACTTTCTGCAAAGATTGAATATATGATGCATCCCACATTTCTTTAATGCTAATAAGCAGAAATCCTCGCTAATTGGTTAGAAGTGACAATGCATCATCCAGCCATCTACATAATAATATGTAATTAGTGTTACAGGAAAGTTACATTTTTCTGGAGTTTATTGTAGTTTCACCTTTAACCTCAACCTTTAAATTATTTTGTGATTTGGGTGCTTCAGCCAATGTACACCTACAGCCGAAGTCCTGCTGTTACACCAACCATCTTATGAACAGAGAATATTTCTGATTACTTTTTATAATCTCTTTACTTTGTAATTATTCACTCAAACATTTTTAATTTCTCAACTTGAGGGAACGAAGTTTTTTGTTTTTGTTTTGTAAAGCAGCCCCCCATGGGATCAGTGGTAAATCTGAAGGCTTATAACACTAAAAATAGAGTTTCTATACCTATGATAGGCACATCACAGATAACCCATTCTGTAACTTTGTGCTTAACTAAAGGCAACCTCTAAAGCATAAAGCACTCAGATGACTTTCACATTCAACTACTAGTACGGGAATCGAAATTCCTGAATTAATATGAGATTATACAACACTAATAATAATAATAATAATTAAATTTCAATAACCACGTTGATACCATAATAATACAAAAAAAAATAAATTAAAAATGTAAAAACACCAAAATAATGTAAGTATGATATTGCGATCACTGTGGCGATGTGAATAACTTATATATGTAAGTATAATTCAAGAAGTATGAAGTATAGCGAAACTCTAACAAGTGATATTGTATCATAGCTTAATAATTAAGTTTTTCTGAGATTTCGAACTGATTGATCCCGATATAGGTATTACTTTTGTTTACAAATGTATAGTTTATTTTTGTTTAAGCATAGATTAAACCATGAATTTAATCTTATAAGCCATCAAGCTTAACACTGAGTCAGCGGGAGCCTTTACAAGTACTTTCAGTGAATATTTTATATGTGTATTATGAATATGAGTTGTTTAAAATTTAAATGATTATTTGATTTACCAATATTCTATTTTTTCACTCTCAACTACCAACTAAAGTTTTGGTATCTAATATGAGCATATATATATATTTCCTACTTACAAATGAAATTGATTATTTGTTATTATAGAAATAGTAAGCTTTTTTAATTACACTTGCGTTATCCGTATGTATGTATGT
>NW_013665670.1:507908-509107 GCF_000517525.1 Limulus polyphemus | reverse complement strand
ACCAAAAACTTTGCTTACCCAAGAGTTTGTAAATATATTTTATAAACGAATTATTTACACTATGTAAGTATAATAATGTAAATAATTGTTTGTTTGAATTTAGCGCAAAGATACACAAGGGCTATCTGCGCTAGCCGTCCCTAATTTAGCAGTGTAAGACTAGAGGGAAGGCAGCTAGTCATCACCACCCACCGCCAACTCTTGGGCTACTCTTTTACCAACGAATAGTGGGATTGAACGTCACATTATAACGCCCCCACGGCGGAAAGGGCGAGCATGTTTGGTGGTATGGGGATTTGAACCGCGACCCTCAGATTACGAGTCGAGCGCCCTAACCCCCTGGCCATGCCGGGCAATGTAAATAAGTCGTTTATTAATTTCATATTTATCTCATGAATTCACTGGATTTTCTATAGAGTAAGGAAACCAAAAAATGGTTTGTTTGTTTGTTTGTAGTTAAGCACAAAGCTACACAAAAGGCTATCTGTGCTCTGCCCACCACGGGTATCGAAACCCGGTTTCTAGCGTTGTAAGTCCGCAGACATCCAAAAAATGGAATATTATACGCTTAGAATTATACGTTAGTAATACGAACATATTATCCATATCGAATACATACAATGTAGCATAAATAAGAAATTGATAATACAAAACTCCAAAATCTGTTCTTATATTTTAAGTCCAACGCAATGAGGCATTAATAACACACGCCTGCGAATTTAAACTTCATAAAAGTTGTTTTGGTTTTAATATCGAATTCTCCATAATTCAGCTACGCAGATTTCGAAAATAATGGCCATTTTTTTTTCTATCACGTAAGGATTTGTTACAAATCGGGAAGAAGAAAAAACTCTTACCACAATAAACATTTTTTATTATTATGTTGTTAACAAAAATACAAACAAACTGGAGAAAAGGGAACAACATTGATCTCAAACGAACATACATCCTCATTCATCCTGATATTTTTGTGAAATTTACGTCTTTTAGTCTCAAAACTACGTGTTGGGGACTTTCTTTTATGTATTGCGTTATGACGTTTTGTGAAACATCTGTACGCGATGGAGAAAAAATGGATATTATTTTCGGATTCGGCGTATAAGAATTACTGTAGAACATGTAAAGATTTTCAAGAAAATAAAACCATTTCGTAAAGTTTTGAGTTTGGTAACTTTCTATTTATTAAGATCATTGAATTA
>NW_013665670.1:488644-507887 GCF_000517525.1 Limulus polyphemus | reverse complement strand
CACGTCTGCGAATTTAAACTTCATAAAAGTTGTTTTGGTTTTAATATCGAATTCTCCATAATTCAGCTACGCAGATTTCGAAAATAATGGTCATTTTTTTTTCTATCACGTAAGGATTTTTTACAAATCGGGAAGAAGAAAAAACTCTTACCACAATAAACATTTTTTATTATTATGTTGTTAACAAAAATACAAACAAACTGGAGAAAAGGGAACAACATTGATCTCAAACGAACATACATCCTCATTCATCCTGATATTTTTGTAAAATTTACGTCTTATAGTCTCAAAACTACGTGTTGGGGACTTTCTTTTATGTATTGTGTTATGACGTTTTGTGAAACATCTGTACGCTATGGAGAAAAATGGATATCATTTTCGGATTCGGCGTATAGGAATTACTGTAGAACATGTAAAGATTTCAAGAAAATAAAACCATGTTCAAAGTTTCATCTAACTTCATTTATAAGATCCATTGAATTAATATTACGTCCTATTTACACACTTTTCAGTTCAGACACATTTTACACATTATATTGGTGGATGTATTGTGGATATTTATAGAGATTATTTGCTTTCTAAACGTTGTGACCAATTTATAGAATTAAACTATTTCGGTTTGTCAATATATTTGACAAGTTCATGAGATTAATTTATCCGTAAGCAAATTATCAGGCCTCATATTTATGTAATTCCGTTAAAATCACATTCTTACCCAACTTTGTTTTTAATTATTTTATGCCTTATTGCTGAAAAGTTTGGTCATATCCAAGGAGGATAAAATAAATATATGTCTCCAAATTTAAGCAAAGTTCTAACGTTAATAATTTACTTTCATTAAAATTGTGTTTTCCCATGATTTATTTTTTGTATAAATAGTTCGACAATATACATATTTTTAAAAACTCAGAGTATCGATGAGCAATTAGATCTATCATGTGTTTTTTGTCATTAACAAATAATAAGTAACAAAATCTAAACTACGGAAATTGCATCAATCTTTTCTTTTATACGGGATCTAACAGGATTTGTTCCATAAAAAAACAAACATTGAGACAGATAATCTCTTTCTGTGCAACAAGAAGCGAAGAAGCTCATAAAAAGAAAGTGTGTTCACCACCTCAAAAGATTGCATGTTTATCTATGTATGAAAGGCACTTTTAATCTAATTAACTCTGTAGATTTAACTCATATGGTACACTTTATTTTAGCTAACACAAGTTATAAATAACTAATAAAAATATTAGAATTAATAAAAATACATGCTTTTAAAGCCATTAATTTGTTAGAATTTCTTGAAGCATCTTTTTCGTTT
Organism: Limulus polyphemus; assembly: GCF_000517525.1. Lineage (NCBI taxonomy): Eukaryota > Metazoa > Arthropoda > Merostomata > Xiphosura > Limulidae > Limulus > Limulus polyphemus. Next base: position 506,572 of record NW_013665670.1, on the reverse strand, counting down.
TCATTGTTATTTTTGTTCTCATTACCCACCCATAAAGTGAGGATGTAACATAAAAACTAGTCATACACCAAACGTTGCTCCATAACGTTATGCATACTGCAACAACAACAATAAAAAATTACACTGGAATCAACACCAGGAAAGATAATCATGAAATGTACTACTAAAACTAATGCATACAGTCATTTCCAGAAATAACACTGATATAACAGAAGCAATCAAATTATATCATCATTGCAGTAACAAGTTGAAAATGCAACCATTAAGATAATTCTGAACCGACGGTCCATTATCCTCATATATCATGTAGGAATCATTCAAACAATTCTAGATCAACGTAAAATAATAATTAAAAGATTTGCCATTTACGTTGAGCCTTATTAAAAGCTAAATTTTCAGTTTCATATTTTCAGTTATGAAAATAACATCTAAAAGTAAAATTTAAAAAAGTGTTTTTATGAGATGAATTGAACAAAGCTATATTTGAGGTGTTTTAAATATATTTTTATGTTTCTCAACCAGACACACCCTATGAATATTTTTAGTAGTAATTCCAATGTGATTTCTACCGATTTTATTATGTGCTTCTAAAATGTTAAGTTTAGGATGCGCCTTATATGAATATATTTCAAAATCAACTAGGCATTGCTTGATGTGGTTAAAAAAATGCCATTTTTACAAAACTAAAACTATGGATGAAAATTAAATAACCTAATTCCTTTTCTAATTATAAATAGGAGTTCCGAGGCGTAATAACCATATTGAACTTTGCAGGAGCTCATTTCAAATAGTGGTTTTGATAACTTACGTGATGCTATGTATCATACCTTTTGATGAATATTAGAGTGTACTGTTTTAATCTGTAAATGTTTTTCGTTTTGTAAATAAGAAAAAGTAGCTTGAATTACAAACATTAATATACAGTTGAAAAGCAAGTGTTATTTATTTTGAAACATTATTTTATTTTATTACTAGCTGGAGTACCCATCCCATGGACGGAAGTGATGTAAATTCATGATTAATGAAAGTTTATCTTAGGACATGAAAAGTTGCTTCCCTTATATGTAATTGTAAAAAGCGCAAAAAACGCCCCAAAAAACTGTAAAACACAAAATGTGAAACCGCAAATTGACGTGTATCTCCGCACGACCCAACAAACCTTCATGCCTAATTTGGTGAAGATTCATCCAAAGGAGTTTAGGTTGTGGTAGAAAACACAAAAACGTCCATAAAAACCGCAAAAGGCAAAATTCAAAACTGAACATTTGTATGTACTCCCACATGGACCTAATGAACCTCCATACCAATTTTGGTGAAGATCCATCTAAGCCTGCGAAGTAGCTACATGGACATACAACAGGCAGTACTATTATATTTATTTAGACAATACTGGCCCCTCAGTGGCACAGCGGCATGTCTGTGGACTTATGCCGCTAGAAACCGGGTTTCGATACCCGTGGTGGGCAGAGCCCTTTGTGCTTAAGAACAACATAGATAATATTGAACTATATATATATATAACTCTCTGTCAATACGAAATCCCTTACAATGAATAGCTAAATGTTTTATTTTGGAACTTTATCCGTTCTGATCACTCCCCTAGGTATGTGATAAAGAGTAGGATCCTTCAAAATATTCCATGCCTTCAGGTGTGGACGTTTATCTATTGCGTTTATAGCAAAAAATATGTTTGAGGTTGCCAGACTTTTCAGTGAGATAAGAACTTATATTTTTCTTTACTTTCCGTTATTATATTTTTGGAATACAAAAACCACAAGATGAAAAGCCACACGCTTGAGCAGGCTTTAAGTTAAGGTCCTTCATAAAACAACAGGCTTGGTTTTAAACATAAATTGACAAACATTAAGAAGCAATACATGTATTTTTGACAATATTCATCAATCAAAAATCAACAATCTTGACATTTTTATTAACCACAGATTCTTAGACTTTCCTGTATACCAAAATTTAATAATCTGTATAATGAAGCAAAATTCATAACCGCTTTAAAAAGCGCTTGCACAAACTACAGTTTGCGTGTACCATTTTTATTTATAAATACTTCTCTAATTTTATTTATCTATATAAATTTATCATCCAATTTGTGCTTGTGTGCGTTTATTAATTTTAATTCACACTCATGTTGTGTACACGTACATTTATCCACTTGTGCGTACGTCTACACTGTATCTATTTTAGTTTTATTTAAATCTATCTATTTGTCTGTCTGTCTATCTATCTATGCGCATAGAACGTACACTGAGTACAGATTAAATAAGTTACTTCACTTAATAAACTTCTATTATAAACGGAAATTTTGAATGAGTATAAAACTGATTTCCCGCAATTATAATCCTTAAATTTATGCATAGAATCAGCTGTAGCATATATTCACACCACTACAGATTCTTCTGTAAAACAATGTGTAAAACTAATACTTAAGACCCTCAACCCCAAGATGCTCTCGTTCTCAAACAAGCTTTCTTTCATCCAACCACAAGCAGCTTTCTGTAGTTGTCATGACAACCTGAACGCATTTACTAAACGGACAGCGTTAAGGAACTGGCCCTCTTGACGTGAGCACCAGATCATACTTCCGTGACCACAACAACTAACCATTCAGCCACCAAACCGCATCGGATAAGTCTTTAACCCAGAAAGTCACACGATTCCTTCAACCGTTGGGTTCCCAAGGGACTTTTTATTTTTATATTAACTTGAAATAACTTGTTCTGATATTAAGTAAGTGGGAAAAAAAGATTTTAATTTGTAGTAAGTAAAACCATAAATATTAGAGTTTCAATCGATAGAAACGCAGTTACAGTTTACGTCAAACACTACAGAGGTAGATATGGAAAGTCCTTCAAAATGTAAATCTCCGTCTTGCAAGCTACATCAGCTCGTGCTTCTTATCTCGAACAGTTACAGCTAGCGACCATTAATAAATTAAATGGCTTCTACGCTGTCACCATTCTTAGATGCAGAGCAGGAGCAGACGTGGGAAGATAACTTTCATGACAAATACAAGTTTTATTTGAAAAATTTCACAGAAAATGGAACAAATCAGACTTTTGAAGATTTGCCAAATCCTTCCTATTATTCTCTGTACTACCGTATTATTGGAACTGTCTTTCAAGGTTTTATTTTTGTGATAGGAGTTTTAGGAAACATTATGGTGGTACTTGTTGTTCTTCGAACCCGCAGCATGCACTCTCCAACCAACTGTTACCTGGTTAGTCTTTCTATTGCTGACCTGATGGTTCTGATATCGTCAGTGCCCAATGAAATCTTATCATATTTTTTACTTAGTGACGAATGGATTTGGGGAAGAGTAGGATGTGCGCTCTTCATCTTTCTCCAGTATTTAGGAATCAACGCCTCATCCTTGTCTATCACGGCCTTTACTGTTGAACGATATATCGCTATTTGTCACCCGATGCGAGCCCAGATGGTCTGTACTGTAAGCAGAGCCAAGAAGATCATTGTTGGAGTCTGGGTGTTTGCTTGTCTTTACTGCTTCCCTTGGTTCTTTCTCACCAAGATAGAACCCATCTTCTACAAAGGTTATAGCAACAGAGAAACCTGCACTTTTGCGTTGTCAAGGAAACATTATCTGGGCTACTTCTTTTCTGATCTGGTTCTCTTTTATGTCTTTCCTCTTCTGCTGTCCTGTGTACTTTACAGTTTAATCGCAAGGATCCTCTTCTCTAACGAAATCCCCAAGAATCCCGGAAACAACACTAGTCGTAGTTCAGACTCCAAACGAACCAGTAGCATGAACGCCAGAGTACAGGTAGAGAATAGATATTAAATATTTTGGTATATGTTTATACTTTATACTGGATAAGCTTAATACTTTATATTTAAATTAATATATGTATATATATATAGTCAATATAAAAGCCAGTGTGTGTTACGTCACGCTTCATTTCTCGAAATAGGAGGAGTCATGAAAGCCAAAATGCATTTATCCAGATAGGATAGTTCGATTACATTCTGCCCATTGCGATTTTAGTGATGGGGGTGAAAAGGTGCTGTGAAACCTTATAGGTGTAGTTGGTGTTGGTATAATAAGCCTAAAGTAAGGACGTAATGTGGGATCGCCTAGCCTAGAGTCAGGTGCATAAAATTTATCATGAAAGTAAAAATATCGATTCAATTTTAAACTTAAATTGTTTTTGAATTAAGCTGTTTTCTGTTATATCACCAACGTTTTTAATAAAAAACGAACCACTTTAATCAACAGAGACTCTAAATTAAGAAATCAACAAGTATTTTTTCAGTTTTGTTCTTTATACATTTCATTTTTATCTTTCAGTACATAGACTAGCAACAATATCAGGTTATACTCTTGTTCCTAAGCGATATAACATAAAAGTCATTCTTGACACGTACTGTTACCACTGGCTTTTCTATATATTATAAGTTGTTAATCTAACTGATTTTTACCAATAATCATTTTCTGAATACCCCACGAATTAATTTCATGAATGATAATAATTTTGATTGGCTCACAAAGGAATTTACCGATGTTTGACTGCCTCACTGCACTTTTCTGGTTATTTGTTGATTAAACCTGATTTCGCAAAATTTGTTTAATTTAGTTTACTATGAAATGTGAGGTTAGGTTATACTATGGGGTGGGGGTGGTTTTATTTGCCGCGTCATTTTTGACGAGCTATACGCTAGTATATATATATACCTTAACATGTTTTGTCTACAGATATCTATATAAATTCACATAATAACAGAGAAACATAAACCAGTTAAGCGCTTATTAGACCCATAGGATATACTTTTTAAAATAATTTTTAATTGCTTTTATTATACTTAAACCGTTCCCTTTTAATATTTTTTTTGTATAATGAACAATAAATCTTACACTTTACATAGGACCAAGTTAAATAGTGCAGAACTTTACGAGTATTATTACAATAAAATCAAAATAATTTGAAACTCGGTTTAGCAGAACGCAAGTCTTGTGAAGCTACCCTGTTGTCTACTTTATATAGTATTTTATTCACATTATTTCTTCAACAAACTCTAAACCTGAAGATTTATTATTTGCGTCCCATTGTTGCAAAAACGCGCTTCACCCTTTTGGGCCTTGGGTGCGCTATACAAGCGACGATCAAACACCACTAGTCAGTTAGATAAAAGTAGCCTAAAAGTTGACGTTGGATGCATTTGATTAGCTGTTAGTTTAAAGTTAAGGACAACGATATGCAGATAGACTTTGTGTAGCTTTGGGCGAAAAGTCTAAGACAATCAAAGAGCAACGAACGAGTTATTGTAAGATCATTAGGACTGATCATGTTTTTTCCTCAGAAAGAACGCTAGTTCTATTTTACTGACATAATCTCTTAACAAAGCTAAATCTCAAGGGAAAAAAAATCAAACATACGAAATACAATTTGTTTGAAAATGGTGTCAGGTGATGTTGATTACCCTGTATTATACTGTATATAAAAAATGTTAGTTGTTAAGCGTAAAGCTGTTCGATGGGCTATCTGTGCTGTACCCACCACGGGTATCGAAAACCGTTTTTTAGCGTTATAAGCCTTCCGAACGTACTCCTGAGCCACTATATACATACTATATACGGTCACTATATAAATGTGTAAATAATATTTAATATTTAAGATCCATGTCCAAGTAATGTGTTTCTTCTATACTCTGCTGATGTAGAAATCATAACACTTAATGAAAAATCTACACGATATGTCAAGACATTTAAAATCGATTTATTGATATGCCATGTCAACTAAGTGCACTTAGATCATATTATCAACTAATTACAAAAACACATAGCAAAATTATTTTCCAGCTACAACACATTAATGTTTCAAGAACATGAACAAACTTACATGGATAGGATCAGTTCTCGAGCAAATTGTAGAAATATCACAATAGTCTCTTTGATTCGAAATTAAAACCAATTTTTCTAAATCAGAGAGATCTTTGTGACACATGGACTAATACTATCACTAAATGAAAACCATATTGCCAGGAACTTGATCTTAACCAAGTAAATTAAAAGTTTTTTGCCAAGAAGGAAAATTCGCAATTCGAGTTTGTGAAATGAGTTTTAATAGAGTCGAATCCATTCATCTAAAATACATGAATAATAAGATAAAATAAGATGTTTATTGCAACAAATAAAAAGTGTCTAAAAAGACGTTCAGGATTAAAAACATTTAACATTACAAATACTCTAACTTAAATGTCGGCATATTAAATCTAAAGAACCTTATACTTCCAAGCTTTACGAACTGACACAGAACTCTACCTGTTGTGTTTTGTTGTTGTTGCTTTTTGCGATTAACCTTATTTTATTATTTTTATAAAATTTCTGCACCACAAAAATACCTAATATCAAACAGTTTTATAAGTTTCTCAGAAAACACATTTTACTTAACTTAAGATCAATAGAATAATCAGAATGAACTTCAAGCAGACTTACTTCATACATTTTGGCGTTATGTGGCGTTGGTAGTAAATAAAACTGTGGCTCATTATTTTGAAACATGTTATATTGTAAGTATGCCGTATGTTTAGTAGGGTACATAAGCAAAGAGTATTCGAGATATAGCGAAGTGAACAACTTTAAGAACTGATCAAAACTAGTCGTGTTAATAGCTTCTTTCTTGGCCTGCATCAGCTATTATATTCCTGTAATACGTTATGGAACGTGTCATCGTAGGAAAGAAAAATATACTGATTTCAGGCTTAAAGTTTTTGGTAAAAGTCAAAAGAGAAAACATTAAAAGTTAATTTAAATTACACCCATCGTTTAATGCTTACATTCCAAATGAAAAATGTTCTCAGCTATAAGTTAACTTTGATTTTTCAATTCACACCTAAAAAAATTATTAGGTAAATCTTTATAATTTTCTTTTATTATTTTACATCACGTTACTTTAATATAATAACCTCTAAATCTCGGATATACCAGTAAACGCATCTTATAATTATCAAATGAATTGCTTGAGTCTTGGAGGAACCCAAACGATTGAATATCAGTTAGTTTAAATGATCCTCTCAGACTAGATGGTTACTTCGTGGAATTAAGTTACTGGTCACCCGATGACTTCATATTCCCAAGAGAAAAACTAAAAAATAGTAACGAAGAAGTTCCAGTAAAAGTTGTCAGAGAATTGGTGTTTATTTCAACTGAACGTCCACAAAAAAAACAAAATGGAACAAAACAGAGACATGAGTGTTTATTACTTTTCATCATTATACTAATATATTTTGTGGTTTGTAATGAGAGTAAGAAGAATTCAAAGGTAATACTATTGAATGAATGGAATACAATCGAACAATTTCAGATACGATCAAATGAAAGAAGTCAATTTTTAACATTTTGTGGGGTCTAAGCAATGCTAAGTCCAGGCTATTGAGTCCAGAAATTGGTTGGATGTCTTAATAAATCAGCCATTCAGTGTTATAGTAAATCATGCATATCTCTTATCTAAAATGAAAATGTTGAGTTTTACGATTTCCTGATAGCTTTATGTTTATTCGCCTTTGTTAAAACAAAACAAAAAGTGCGGAAAAAATATCGTTGTAATGTTACCAACAAAAGCTGTTTCCCTACAAACTAAAAAAGTCTGAGCTAGCTATTACAAAGCGGAATATTCTGAAACAAAGAAAGATAACATGAGTTTTACCTCCGAGAATGAAAAATTATTGATATTATGGGGCTTATCAGCTTGTATTCATTTTACATTTTATCACTTCTAATCAAATGGTGTAGTATTCGGACGACTGGAAAGCGTAGACAGTCACTCACAAAAGATGCTCTGGAAACACCTCCTTCAGAGGTGTGGTTGAGAATAAATCAGAACCTTATCAATACCCTAATTTTAAGTTACTATCATTGGTGTCAGAATGCTTTCAATGTGACCCTACTTCATATTGAAGTAAAATGCCATGAATTTTTAAAGCGTAGATTGCATGGCAAATCATTTGCACTATAGATCTCATGATGGACAATTAGATTCTTGATTTTCATAACAAAAAAACAGGGTGATTTATTAGCATTATTTTAAAGCATGGGTTTTGCCTTGGTTTTTGCTTTGGGTTTTGAGAAAATATTATAAATTACAGTTATTACTGTACTGTGTCATTTATTTTCTCGATAACATGCCGGACATGGCCTTACGGCTAGAGAGTTTGTGATTTCTAACCAATTGCCTCTGAAACGCGCTCCGCACTTTGGAGCCATGGGTGAGCTCAAAGAGTGACGGTCAAATCTCACTATTCGGTAGACAAAGTATTCTAGTGCAAAAACATTGGGATGACTATGTGCACATAGCTTTTGTGTACACTTGCGCGAAATTTCTTAAACAAACAAGCACTCCCCAATTACATTGTCTTTACTAATCGTAACGACATATTGCGTGAATGAATGACATTGATTTAGTTATTTCCTGTGAGAGTGTCTATCCTCTTCCTGCTCACATTATTGAATAATTATAAATAATCCAAATTCAACACCTTAGTCCCTTGGAAACATTATGAAGAAGTAAACGTTCCTAGGGTTATAAAAATCAACTGTGGTAAGTGAATTGTTAGATAACGTTGAACTCTATAATCATCTAACTGGTCTACATGCGTTACTCCATAATTATTCTTTGTAGTAATCTACAAGTTTAATATTAGATCACTGTAGAAATCTTCCATTCATATCTTCAGTGGAAATATATCACTGAATGTAAATGATGTTCTTAAACAGTTTTCACCTTATTTAGTATAATAATCTTTATTTTTCAAAGTGTTTGCTTAGAACTTTTGAAATACGTGAAATAGTTGTCATCATACTGACACTAACACAAAAATAACCATGTATGCCTAATTATATATCTACGCGTAAACATATTCCATAGATTATAAAAACACTAACTCACCTTAACAAAGTTAAAAGAAAAATTATATAAAAAAGTTAAAATATTGTTCAAGCAGTATTAACTTGATATCAATAAACACTGAGCTAATGGAGATCAAGTGAGAAAGTTTATACACCATGACTTCTATTTAATGAAATGAAAATTACTTGTAACTTGAAGATTATTAACTTTCGAATAACTAATTTTTCCGCTGATTCTAGTGCTACCAGACATCTTATTTCTAGAGGTTATTTTAGAAAGACAGAATTAGTCAAATTGAGTTTAATTCTTTTAAAAATAAAATTGGTGGCAATTACTTGGCATCAATCACTCTGTTAACATCTGTCGTAATAAAATTTATCTATTTTGAACAGTGTTTGGAGAATTCTGTGGTGACTCAGATGCAGTATATTTTAAAGTGTAAATACATATAAGTTGGAAAAAGTGAGTTCTGGGTTTGACACATGTAATATTTTTGTAGTTTGAATAATGTAAAGAAATAATTAGTCCTCAAAAAAAAATGAAAAGCTCACAAAGACATTTTAATCAGTTTTATTCTATATTAAAGTAATCATTTTATGTTAGAATCGTGTATTTATCTGGAAGCCTTAATTTTCTTTTGTAGCATGGTTTCAGCGAATATATAATCCGTAATGGTTATACTTTACATGAAAAAACGGTGATATTTTCACAAACAGCAAATACAATCAAGCATGATACTCAATTGTTTATGGTCATTGCTCCATCAATGATTTGCCTGCAGTGGCTCTCCAAAGTATTTTTATTCATTTTTGGAATCGAGTGTTGTGCGTCATGACGTTTACTATATTCTCTAAAACAAGCAAAATTTTAAAAACGACTTTTAGTAAAAGTGAAATTTCATATTTTGAAGCTCTCTGTTCTCTAGTATTTTCAAAATCAAATTGCTTTTAAAAGGTATTTTGAAGAACTTCCGAAGATAGAAGGAAACAATATCATGTAACGAAAAAAAAATCGATTAATTATACAAAGACAGTCACTGTTTTGAATGGTAAACGTGGAAGATCCTTGCCAACTACTAACACTTAAACCAAAATTCTACACTTGGTATAAGTTACTCTTAATTATTTTTTATTTTTCAAGGTAACTTCAGAATATTAATACGGTCTTGGCCAAATTGTTTGCCTATTTTGTAACAAATAAGATCATTATTATTAAGATGGTATACAAATACACTCAGCGCTGTCTAACTGAAAAAATATATGTTATATTAAACATCTACATATGTAATTTGTATAATGAGACAGGTTCTATGGACAGCATGAACGACTTATAAGAACAGCAAATAATTTTATCAGACAACTGTAGAGACATGTGTAATTAAGCATTTCACCTATCACAACAAAACGTTCCCAAAACGTATATAATGACAAAATATAACATCAAATTATTAAAAATAGCGTCTGTAACCTTATATCGGTTCATATTAAACATTCAGTACTGAGTTGGTTCTCCTCGTACTCTAATAACCTCCGCAAGGCGTTGTGGCATGCTGTTGATGAGGTTATTGATGTAATTCACTGTGATTTTTTCCCAAACTGTCACCTGAAGGAGCGTCAACTCAGTTACAGTAGCTGGTTTAAGATCGTGGTTAGCAATGGTTTTAGCTTAGTTCTACCCAACAGTTTTCAGTGGGATTACAATCCGGATACTTTGCTGGCTATGCCAATCTTGTAACGTCCTCCTGGTCGAGATAATCTGTGGGCTGTGGTATTGTCATCCTGGAACACAAAGTTATTGCCAAACCTTGTCATAGCGTACAACAGAAATATTGTCTCAATGTAATATATGTAAGAAGCGCCATTGAAGTTTTCCTGGAGGATATGGAGCAGTTTTCCACCATGATGAATAGCTGCCAAAATATGTACTGCACCACCTCCTGTGGGAAAGAAAGTCTTTTCTCATCTGTTCTGCAGACAAACGACGAACACGAATCCCACCAACTGCTTTAACAAGCCGGCAACAGGACTCATGTAAAAAGATGACATGTAGCCAGTGTCTTAACTGTAAGTTGGCATGCTGTCTTGCCCAAATAACATGGTGACGGTGGTGAATTCTGATTAACATTGGTTTGCAGATAGCCATTCTTGCAAAATAATTTTGTTTGGTAAGTCTCCTATTCACTGTTCTGCTGAATACACTGGAATGAATGTGTTCATGTCATTCCTATCTTAAGGTATTGCAAGACTTCTTTCCACCTTGGCATGTTAACCTAAACAAAACATGGTCATCTAAAGCAGTAGTTTTTCGGCGTCTATCAGTAAACTTTTCTGAAACAACGTTTCCTGTAGTCCAATGACATTTCAGGATTCTTGATACATTACACTGTTTTGGCAATGTCCGTTTGCTTCATACCATTTCTGGACAGACAAACAATTTGACGCCCTATAATTTCTAGCACATGATGAGGCGTGATTCTACACTAAGTACAGAGAAATTGTCTGAGCAAAGTGTTGATCTGTTTTGAAAAATATTATACCAAAAGCACAACCTTTTACACAAAACAGAAAAGTACATGTGTTTTGACAAACAAATGCTCAAAACAACTTATACGGACCAGAATAACAACGCGTACATGTTGGTACTCGGGCATTTACTCAATGATTATACCATGCATCAATATTACATTTACACCAATATAGACCAGTATGTAAACATTTTAACCAAGACTGTATATACTCGTACGTGTGCAGAATGGTTGTTCACACTGCTATTTAATTTCAAGTACCACTGTCTATTCAGCGTCTTATGAAAAAAGTAAAACTAACCTAAAACCTGTTAATTTTGTTTTCGATGTATTTGAACCGCAACCAAAGGGAATCTTCAATAGCCTCGGCACTTGAAATTTTTTTTTAGGCAGGAAAGAGAAAATTAATCTATGATACCGTTCCCCCCTTCATGACCTTTTTCATGTCATCTCGTATTATTGTGTCAAATTTGGTGCTGATTGATCAAGAAATGTGGGAGCGTATAAGGAACAGATATACACAAACACACGTATTGACGTTTATTTATATAGGTTAGATGGAGGTCAAACCTCTCTCATGATCTTCCTCATGTCAGCCTGTATCACTGTGTCAAATTGTGCTGATTTGATACTTTTTTTCCAAAATTAGGTATGACATTAGATGGAGGTTACACTCCCCAACTTTTGTGGAACAATTTAGACAACAAAGGTTTCATTGACACTAAGAATGTGACATCACAGACATTAAACCTGAGTACGCTGATTCAATATCTTATAGACCTACTAGGGGCTGAAAGTGTGAACAAACAGACACAAACTTAGCTTTACATATTACATATTTTTTGTGCGCCAGGTATACCAAGCGTGGGGTGCGTGTATACCCAATTCGATTTTATTACTCATCAGGATCTATACCAGTCTACCGTCAAATTGAAATTATTTTAGACAGGATTAAATTAACTTTATCTATGAGACCTTGGGCCTTCGTCAAATACATCAATCGAAAGGGTTTGACCTCCTAAGCCCAAAAACTGTAATTAGATATCATATTGGTCAAGAGTTGAAAGAGCTATGAGCTAAAACGTTTTACTTGAATAGAAAAAAAAAGACCATTCTATCAGCCGCTATGCCACGGCTACATATACTTAAGGATTAACACACGTTTTTGTAAAACTACAACAAAATATTATCTAATTAAATTTCCCAGGTATCTTGAAAAACACAAACATAGTTATTCATTGTTTTCTAATTCGTGCTGTTATGAAACTCGTATTGTATGTTTAGTATCTAAATATATATATATATAGCGTCCAAAAACCTCCAGCACGATTTACATATTTCGATTAAAACTCTGCCAACGGAAGCACACAAATCAGAATGTTTTCACTTTGTTTCAGGAAAGTTTGTAAGACGTAATTTTCGTTGGTAGCTTATTATAAACCGGTGAAAGTAAGATTTAGTTGAACTCATTGAAATAACTTGGAATGATGTGACTGAAGGAAATGAGTATGTCAGAAGATAATTAGAAGGTATTGATAAAAGCAATCTTTCTTAATTCTTATATAATGCACTGCACTAAGACTTCAGCAAAATATTTCTCAGTGATGCAAACCAGTAAGTGAAAACACATTTAATTTATTACCAATGTCATTAATCAATATTTTAAGTTAAGGACTGAATCTACTTGCAACCTGAATATCAGTAAAAGAGCGAAACTTAGTCAAGAAGGTAGCTTTATCACATCATCAAATTACAGTTCTATTAGATCAATAAAAAAGTCTTTATCTTATTAAATAATCTTTGTATTAAAATCATTCGGTTCTTGTTACTGAAATGATCAATTATAGAGCCAAACAACTTATAGTTTGATAGATCATATTAATAATTTTATCTAAATAAGACTAATAGAGGACTAATTTTCTTACTGAGTCTACAAATTGCGTTACAACTTTTTTAGATATTTAAAAAAAAAGAATTAACTATGTTTTTACAGCATACAATCTATGTCTATGTCTGTCTATCTCTATATGTACCCCTGTATGTCCGTTTTATACACTTTAGCCGCGGCCGTCTAACAAATTTTGGTATCAAATACTTAAATTAAGTTCTTATTATTTAGTTTTTGAGAGACAGGTTTGAGAGTTAAGATGTTTTACCTAGAACTCCCATAATTGACTATGTTTGCAGTTTTATTAATGTCAGGCATTACACAATATTTAATAAAAAGTATGTTAAAGACTATAAAAATTAAAACGCATGTAGCTATTCAGGTAGCTCACTAATAGGTGTTAGTGGTTTCACTAAATATTGACAGGATGATCTGTTGAGGTTTGCCAGATTTAGTAACCATCTTTACGTTTCGATTAAGAGACTTTTGCGCATAATATTTTTATTACTACAATAGTAATGTGCATGGTAATTTAATTGGGCTTGAATAAGGTGATCAAGAGGATGCTTATAAAAGTTTGTTTCATAGTTTGAGGATTTAAAATAATTACATTCCAAAGTAGTTTTATAGTTATTACTGCACATTAACAGTTAATTAACATGTCTTTAACCAACTGGGCTTTTATGCACCAAAATAAAGTGTTTAGTAAAATTCCGAAGAATCATAATTAGTTTATATGTTGTAATTACTACCTTTGAACTGAGCCTATTCAAACTTATCTTCAGAGTCTACGGAGTAGTTCTTGTAGACACATTTTCTCAATGATTTGTTTTTAGTACAAACTAACCTCTAGGGATTTTGACACTACGCACATTGTACTTTGGAATATATATATATATATATAGTAGATGTTATTAGTCGGCGAATATATTCCTGTTTATGACTCGGAATGTTCAACACGTTTTATACATCAGGAGATACGCTCCCATATAGCTTCATAGAAAACACATTAATGTAAGCTCTGAACATTCACGCTGTAATCATCCCTGGAGGAAGAAAAGAAGTTACAAGTATATCTGGTTTTATTCCGTATTTAAGGAATATTTTATCTCTTCTACATAGATAACTGCACAGGGAAATTACAACATTAATAAACACAAAACACGGAGAAAAACTGTTACCACAGTGTTATTGAAATCCTTAAAAAACTGAAGGTTTATCAGACAGGTGGTAGCACTGCTTATGTAGGGATGGCTCGGATTGTTCATTGAAACGGTATTTTAAATATATCTTCAATAGATCATTAGAACTTTACAATACTATACAGTATTTCCTTTTATAACAATATCTATGTAATGACCGAGTCACAAGTTCAGGGAATGTCTCTAAGTGTCACAGCAAAAAGTTTCAATTTCTTGTTCTTCTTTCTTCTTCTTCACTGAGGTGAGTTTCAAAAGAAGTATCCGAAGTATTATTATAGTAGTAATTAAAACAATTATAATTCTAGTAGCAAACCATGTTATCGTTACTCCTTGAAGTCAGCGTAGGTACAGGGTGAAACAGGAATTACCAGCCAATAACAGATAAACAATAGATATTACAGTTGGAACCTCATTGTATTTAGAATTTGGTTATAAATACAACTTTCCTATGTCTATTGAAGCACTGCATTAAAAAAAACAACAACAAGCAAATAAGTAAAAGAAAGACTTTTCAAAAAATGATATAAATATAGGGATGGCTAATATCAATCCTTAAAAAACAATGCAAACAAGATAGTAGGGATGGCATTTGCATTATCCCTACATAATAGCACAGGAAAGAATTAAGATATAGCGATATATATATAGCTATTCAATCACAATTGAGTTTAATTTATCCTGTATTTGTCTGTTAACGTTCCACCACACTGTGTGCCTGTACTGTTATGTAGGAATGATGCAAATATCATCCTACTACCTTGTTACTGTTATGTAGGAATGATACAAATGCCATTCTACTACCTTGTTACTGTTATGTAGGAATGATGCAAATGCCATTCTACTACCTTGTTACTGTTATGTAGGAATGATGCAAATACCATTCTACTACCGTGTTTGCATTGTGTTTGAAGGATTGATATTAGTTTTTTCTTTACTTGTTCTGTTCTGGATTGGCCAAAGAATTGACAGGTATATTCAACAGGAAAACTAAAGATAATATTTACCAGATATTAATGTACTTGATTTGTTCAATAAAAAAATATATGTTGCATCTAAATTGACCCATCGTCATTCTATATTTTCATCAAAAATTAAGATAATGCTTAAAAACGCTAGCGTTTAAAGTACCCATCAGAACTAATGAACCTGGGAGCGAGTAAAAGATAGCTTTATGGATTTTTGCTTATTTAATTTTTACAATGTCTTAGTTAAACTTCTAAGTAAATACCTAACCGTTTGGGGGGGGGGATATTTATGTATACAAGTACAAAAAAATGAAGTAATTTAACTATGATATGCATCGCTAACAGATCAGCTCAGCATTTCAAACTCCATATAACTCCAGATTTGTGTAGGACAGATTAACTGTCCGTAGATGTCACACATACACTGATAATAAAACATCTGAACATTTGTAATGTTACCTTGATTCATTGATCATATAAATACAGCTTAATTAGTATTAACTTCCGATCAGAGCAAGCTACATACTTGAATCAAGTTAAAAATCAACCTGTTAATTAGAATGAATTATTTCATCAGTTTAATAATTTCACTGTTAACAATATTTTCGGCTGTAAAGCAAATGATATCAAACGAGGTTCGCTCATCTTAGGAGATTCGCTTTCGTCCCAAATGAACACACTAAGTTAACAATACGAAGTAGCCTCTATAATAAAAGTGTAGTAATAAAACTAGAAAATAAAACTGAATGTTCTAACCAATATCGTTAACGAAAGAAACATTAAAGAAATAACAGAGTTTACCTCACTTACGGAGCATGCAAACAAATACTAGTTGTTTGCTTCAAGTACTGTCGTAAATTTAATCATAAAATGAGATTTGGTGTGTTTCTTGTAATTATTATTTTTTTCTTATTGGGTCCTCTATGGTTAACTACAATGTAAGGATTATGTAATGAGTTTGAATAATGGTAACATGGATGGATGGATACACAGACAGGTAGATAATACAGTGAGTGATTAAATATGTAAAGGATTTGTATATATAACTTATGTCTTCCAATGATATTATGTTCAGTAGAAAAAAAATGGCGTGTGCAGACAATAAGCAATTATTCAGAAACACATTTTTTCTATTTTCTAACTTTTCGTGCAAGGCTACACAAAGGGTCATTTGTACATAGCCGTCACTAATTTGAAACTGTTAGGTTAAAGGGAAGGCAGCTAGTTCACAGCTAACTCTTGGGCTATTCTATTTTACTGAATAGTCAGATTTGGCCCTCAATCCTATAACACAACTAAGGCCCCAAAGTGTGGAACGCGAACCATTAATCAACGGATTCCCGATCCCCTGTCTGAACACGCTAATCACGCTCAGCTCCAACAAAAACACAAACGATAATGTGTCAAAATAAATATTTCAAATTTTTTAAACTGCATTTTCAAAGTAACAGTGCAATATATCATCCATCATGATGACATAAATTCACCTTTTAAATAGCTTATCCTTTTAATTGTGGAAATGTAACTCAAAATTTGTTTGAAGAGCACGAGTTTTCAAGTGCTTTATATTTTCCATTCACAACTCAATTAAAACTATATCTTTTTGCCATTTCTGAACGGATTCCTAATAGATTTTAATTGGTAATCTTTAACAGTTTTATGGAATATACGTAAGAAAAGGTTTGTTTTTTATTACCGATTTTGTTGAAAAGTTATTTTAACTACGTTTCGGCGAGCATTCAAGTTAAAAGAAACAGATAAAACAGCCAAACAAAGAATAGGGTATCTATCAGATACTAGTAAAACGAGAATTAATTTACGTTCTCAGTATAATTATCCAATATAAAGACGAAACGACTAATTTTGAATAAACAACTAAACTAAAGTAAAGTAATAAATACAACGAGGCTAATTCTCCTACACTCATACACACTCAAATATATGGGTTTAACAAAACAAAGTATGCAGCTCGAAAACAGAAAATGATTAAAGCATGCTGCTCAGTGGTATTTTTTGTTCTACAGAATACAGTTTTTACGTGTTTTTCTTTTATTTTGTGATCAAGACGTGATATATTTATATCTATATATAGTCAAACGAAAGGCCCCTTCTTAATATAAGAATAATGGATAATCTTTAAAGAACCAATATAGCTAATATTTTTTCTAACCTGTATTTCTGTAGCTAACCTCATAAAGCCTTTCAAAGGAAAATCGCTAGAAAAACACTTACTTTACAATATATATATATATATATATATATAGTATAGGCTATAAAAATACATTGACAGTGAAACCTGAAGAGACGGATGATATAAGAACATCAACTGTCATTTATCGTAAATTTGAATATCAAAAGAAAGTAGAAAGTTGACGCTCTCTATATCTCTTCATTTCATGCTCTGTTTATATATTTTGATTTTCACGTCGGTGATAGTTAAGGGCGTATCTGTTTTACAAAATACTCTCCACCCACT
>NW_013665670.1:482483-487954 GCF_000517525.1 Limulus polyphemus | reverse complement strand
AGCCCTCGTGTAGCTTTGCGCGAAATTCAAAAACAAAAAACAAACAAATTAACTTATATACACCTGTATAGATTAATTATATGTAGAAAGGAGGTCCCTTCAACACATTCAGTGTTCTTTTGTAATCTTATGCACATTGGAACAAGCACAACACATTAACAAAAATATTGTAAATTGTTTAATGACTTTGTCGAATGATGGAATTTGACATCATTGTTATAATGTGCATCCAGATAGGGACCGTGGTAAAGGTCCGCTAACCACTAAAATGCCCGGTCATTCGCTCTCTTTTAGTATTGTTATACAAATACGTTGACTACACAAGAATATGATTGAGGTGCTTATAGAACTTCTATTACTTAGCAGTAACAATAATTGATATGTGTAAGTACCAAAACAAGTTGTGCTTAGCGAGCACCAGTTTAGGTTTCGATTACGTCTTCTCAACGTTTGATAACTTAAATACAAACTTTCATTTGTAAATACTAAAGAAAGCCGGATACGTATGTTTCTGAAAGACTGCGTTTGCATATTAGCTTTTGTTATATTTATCAAATAAAACGTTTTTGAACTACAGGACAAGGTTAGCGTAAAAAGTCTAAAAGCCTCATGTTTACGTTTGGTGTTTCGCCTAAATGTAAAAAAAAAAAGTACAAAAATACGAATTTCTAAATTATCAGTGTTGCATATCAAAGCGTAGTTTGTTTTATGCAAATAAAAGTGTTAAAAATGTTTGAAAACTACTTTCAAGGACGTCTATC
This sequence comes from Limulus polyphemus, assembly GCF_000517525.1. Lineage (NCBI taxonomy): Eukaryota > Metazoa > Arthropoda > Merostomata > Xiphosura > Limulidae > Limulus > Limulus polyphemus. The sequence continues at coordinate 487,193 of NW_013665670.1, read as the reverse complement.
CACTAGTTGGGCAGATGATCGACCACGTTAGTTAGCTATTAGAGCAAAGCCACATTGGGGTCTCTGCTATGTCCATCGTTGAGAATCGAACCCCGGATTTCAGTGCTGTAAGGCCGTGAAATTACCGCTGTCCCACTGGGACAATAATCGTATTGTGCAAAACTGTATTATACGTCAGTTATTATTATTATTTTTGGAACATATTTTCATTAAACTTAAGTCTTTCTGTACAAAACATAACAAAATGAATGAGTATTTTTATGCTACAAAGATACACGAACAACTTGAAGTAGAGCTTGCATGATTCTTACGAGATTTATTATGTATTATTATTTATATGAAAATATAGGATATGTAACAGATACACGAAATAAAATTTTCCCGGGGAAAAAAAACTCGTGTATCCTTCTGATTGTTTATAAAACATAAGGTTATTAAGGATTTAGACAGAAGGCCGCATGCCAAACATCCAGTAATTTAATAAATTTCTTTTTTCTGATATTAGCTTAACCAGTACTCGTTCATTAGAATGTTGGTCTGGCTGCCATTATGCACTCATTGATTCTAAAATATTTGTCTTCAAAACACCACCTGACTATAAATGGTTGTTTATAATGATAGAAAAATTTTATTTACGAACACAAAAAAGCATAAAGAGCTGTTTGTTTGTTTTGAATTTCGCACAAAGCTACACGAGGGCTATCTGCGCTAGCCGTCCCTAATTTAGCAGTGTAAGACTAGAGAGAAGGCAGCTAGTCATCACCACCCACCGCCAACTCTTGGGCTACTCTTTTACCAACGAATAGTGGGATTGACCGTCACGTTATAACGCCCCCACGGCTGAAAGGGCGAGCATGTTTGGTGGGATGGGGATGCGAACCCGCGACCCGCAGATTGTGAGTCGAGCGTCCTAACCACCTGGCCATTGTTATTTATGTATTTACTGAGGATATCCATGGAATATAACAGAAAAAGTAAAATGGCTTTATTAGAAGATGCTGTGTGTACATTGTTCAATGTAAACCCTTTTAATATTAAATAATTAAATCTATACACTAAAAACTGAAAAAAAAAACTTTTCGTTAAATCTATGCCATAATAAACAAATCAAATTATAATTATTTTGTAAATATAATTGATATCTACATTTCGTGAACAAATATTTTCTTATTATCATGAAATATATGTTTGTATTTAAGCACAAAGCTATGCAATGGACTATTTTGTGCTCTGCCCACCACAGGATCGAAACCAAATTTTTAGCGCCATAAGCCCTCAGACCTGCTTCTGAGCCACCGAAGTATCACAAAATAGTTTATATCATCAAGAATCGAGAAGTGGCACATTATCACAAAAATAGTTCAAATCATCACTCTGTAGAATGGTATCTTTCCAACAAAGAATCGAGAACTGACACATTATCACAAAAATAGTTCATATCATCACTCTATAGGATGGTATCTTTCCAACAAAAAATCGAGAACTGACACATTATCACAAAAATAGTTCATATCATCACTCTATAGGATGGTATCTTTCCAGCAAAGAATCGAGAACTGACACATTATCACAAAAATAGTTCATATCATCACTCTATAGGATGGTATCTTTCCAACAAAAAATCGAGAACTGACACATTATCACAAAAATAGTTCATATCATCACTCTGTAGGATGGTATCTTTTCAGCAAAGAATCGAGAACTGACACATTATCACAAAAATAGTTCATATCATCACTCTATAGGATGGTATCTTTCCAACAAAGAATCGAGAACTGACACATTATCACAAAAATAGGTCATATCGTCACTCTGTAGGATGGTATCTTTCCAACAAAGAATCGAGAACTGACACATTATCACAAACCGAACAGCTTATGTTGCCCGGCAATCATCTGCATCTGGCTAAAAGCCAAGTTGGCTACTTCTACTCACTTACGTTTGACTTTATTATTCTCCCTTCCCATCTGTAAGAAAAAAAAAGTCTAACTGGGTTAAATGATTCCATACTGATCGAAAATGACTTTTTTGACTTAATAAATGTATGTTGGAATATATTATAAAAGTCGTCCTCTCATTATGTAATGTTTGATCCACAGTAACAATCTATCAAAGTAAAAATATCAGAAGCTTCTGGCTAAACGCAATAACAACAAATTTATTTTCTAACAGCAACTTGGCGATGGAAATATTTAACTCACTGGAATTTGTCTTTGGTCTTTAAGCTTCTGTTAAAAGTGTGAATCGTCTTGCCAATGAAATTACGCATTCATGTTATTCTGAACGATATATTTGTCTGAAAATATGTTTAATTTTATAAGAAGGAAAAAAAAATTCATCTTATTTTCTCTTGATACTTTTAAGTTAGTTTCTTCTATGATTGCACAGGCCTGCGAATTGAAACTTTATAAAAGTTGTTTCGGTTTTAATAACGGATTTTCCATAATTCAGCTACTCAGATCTGGAAAATAATATTCTTTTTTTTTCTATCACGTAAGGATTTTTTATAAATCGACAAGAAAAAAAAACTCTTACTTAGATCAAATTATTATTTCGTTTACCACAATGAACATTTATTATTATTATTTTTGTTAACAAAAATACAAACAAACTGAAGAACAGGGAAGAACATTGATGTCAAATGAATATGCATCTCATTCATCCTGATTTGTTTTTGAAATATACGTCTTTTAGTCTCAAACTGCGTGTTTGTGTTATTTCTTTTATGTATTGCATTATGACGTTTTCTGAAAAACCTGTACATAACGGAGGAAAATTGATATCATTTTCAGATTCAGCGTACAGGAATTGCTGTAGAACATGTAAAAATATCAAGGCAATAAAACCATCGCAGGCCTGTGTTATAATTCAGTAAAAATTCTTTATTTGTATTTCCCTGTTCTTATTAGTGAAGTTCAGTATCAGAATATTTTATGGAAACTGTACATGTATGCATTGATACCCGAACCTGATAAAATGAACCTAACAGTGCTAAGACACTTACTGATTTTGACGAAAGGTAGAATCCAAGATCAAAGGTAAATAAATTAGTAGAACGATTATTTAAGACCAGACGCTTGGCAAGTGATATTATTGAGCGACCCTCTAGTGGCTAAATGGTATGGCACAGAGAACGTCTTTCGTATACATTTGTCTTTGCATGTCATCCTCATCGCATCTCTCAGTTTTCACAATGTTCCAACAATGCGGGAAGAATTGTGAATTACGATGCATTTTGCATTAGGAACCCGAATCTGTAATCAGCTAAATAATCCTAACCCAATGAAATCATATGATTGAAACTGGTTCATAAACATGCTAATAATTAGTTGAACAAAAAGCACAAGTATCATTAGTATTGATACAAAGTTATCTATCTATTTCATAATCTTTATAGGTTTTAAGAACATAATAAAAATCCAGGTGATTTATTTCTTAACAAAAATGGTAATTATACAAAAGACTGTTCTTATAGCATACTTACTTCACAGGTAATTAATTATCAGATATTGTTGAAACTTCTTTCATATCGAATACAGACGTAACAATACAAATTTAAAGAACTGTTTACTGACACTGGTATGAGCCGTTTATATACATTATATGCACAATGATTTGGAATTTGGGGTTATATATATATATATATATACATATAAATAAGAGAGAGAAAGAGGTTGAGTATGTTGTATTAAAACAAATTTGGAGCTTCACCAAGTCATTAAAGTCCATGTCCCCACGTCCAATCATGCTCTGTCTGACGATCGGGCACCTTGTCAATAACTCTGCAGCGTATCTTTCACTTCAAAGACTCCATATTAAGGATGTCATTTCTAAATCACGATCATCCTTCCTGCATACTTTTCATAATTCAGCTAGTAAACGAGGACGACGATTTTCCATCGCCCGTTTCAAGAGTCCATTGCAAAAAAATCCATAAGCATCGCGTCTGGCTACTCGAGCGGAATACCCGTTTCATTCTTCATCTACTTGAGGCATGTAACAGTTGAATAGATATGTTGCGAAAAACACCTGTGAAACGTGACTTGTGTCGGTTTTCCAGATTATGTTCTTCAATGTTGCCTGGGACATGTGGTCAGCGTTTGCCACTGATCCTCGTGTTCATGGATTCTTAGCTGTTACAAGACTTTGAACTTTGCTTACCACGGCTGGAGAACAGATTGTTACAGGTCTCTTTCTGGATGGTTCTGTTGCCCCAAGTACAAGGGGTATCCTCGTCTTAGAAATTATAAGTCCCCGATCAAAACACATCTTCATGGTCTGAGTGTATGACTGTTTTGAGTCGGAAATTAGGAGAACGATTAGTTAAGACCAGACGCTTGGCCAGAATTATTCTTCCCAATAGCGATCAATTTTCGTCAGCATCATATCACTTATGTAACGCCAAATAATGTCAAAATGTAATTCTAATACATTCTGTTCCACCACGACTTTATACCGGATATGGTTGTCACGTGGCTTGCTGATTTACATATTCAAATCGTTGTAGTATAATGTACTCAATCTTTTGTGTGTATACATATATGCTAAGGTTAAAGAAAATTACTTTCCCAATACCAAGTGCATAACTTACCTTCGAGGTTTGATCGATATTGATACAGATAAAGGTAAGTTGTTGATATCTTTTAGATCAATTTGCAATTTTAAAGAATAAGCAAATAGCAACTGCAATGCCAATTTATCTCTAAATAT
>NW_013665670.1:480000-482473 GCF_000517525.1 Limulus polyphemus | reverse complement strand
GATATCTTTTGGATCAATTTGCAATTTTAAAGAATAAGCAAATAGCAACTGCAATGCCAATTTATCTCTAAATATTTCAAGACGATCAAATTGCAGATATCTGCAGTATATTTATTTACTTGCTTAAACAATTTCATTGAATGCCACATGTTCTATATCTATGCTTCGTTAGAATTTCCCAGAATTATTAAATAATATGTTCTCCCTATGTTCTGTTACTTGTTTATCAAAGAAAAAATAATATGAATACGAAAAAAAGTAAATAAATGACAGACGGACACAATTCCTGTTTTCCAGCAAAATGTAATTATATATTTCAAATATCGCAACACTATATTAATACAAATATCGTGTTTTATAACAAATCGTTCCTCTCTTTGGCACTCTATGTAGAAGTAAAATAAAGTATGTCTAAACTATACATTTTATCCATTTAAAATGTTCTACAAACTTACTTTGTGTAATATATACTGATATTTGTTTGGTTTTGTCTACTTTTCACCTGTGGGTACACAAAGTTCTAACTGCGTAAAACCGTCAATAATTTTGAACCTACAGGGTAGTTTATCATCAGCATCCACCGTCAACTTTGGCCTACTCTTGTTTGATCGAATAATGGGATTCTATTATCATCAGTATAGCGCACCCACATCCCCCAAGAGCTGAATGATTTTTGCAGCAACGGTATGCGAACCACGAACCCTTAGGTTTACAGTCCGGTCACGCGAACCACTCGGACCCATGCGTTTTAGATATAATGCTTAACATGTCGTGTTCGTGTGTAATTCTATACATGGTACTATGGTAGCAGAATGATACGTTTTATTTTGTTTTTACGCAAAGCTTCACAAATTGTTTACGGTGTATAAAACAAAGCACCTACTGACATTTTATCTCACCACCAGCTGACGACTCTAGTTGCTTTCCCCACCAGTAATATAGAAAGGTCATTGAGTGGTATTACACATTACAAGGTACTCATAACTTTTACTGCAATTATGCTATTGAATTACTTTGGACTGTAAGAAAAACAAAACACGATAACTTAAAAATAAAACATAAACATTCTATATATATAAATATAGTTTGTTTTTGTCAGGGGTTCATGTTTTCGGAGACATGAATTTTGTTCCATGAAAAACATTTTATAAATTAATGGCATGTTTCAAGATTATTTTTAGATCAACATAAAAAGTACATCAATAAATTTAGGGTAAAATAAAATATAACTAACCAGTTTTAATATAATAAAGTAAATAATGTATTAAGGACTTTAGAGAGACAGTAAAATTTAACTTTAGCAGATTAAAACAAAATATGCATCAAAAGCTTCGACAGTATTTAAGTATTCAAATAGCTTTATTGAGGTTTAATAAATATTAATGTTATTGAATTTAAAGTGAGGCGTTTTAGTAAGGCGCAAGAATAATATATTTGAGGTATTATAGTCAGAAAAGGGTATGAAAATATTAAGAGTTTTAGTCACTCAGACCAAAGAATAAGACACAGTTTTTAAATAGGAAATATGAGAAATGTATTAAAAGTTTTAGATAGGAATTGTGAGGAATATATAAAAAAATTCAGACTAAACTATATTTACATATTCCTTCATTGGGATTTCGTGCTGTAAAATAATAGCAAATATACAGGCCAAAAATGTCTGTCGAATGTCACTGGATTTAATTTTATTTTTGCTTAAAGGAATGAACTAAAATAGGTGTTTAGACACTATATAGATACAAGAACTGGGAAAAGTAGAGAAATTATTATCATACTTGTAACTACATTAAGACCTGATGGGTAATAAATATATCGCTTTTGGGTGTGTGTGTTTTCATCAAGGTTTGAATTTCGCGCAAAGCTACACGAGGGCTATCTGCACTAGTCGTCCCTAATTACAAGTGAAAGACTAGAGGGAAGGCAGTTAGTCAGCACCACCCACCGCTAACTCTTGGGCTACTGTTTTACCAACAAATAATTGGATTCATCGTCACATTATAACGACCTTACAGCTGAAAGGGGCGAGAATGTTTGGTAGGACGGAGATTCGAACTCTTGACCCTCAGATGGCGAGTCAAACGCCTTAACTACTTACCAATGCCGGGCTTTTTCATCAAGACTCGTTTAAAACATTCATAAAACATATTCTATAAATTCTCTTTTTTAAAATATTTTGTAACACGCCTGAAATATATGTACATAGTTACTGGTTATAGTTCGAAACATTTTATGCGCGATTAACAAGTTCTTCTTTCTACATTTATTCACTCATGGTATATTATTTTAAAGGTATTTTGATAAATATTAGTTATTATTATTATTATTGGACAGAAAACATATATTTAATATCAAGTAATAAGTCTGACCAACTATCAATTGTCATGTCTAGTTACCTATACAACCACGTATTGATTATGTATATGCATCTGGCCATCATCATATATATATATATATATATATATATATATCATAT
>NW_013665670.1:461372-479979 GCF_000517525.1 Limulus polyphemus | reverse complement strand
TACTACTAGTTACGTTTACGTTAACCTAACTAACTAACCTAACGTATTAGTATTATTAGTTATATGTACTACTCGTCGGTACCTACTCTATACTATATATATATATATATATATATATATATATCCATAATCAGTATTAAGATTTACTTTATTATGATGATTAAATTATATATATAAACAGTTTGTTTCGATGAAAATACTCAAAATATAAAAGTACTTCTAGCCTAATTAGCTTTATGAGCAGACTCGAGCGTGGCCTAGTGAATCCGACAGTCCCTGGTTTAAGTGGTAATTGTTAACAAACACGTTGCATATATTCAGCTTTGAATGCATTACAAGAGTGACTTTATTCTCACTATTCTGTTAAATAAGAGAAGTCGCTTCAGCCGGCGGGGCCCCCAAGTGGCACAGCGGTATGTCTGCGGACTTACAACGCTAGAATCCGGGTTTCGATACCCGTGGTGGGCAGAGCACAGATAGCCCGTTGTGTAGCTTTGTGTTTAATTACAAACAAGCAAATCAGCTGGCGGGAGTTTCCGGCTGGTGCATTCCTTCTGATTAGCAGTTCAAAATTAGGGAAGACTATGTTGAACCACAGGTGTCCTCGTGTCCCATTGAATTCAGGTGAACAAACGGGACCATGAGTGGTGCCTAACCTTGAAATTATCTTATTTCGCTTTATTAATTCGTATTACTTTTACCATCTAAAAAGAGGTATCGACGACAAAAAATGGTATCTTAAGTCGAGATGATTGTGAAAATAGAAAGTTCGCATAACCGTCAAACAATGCTGTAAAAATTTTATATACGTCAACTTTCGATTTATAAGAAAAAGAGCAAGTTTTCACAAACATATTTTGAACACATAAGTATCACAGAATCTATGAAAAACAATGACAATATCTAATAATACTTTGAAATAGTAGCAGCTTATAAGTCACATATACTAAGCAAAACTTCATTAAGATAATTTGTTAGACAATTTTTCTTTAAGGTAACATATTATGTTAAAAAAAAACATAGTTCTTTTCTGTTTTTCATAAATGTAATATTGAAAAGTAGCCTGCGATTCTACGAAACCGGTGTAATGAAGAAAAGAAAAAAGAAAGGTTTCATGTTTTGTTATACCTAACCATCTTAAAGTGAAACTTTGATGAGTAGTTTATACATGTACGTACGATGATTTCATTATCTAAGTATTTATCAATGTGTAATGTAACTAAAAAAGAAAGGTTCCATGTTTCGTTATACCTGAAACTTTGATTAGTAGTTTATACATGTATGTACTTGATTATTTCATTATCTAGGTCTTTATTAATGTCTAATGTAATTGAGTTGAAGACTCTTTCTCTATTATATTGAGAAAGGTCACTCAATAAGACACTCATACTAATTTATCTTTACGGTAGTGGAAGATATTGACAGGTAATTTTACAGGTGGAAAAATTTACAGCATTCAAAATATTAGAGAAAAATAAATTGTTGTTTTTTTTTTGCTATACAAACTTTGATGTCGTCGTTCAAAACCTAACGTTTTGTAAAAGATAAATATTTAAGGAGTTAATACGATAATACACATAGATAAAGTTTTGTAAAAATAAAATATTTAAGGAGTTAATACGATAATACACATGGATAAGGTTTTGTAAAAATTAAATATTTAAGGAGATAATACGATAATACACATGTATAAAGTTTTTGATTATAATAGGAAAAAAATTCTTATTTCTCCAACAGGTTGTTAAAATGCTAGCTGTAGTAGTTGCTGTCTTTGCGACTTTGTGGGTGCCATATAGAGTCCTGGTGGTGTACAACTCCTTCGCCAAACAGCGTTATATGGAACCGTGGTTCTTGATGTTCTGTAAGACCATGATCTTCATTAATAGTGCTATCAATCCAATCCTGTATAATGCTATGTCTGTCAAGTTCCGGCGAGCTTTTGCACGAATGCTGTCTTGTGGTCAGAGAGATCAACGACTTCGGGGTCCATACATCAGTGCTTCTGGATCTGTTCGTTACAACCCAAGTATACTAACGACCACGGTGAGCAGAACCGCATCCTGTAGAGTGGAGCAGCTGCAGCTTCTGTAATATGTATACGTGTGGAGACGATTAGTTTTAGAAGTTTGTTTGAGCGTAAAATCGTTGACTATTCGAAATTCACTGGAATACATAAAACTTAACGGTTTATATCCAATAATTATAATTCATTTAACAAGAGAAAAAAATAAGTACTAATATTCTTTGTAAGGGCCTTGAAAACACACAATATTTCATATAATGGCTCATCTAAAAAAGAAAAAACTACAAACTTATTTTACAAAACGTTAGTTTTGCTGACATTATAGGCCTAGAAGCACAAATGAAATGGTCAAATGCCAGAATTTATCTTAAATATTGTTAAATTCTTTGATGACGCTACAGCATTTCTGTAAGTTGCTTATATAGTAATTGTTACATTTAATTATATTATTCTCATTACAATTCGATTTTATAAGTTGAGGTAGGACATTATTATGCAATGTCCTGGAGATACTTTGAGGAATGGATATTATTACAAATATACTATTATAAGTTGAGGTAGGACATTATTATGCAATGTCCTGGAGATAATTTGAGGAATGGATATTATTACAAATATACTATTATAAGTTGAGGTAGGACATTATTATGCAATGTCCTGGAGATAATTTGTGGAATGGATATTATTACAAATATACTATTATAAGTTGAGGTAGGACATTATTATGCAATGTCCTGGAGATAATTTGTGGTATGAATATTATTACAGAGACGATTCAACGTCTTTGACCGTTTATATTCGACGTAACTTACCTAATATCCAAACATCTCTAATTAAAGAACAATGAGTTGAGGATTTAACAAATATGTACAACCAAGAACCCAATATAAGCATCAAAGGGCAAAAGGTTAAACAAATAGCAAAATTGGAAAATAACTATGGCACTTTTCAGATTGTAAGCTACTTACGAACGATAAATTATCACAAAACAACAACAACAACAAAAAACAAGATAGTAGAAGAGTAGGAGGACATTTGATAATACAGAAACATTTCTATTTTGTGTCACTACCCCCTAAACTGGCGAAACATGCATTTCAAGATAATAACTTTGCCCCTGATAAAGAATGGTTCACCTTTCAAAAGCTTTCGGGTTATAGGGTTTTGTATTTTAGGATAATAAGTAGGATAAGTATCACAATAACTTCGATAATGATTTTAATCATGTCATTCTTTGTCGCTCACCCTGCTGGCGAATCCTTTGATTCATTTTTAAACTGTCTGAATAGCAGCGCCCAATTGCGTCTTCTCCCCCCTCCCCACCAGTGACATAGCGATATGTCTGCGGACTTGCAACACTAGGAACCGGATTTCGATATCCGTGGTCGACAGAACACAGATAGCTCATTGTGTAGCTTTATGCTTTTCATATCAGTTATTTAAGATACATCAAATATTATGCTATGTACACCTCTAATACGCGGAAGAATTATGCCTTTTAGAAGAAAATTAAGACAGATAATAATTTCAACCTTTTCACTCTTTTTTGGCCTAATACAAGAGTGTATAACAGCATTTCAACTCCCCTGTACATGTTATTTATCATCTTCTTTACTTGATCATTATTTATCACATTTTATTATTAATGACACAGTAACTAGTATGGTTTATAAATGTTTGCACTGCTTTAGAAAAGCTTAGAGATGGTGAGAAGGAACATTACGTAACACAAAATATTCCAACTACAATCTTCCACAGTTTTTCTGGGCCCGGCATGGCCAGGTGGTTAGGGCACTCGACTCGCAATCTGAGGGTCGCGGGTTCGAATCCCTGTCACACCAAACATGCTCGCCCTTTCAGCCGTGGGGGCGTTATAATGTGACGGTCAATCCCACTATTCGTTGGTAAAAGAGTAACCCAAGAGTTGGCAGTGGGTGGTGATGACTAACTGCCTTCCCTCTAGTCTTACGCTGCAAAATTAGGGATGGCTATCGCAGATAGCTCTCGTGTAGCTTTGCGCGAAATTCAAAAACAAAACAAACAAATCCACAGTTTTCCTAAAGACAAGCATGTTTAGAGTGAAAGAAATGAACTTTATTGAATTATAAGTTTTAGCTACGGTATTTGATATTTTGCCTATTTTCTAATAATTTAAGTTTTAATTTCTAGACGGTTTGTTTGCTTGTTTTGATGTTAATCGCAAAGAAACACAATTGGCTATTCCTGCTGTATCGAAAGTGTTAGAAGCCTTCAGACTTCCCGCTGAGTCACTAGAGGCTTTTCGTGATGGAAATTTTATTTTTTCTTTGGTGTAAAAGCTACTGTTCTTTATTTTTGCAGACTCCAGAATAATCTATTGAGTTTCGGTTACCCTAGCACATGAGTTGAAGTATAGAATATAACAGGATTTAGAAAAAATGTACAATTCAAAAACCAAAATATGTAACAAATTGAAAAATGTAAGTACAAAAACAGTAATGACAGAACAACACGAGAAAATGTATATATATGTGATTACTTATCTTAGCCTAAATAAACTATTTTTCGGTGGAATGACAGTTATTCTTCAATAACAAGTAAATGCAGTTTGTTGAAGTATTTGAGAAACATACTTCAATTATAACGTTACTTCACATTTATATAATTATCTTCAGGCTATGGTGAAGAGAATAAACAGCCAATAGTATCACTATATTTAATCCCTGAGAGATAATTAGGATCTAAAAATTCAAGTATCACATTAGAAATGTTACTATTTTCAAATTACATTACACGTTGATACTTACAAGACTGTGCAAAAAAAAGAGTTGAAATGAAACTATCAAAGTTTAACGTTTTTGTAGATAGATATTTCCTTCATTAGCAACAAATGAAGTGCTTATAAATTTTCATTCTTTAAAAAAACATTTATTGGCCCAACATTCGTTTGTTTTCAGAAAAAGAGAAGTGAGTCTGATAAAAAGAGGTCATAAGCTCATTTACCACTTCTGCACGACGATTTTTATATTTTTTTATGAAATATGAAATGCTTAGTTGTAAGAATATTCAATTGATAATGGAAGGAATATAAATGTAGCCTATTATATTATTTATCGTACACTTATAGTAAGTTACTGACATTATATATATATATATGTAATATTATACACATTGTATCCTTTTATGCATTTATGTAAAATATTATTTACTGCGTTCACTGAGGAATTGTAAAACTTAAGTTTTACCAGTTAATCTGAGAAAGGTTTCAGAAGAGGAGTTAGTATCTTGTTCAGTAAATATTGAATGTGAAGGTAAGAAATCCAGTTATATTTAATTAGTATGTTTTACCATTGTAAAATCTCATTTTTTATTTATTATTATTATTTCTTTCTTTTCATAACTAAAATTTAAATCACTATCAGAGTGTCTTTCCACCCCACCCACCTCCACTTTCTATACATCTGAGGCCTGAGGTAATTGTCTCATTTGTCCTATCTATTTCAACAGAATTAAATTTAAGTATTATACTTTTTGTTCCTGGTAACGTTTTTCTAGAATTTTACAACAGATATTAATCACAGTGTGTGGTTCGGACTGAACAGACCTTAAGTGCTTTGAGAAGTGTGTAGCCTTATCTTTGATTCATAGCCGATTTTGAATCTGCCCTATGATTTATAGATTAATTTTATTTAAGGAATGTTCAAATAGTTATTTTTTTTTTAGCTCCAGAGTTTTCGTTTTGTTCTTTTTAATGAGATCCACTTCTGAAAAAAAATTAAGTAAAATTTGATAAACTACATAATGAAAACTATTAATTTTGTGTTTCTTATTAAATATAAAGCTGTACAGTCTAATATCTATGCTTTACCAACCGCAGGGATTGAATCCATAAATTTAGAGGTATAAATAAGCCTTCTAGCTTATTGCTGAGCGATTCGGGTAAAATTATTAATATACACGAAACCTACCTTTATTTTATAAATTACTAGTAATTAAAATGAAGATTGACTAAAGTTAAAGGCAATTCAAATTAATTTTTCTTCGCTAGATTAAACATTTGTTATTGAGGAAACATTAAAGCCAGAAAACTCTGTTTGATGTACAGAGCATACCTCCGTCTTTCTTTTATATCTGATTCATCCAGGTATATATGTAGTTTTGAATTATACTTAGATAGAATTCTGTAAGTTACTTGTGGGTCGATATTGGATTAGTGTAATTGGTTATTTATTAACTCACCGTACAAACTTGCTCAAAGCTGATACTTGGTTCATTTATAGTTGTAAGTTGATATATTTATTTTATACATGCATACTCTGTAATCTAACAACTATTTTTCATGTTGCTGAGCTTGTTTACAACGATTTATTTTTAACACTAATTAATGCCACATGCTTCATTTAAAAAAAAACCTGAACCTAGATGTTTGTGAAATAATGTTGGGGAAGAAATATGTCGTAGTTATGACTACCCTCCTCTTAAATATACAAAGGATAGGTTAGTTTCATTAAAATGTTAAGCGCAATGGACATTCTGAGTTTCTGAGCTGTTCATTTTATTGTTCTTTTATATTTAAGTTTTGTCTCATTGTACATTTAATGTTTTATAACCTTATTTATACTTGAAATATAAATTGAATTATTGAGAAGAGATGTCTCATTCGTATGGAATGAAATCTAGGACGTTTTGTTTTGGATAAATAGTGATTAGAAACAAATAAATCTAACCCTGTTATTCACTGCAATTCACAGAAAAAAGTCACTGTGACTTTGAATCTAGATCAAGGCCAATCAAGAGTTCAACTATTTGGAGAAGACTAGCGCTTGTTTTATTTTATTAGAAGTTATTCAAAAACAACAAAAACATTGTGACCAAACAAAAATACGGACACAAGCAAATGATGAAACGGAACGCTTAGCCTAATCTTACTGTATTTTCGGAGGTTATATATCATTTACAAAACTCATTACCGGCCAATTAAAAGAGAAAATATGTTTCCATGATTTAAGTTCCAAAAATCTTCATCGTCTCTCAGCTAGTGAAGATTTCTAAAGGAAGTCATAAAAGAAGATTTTGTACAGGCTCAAAATATCAAATACAAATATTTACTATGTATGTCAATTCCAAGTCTTTTGTTTTCTTTTCAAAGTTAGAAGGAACATACTTTTAATTTATACATAACTGTCATCTGACGATCAAGAAATTGTGTAGGTCTATCGAAAAAAGTGTATGTTTAGATCTTCTGACCTGATTATCTGAATGAAAATGTATAAGTTATTCATACTTTAAAAAAATGTCGACTTTTCGTGCTCAGTGGTTAGATTTAGCTGTGGATAATTATGCAACCTATAAAACATTATGACAAAAATAAAACTATTAAATTGTATATTTGGATACCACATACTAGTGTATTTTGGTAAGAATATCCCAACTACGTGGTTAATTAATCTAATCAACCAGTATTTCACACAAAATCTTCCTCATCAAATGGGATTTCTTTCTCGATAGAGAAATAATTAAAACACCTGTTTCTGGTATTGCTACATGTTAATGTTCAGTACATTAGCGCATGTTTTAATGTCATACTCTGTGACATATTCTATGAATTAGAAATAACCTTATATTCATGTTAAGAATTTTTCAATTGCTACTTGTTATTATTTACTTATTAGTGATCAAAATGTTTATCGGAGAACATTAAGAATTCTAAGCTATTAGAATATATTCATCTCAATGTCATAGTTCTCGTGTTAAATGTTTTAGCATAATAACGCAATGTTATGTACTAATCCCTTACTTCCTATAAGTACACGTAGGCTGTAGAAATGTGAGAGTGCCTTTATTGTTGAAACATCCTGATAATTACATTGTTGTGAAAGCTACCATATCCATATACCTGTGTTACAATTAATATTCTCTCTTACACGTGATTTGTTTTGGGTTATTGCAACTTGATGTAAATGTTATGCATGAATAAAGAGCTTGAACCTAATGTTCTGTGTTTATCCTAACCATTTTCCGCAAAACTACAAATCATTTAACTAATTTTATGACATATAGACAGTTCTAATTCAGAACATTTAATAAAAATCTGTAGTTTATTACATTGTTGAAGGTGATAATTCTGAAGAACATTTCTAATCAAAACGTAGAGAAAGTGGATATGATTGCGTTTGTTGATTCATGGATAATTTTCTAGTAGTCTTACAACTTTCTATTCTTTCTGTGCTTGCTTTAATTCACGATCGTTAGCACTGAGTGTGTTTCAATGGATCATTCTGATATTGTTAAGCTAGCACTGATGCTTTTATCAACCTAAAGATTGTTCCCAGAAGGTAAACAACAACGTTATATCTCGATCTGTCGCATCTTAAGTATCAGATTATTAGATTATAGAAGATTAATCGGCAGCAGTGAGAAACCACGATCTTAAGTCACTCATGCGTGACGAAACTTGAAAGTATTTTTAGGATAGCTGATGTCTAACACGTCTGTTTCTGGTATTGCTACATGTTAATGTTCAGTACATTAGCGCATGTTTTAATGTCATAATCTGTGACATATTCTATGAATAAGAAATAACCTTATATTCATGTTAAGAATTTTTCAATTGCTACTTGTTGTGAAGCTAATCTATTCTGTTGATATTGGGTGCAACTGTATTTTTATTTGGTTTCGACAAATTTGTGCATTACTGGATATTTTGTTGTTGTGTTCAGGAAAAAAATAAACATTAAACAATAAATATATTTCATCTTCTAACTTTCTATTTTCATTTTATCTCTCGCAGGGTGATAAAATATAATGATTTAATTGGTTAAATAACTATTTGAAGCACGTTTTAAGCTGCGACAGAGCACTTTTAAACCAAGTAGCAAACTGTTGTTTCAGTGGTAGGTTGATTCAGAAGGGTTAAATTATTAGCTGTTCCAAAAATAAGGATAAAAATCATAATCAAGTCACATATTTTACAAGATTTGTTTTTTCTTCGAAATGCTAACGGTTAATACATATTAATAATAGCCCGTATATATATATATATATATAACACATCATTGACTTATAAATCTTGTTTGGTGTTTAAATACAAGATAACTAATTTATCACAAAATCGATATTCATATAGCGTTGGCTACTTTAATAAGCACACATATTGTATCGTTGTGATAAAAAAAAAATCTTACTACATTTCATCTATCGTTCTGTGAGTCTCTACCGCCACCAACTTAGTAATGATCCAGATGTGGTGCTATGAAACTGAGTTTCTACCCGCCACCAACTTACTAATGATCCAGGTGTGATGCTATGAAATTGAATCCCTATCTGTCACCAACTTGGTAATGATCCAGGTGTGGTGCTATGAAACTGAGTCTCTAGCTGTCACCAGCTTGGTAATGATCAGGTGTAGTTTTACGATTTCAATGGCATACAACTGCTTTCAAAACATCAGCTGTCTAAAAGTGTTGTCAGCACAGACATTCCTCGAGAAAATTTAAAATATGGAAGTCACAGGATTCTTACTTAAGATTATATGCGGAATGGAGAAAGACCTTTCATAAAAACTTTTCAATTGGAGCTGTCACAAAATGAGAAATAGAGGATCTGGTATTATCTTGTTGCAGAAGAGCATCTACTAGCTGAGGAAGGGTATTGGCCTATTAACATGTCCATTCGTAGGCTGTAGTTTACTTATATCCAGCAAATGGATAAGAAAATACCATTTTTTTATGAACGTCCACTCAACTGTAGATTATGTGCGGTTAGTGGAATTTCCTCACTCTCACAGTCTGCTGATGAGGCGACATACCTCAAAATATTGGCAGTGCAATTGGCAATAGAAATACATAATTTGGTACAGACGTGGACAGAAGCATGCTTTTTATCATCTATATTGTGCCAGCTCACATATTTCACTGACTCTAATCACTGGCGATTAATATATGACTTCGTAATAACACATTTATTATATCTATGTCTGTATTTAGTTTATTAGAAATTAAATGAACTGCAATATGTTAGTACATTTCACGGTATATATCTGTTAAAATATATTATTTGAATTAGGTATTCTCTTAGTTGTATAAATATGACTTAATGTGCGTGATGTGCGTATTATTACTTGGAAAATGTGTGTACAGAGTACAGCAGAAATGTATATAAAATTAAAAGGTGAGAGGTAAACTTTAAGATGGGTTAATGATAAATTGAAGAACGAGACTGTATGATGTATAAAAATGATTAGGAACAGCGAAAACTATAAGATGTAAAGCTTAATATGTTTTAAAATATTAATTAACTACAATGTAACTATTTTACTGGGAAGGTATATAGTTGTTATATTTTACAATAAAAATAGGCCTATATGTAATATGTATTGTTCTTTGCTTTCACAGTCTCTTATATTTTTATATGAAACTAAAATGGGTAACAATATAACACAAAATTACCTTTTTGACGCGACTACAAACATTCAGCTTGAACAGCATCTAACACATTGCATATCAATGCAACGTTGTAGTAAAAAAATCACTTAGGTAAAATACAAAATTGTCTATTGATTACATTGTCACAAGTATTGCACACAATATTTCTGGCTAGTGTGAAATATTATAAACCTTTATGTGAAAAATGAAGACATGCAATACGTATCTCACAATAAAAATACAATATACACAAACTAGGCTTATAACATAAAAAACACGATAAATGACAGTATTCTTAGCATAAATGATTATCTATATATAATATGTAAAAAGTAATCAATTACTGAAAACTAGAACTAAATGAATTACATAATACTATTTGAAAACAGTAAAAAGTATGCACTTCGTAAATATGTAATATAGATACCTAAGTATACTTATGTATATTTTGAGTCTCCCTTTACACATTCGTACCGTGATGAGCAGCCCATCTTTCAACCACAGTGTACCAGTTCATAGCAAAACTCTGATTCCTCAGGTGCCTTTGTCCGTATGGGATAGAAAATACCATAGTTCTTTTTTGATATCCAAATGAGGTCATGGGTCAATTTGACTCAATGTTAAAATTCTGTCTCTGAACCCTTTAAGAATACTTGCGCCATCTTAATTAATTCTACCATCTTCCCCATGATTGTTATACTATTCCGCCTCGCTGTATTGTTATCTAAGAAAATTAGTATTAAGTCGTAATATTTTCGAAGAGATAATAAGGATATGACAAAAATCCGTCTTGGCTCCATCGATTTAGTACTGGCTTGATTACTTGTAATAGAATAATGTTGTTTCTGGGTTTAGCTATTTCACAATATACTAATATATTCGTTTTACAAATGCCACATAGAAATCCGTTGCTTTAACTAAAAAATAAACCATTAATGAGTTTTCGGTAAATCTACAGATGACTGTGTGAAATATAGATGCTTTAGGATGCGAGAGCAAGTCCATTAGAACGGAGTTGAAAAAATATTTTAACATAATTTATAAGCAGTAAACACAACGAGAAGTTCCCATAGAAAAGTTGCTAATGACATTTTAAAAACATGCATAGAAAAAAATGAAAATTTAAGCCTAACAAAAAACACAAACTAAAAATATCGATACTTTAAACTGGAAATATTTCTTAAATGATTAATAATCAATAAGTAAATTAAGCATTTAATATTTATTAATGTAAAAATGAATGTTTTGACTAATTTGCACGGTATAGTAGTTAAAACTATAAGGCTTCGTTTTCTGTTGGTTTAAGAATACCCACACTTACGGTCAACAGAGTAAAGATTTTCTTCAATAAAATCAAAGGATTTTATAAAATATGGTAGAAGGAACTGAAACGATTACTTTTCACAAAAGCTTACACAAGACGTTTTCCAGATTACAGAAAAATCACACTGAAACTATAGGGCGCATTTATCCACTTCACGAACAAAATTAATTTTCTAGGTATTGCATGTAGTAATCGGTTTATCTGGAATTTACGTATAAGTGAAATATAAAAAAGCATTTAAGAATTCTCTACGACAAAAAGAAAACCGTGTTCTCGGTTGTAAAATTTCCACTCTCCTACTTATCTGTAAAGTCTACATTAGTTTGTTTGTTTGAAGTTAAGCACAAAGTTACACAAAGGACTATTTGTGCTTTGCCCACCACGGGTATCGAAACCCGGTTTCTAGCGTTGTAAGTCCGCAGACGTACCGCTTTGCCACTGAGGGGCGTTTACATTAGACCACCCGTGGAATGCAGCTGTATGATAACTTGTGATATCTCTGACAGTATTTTACATGGCTTACAAGCACTTCAAAAACGAGCATTAAGAATAGAACTTCACCTCCCTAGTTATATCCTCTATGCTATATTGATAAATGTTTGAGTATCTCGTCGATTAAAAAATATTTCTGAATAGAACTTCACCTCCCTAGTTGTATCCTGTATGCTATATTGATAAATGTTTGAGTATCTCATCGATTTAAAAATACTTCTGAATAGAACTTTAGCTCCCTAGTTATATCCTGTATGCTATATTGATAAAAGTTTCAGTTTCTCATCAATTTAAAAATACTTCTGAATAGAACTTTACCTCCCTAGTTATATCCTATATGCTATATTGATAAATGTTTGAATTTCTCATCGATTTAAAAATACTTCTGAATAGAACTTTACCTCCCTAGTTATATCCTGTATGCTATATTGACAAATGTTCGAGTATCTCGTCGATTAAAAAATACTCCTCAAATTAGCTTCCACATTTTACAGGAAACCACAAAAAAAAGAAAGAAATCCTCTCTCGGCCCAGTTTTCTGCTATAGCAGTTACTTCGTCCTAATGGCAAAAATGTATTTCACCATTCAATTTATACTCAACAGACAATGTCAAATCCCTTGGCATGTTAACAGCACTAGGCAACTTAGCTCATTGTTTTATCTGAGTATATGTAAGGTATTTTTTCGACATTTTGATAACTTGTCGTTGCTTTTTTTCAACTTCAGGATTCAGCTTGGGCACTGGTTGGGTTGATTTTTTGGCGCTCGCTCAATGATAGTGTGGTTTTCTCGTGGAATTCCAGTTTTCCGCTACATCGTATACTTGGCGTTTGATCTAAGGATCCCCGCCACCTACAGATAGCCAACGCACATCATCACCGCCGACTTCATCGATATCCTTCTTCTTTGCTCGTTCAGACATTTATTGACATATGTTTTCGCCATTCAGTAAAAACTATCTCTCGGTTGTATTTCGAGATGTATGTTTTGCTCTGCATATCATATATACCACGAGTGGGGCGAAAGGAAATTGCTTAACTTCCGAGCACTTCGGGTATTAAATCCCGATTTTTACCACTATAGATTGGGATTTAGGAAGGTTCTGAAAAACATTTCCTGGTTTTTTTTTGTGAATTACTTGGTGAAATATACTAATATTCGACATATTAAACTAGTGTAACTTAATATTACTTTGCTCAAACGTTGACTATGTCTTTTATTTAAAAAACAAGAAACGATTATCCAATTGTTCTACAGATAGCCTATACAAGTGAAGCTCTGACGTATACAAATTATACTTTAAATGTCGTTTTTTCTTATTCACTCTGAGGCTTATATTTATAATTGACTTACATTCTAGTAGATAGAACGGCGGTTAGCTTATTTGATGCTTAAAAAGTTTCTATACTAATACCTTTCCTGTTGTACTTTTCCAAGTGATATCATAAACCAGAACCTAAACTACATCGGATAAGTTTCTTTTAATAATATTACTACAGCGCTAAGTATTTATAACTTCAAAACTACCTGTAGTGTTTTTAAATCCTCATAATAATTTTAAGTATAATTTTCATGTATATTTGAACATCTTTCTCAAAGATAATCTCATAAGCCAACATTTAACAGATTTCTTTGTGTTCTGTCATCGGCGATGTAATATATTTTTTGCCACTCAAGGTTTTTTTTTGAAAGTTCTTATAAGCCTTGAATTTATTCAAAGGAAAAAGTAATACAAAATCTCTTGAACAGCAAAAAAAAAAAAAAAAGAGAAGAAAAAATACGAGAAAGTCAAGCTAAGAAACTTTTGTGAAAGCAGCTTTCCTGTGTAAAGTTGAAAAAATCCGAACACATTTCAAAGAATTGTACT
This sequence comes from Limulus polyphemus, assembly GCF_000517525.1. Lineage (NCBI taxonomy): Eukaryota > Metazoa > Arthropoda > Merostomata > Xiphosura > Limulidae > Limulus > Limulus polyphemus. The sequence continues at coordinate 465,870 of NW_013665670.1, read as the reverse complement.
TTTTAAGGATGCTTTTATCAAACAATAAATAATTAAAAAATTCAGTCATCGTATGGAACCGTACAAAATATATAATATAAAAAAAAATTGAAATCATAATTTGTCGTAAGATTAATAAATCCCCTGAAATGTTAATTAAAATATTCGTGTAATTGTTAAAGAAATACTATTAACATATACGAGAAAAATGGTTATATTTGTTTCAGACAATGTTTTCAGCTAATAATATTACGTAATTTGTTTGAACCTATATATATATTAGCTTTTAAGAAATAGCTGGCCAAACTAATGCTTGCAATTTGTAATCTTAGCAACAAATTTAAAAAACAACAACAATAAATCATAAAAATAAAACATTTAACAGCTTGGTTTGTTACCCGTATTTTCACAGTTCTTCTCTATCACATCTCCTACTGTCATGCTCTGATTACATTATTGTTTGTTAATTTGGCCTACAATGGAATTATTCTGTACTAGATGAAATATTCTTGTTCCTTAGGTAATATTACCTTTATTTGAAAATAAATGATGTTTCCCAAAATGTGGGTTGAACCTTAAGCTCTAAGTTTATTAAGTTTTTCTCCAATGATATTGAAACGAACTTGCATAACTGAATTAAAGACGTATAATTATTATATTTAGATTTGAATTTAGCATAGTAACAATAATAATAAATGGAAACCAAGAAAAAATATATAATCTAGTATAAACCAATTACTAAAAAGTGAGCAATATATTCGAAATCTGATAAAAGATGGTCCAGGTATCACCTGCATATCTCCGGTAGTACGAATGTTTGAAAGACATTGGATATTCTTATTGCCATTATTTCTGTCCACCTAGTCAACTATGAGTTCTAGAATAGATGACAAAAGAGGATTTAATATAAGACCAATTTTTAGAACTGCAAATACATTTTTGTGGTTTCCAAGACGTGACATGTTTCTTACAATAGAAGAGAACAGGCCTGTCTTGTGGAGACGCGACATGATGTATCTTACAATAGAAGAGAACAGGCCTGTCTTGTGGAGACGCGACATGATGTATCTTACAATAGAAGAGAACAGGCCTGTCTTGTGGAGACGCGACATGATGTATCTTACAATAGAAGAGAATAGGCCTGTCTCGTGGAGACGCGACATGATATATCATACAGTAGAAGAGAATAGGCCTGTCTTGTGGAGACACGATATGATGTAGCTTACAATAGAAGAGAATTGGCCTGTCTCGTGGAGACGCGACATGATGTGTCTTACGATAGAAGAGAATAGGCCTGTCTTGTGGAGACACGACATGATGTATCTTACAATAGAATAGAATAGGCCTGTCTTGTGGAGACACGACATGATGTATCTTACAATAGAAGAGAATAGGCCTGTCTTGTGGAGGCGAGACATGATATATCTTACAATAAAAGAGAATTGGCCTGTCTCGTGGAGACACGACATGATATATCTTACAATACAAGAGAATTGGCCTGTCTTGTGGAAATACGACATGATGTATCTTACAATAGAAGAGAATTGGCCTGTCTCGTGGAGACGCGACATGATGTATCTTACGATAGAAGAGAATAGGCCTGTCTTGTGGGAATATTCATGGAATACACTACAGTGTTTCCTTGTTTTCGATTAAATACGCTAAATAAAATAGTAAAACTAACCGCAGTTTTTAAAAGAAAAAGATAAATAAAGAAATGCTAGAGAGATGTACACTATACATTTAGAACAAAAATATATGTACAGAAAAAAAAAATCTGTAAAATCAGTATATAACTTAACTGTACAAAGCCGAAAGACATTTTAAGTAATAAAATTAATCTTATTTCCACCTTTGATTATATTTACTTTATTATAAGGCATGGTATGTTATATATTTTTGTGAAAATATGTCCCTAAAACTTTTAGATATGAAATTTAACGCTGAATGAATTGTCTTGTAAAAGGAAGTATATATATATATATATATATATGATGGAGCTATTTTTTTTTTCTTTTAGCAATGAAAACAGCAGAGCTATTATCAAGAAGCACAACCATCAGATAAAGCTTTACCGGACGTAGTGAAACGGTCTGTAACGACGTTGTGAGTCTCCAAAAATTGTTTTAAAGTTATGTACTGAACCTCTGTAGTTTAAGATCATTATTTTAGTATGTCTTTGTTAATAAGGTCGTCAATATCTATATAAATATAATAGTGCTATCTTTGACTGTTGTACGTCCATTTAACTTTTTCGCAGGATGTTGATTGATCTTTACCAAAATAAGTATGGAGGTTCATTAGGTCCTTGCGGGGGTACATATAAATTTTCAGTTTTGCATTTTGCGGTATTTATGTGCGCTTTTGCGTTTTTTACCACTACTTCACCACTGTAAATGAATCTTCCTCAAAGTTAGTGCGGTTTTTATGGGTTCATTGAGTCTATGGGGAGATACATACATAATTTCAGTTTAGCAGTTTTTATGGGTGTAATAGTGGGTTTTTTACCACTACTTCGTCCCCTGCTGATGAATCTTCACCAAATTTGGTTTGAAGGTTTCATTCGGTCTATGGGGAGATACATACATAATTTCAGTTTGACAGTTTTTATGGGCGTTTTTACGTTTTTCTACCACTACTTCGCCTCTCATTGATCGATCTTCACCAAATTTGGCTTGAAGGTGTTTTGTATCCATGCGGAGAATCAAGCAAAGTTACGGTTTCACATTTTGTTTTGCAGTTTTTATGGGCGTTTTTGAGATTTTTACAATTACAAATAAGGGAAGCAACTTTTTATGTTCTAATATAACCTTTCATTAATCATGAATTTACATAACTTACGTTCAGAAAAATAATCTTAATAGAATCACATGAATTAACATTATTATAAATAGCATAAAAAATCTTAATTATTACTTTTTCTTTATAAACTTGCTTGATATTTAGTTCAAGAAAGAATATTTGAAATAAGTTTACCAAGGTTGATATTTATTTAATATAATATATTTATACTCGAGCTGAGTGCGGTCTAGTTGCTAGCGTGCAGGATTGGATGTCCGAGAATATATGGTTCGCGTCCCATTGAGGCAAAAGCGCGCTACACGCTTTGGGGCCGAGAATGAGTGATGGTAAAATCTCCCTCTTTGATTAGAATAACCCCCAGATTGCCCATGGGTGAAGTAGACTAAATTACTTTCCTTTGGCTCTTCGCGTTTATAAGTAGAAACGGATAGCGCAGATAACTTTTATGTAGTGTAGCACGAATATCTGAAACAGTTATGGGCTGGGCGTGACTTAATTTATAAGTAGAAACGGATAGCGCAGATAACTTTTATGTAGTGAAGCACGAATATCTGAAACAGTTATGGGCTGGGCGTGACTTAATGGTTAGACTGCTCTGACTGTGAATCTATGGGTTTTGGGTAAATGTACTATTGCTGTAAACACACATTTCGTACGTTGGCTTGATATTTCATGTCAATACATCAATTTATTTGTTCTTTCCTCTATAAATGTGAGCCTTCAAGCATTTGCGAGATAATTCATCACAAACTTACACCTCCAAGAAATATTTTCAGGCTGAAACCGCCAATAGTAAAACTTCTGATAATGTTTCTTTTGATATGCACACAACCTACGTGTTTGCTATTTTTTTTTCCTGAAATAATGCATTTAAGAAAACATTTTTGTCATACATAAATTCCGAATCATATCATAGCGAATAATAGGGTTAGCTACAGAAGAGTTCTTGTCACGTACATGCCATGACTGATTGTGTCGAAAATATTAAAGACTGTATCCTTCTAAACGGTTCCTTGCTTGAGCTTGTTCAAGTACGTAATTTATCTTTGTTGGGATCGTTAGTTTCTCTTCGACTGTCTACTGTTACTGATGAGCTGATAACTAACTGTGAACTCAAAGGCTATGAAATGAGCATTGGCTTTGGAATACAACAAAAATTTCAAAGGATAAATCTCTTTCAAACAAACTTCTCGTGTCAGGTCATTTCCACGATAAAAAAAAAAATATTTCCTGTTTAAAATATAATATGGGGGTTGAAAGTAAACATTTATTCAGTAAACGATGACGATTTTGCGTATATACAGACAATTTTTGATTAAACAATTAAATGAAACTTATACGTTCCAGAACCATCCTGTTTTCCGAAAACGGTTAAACCAATTCTTTGAATTTATCGAGCATGTAATAACAATATTTTCGTAATTTGGGGTCCTTGCTGTTTCCTAAAAATTTTTCAATAACATCTTTAAAGGTAATTCACTCTTCTTTTTCAACGTTCCTTGTTGTTCTTTTGAACTGTTCATCTGAAGTCAATTTCCTAATTTGCGGCCAAAAAATAATCCCTTCTTTAAGTTTCGTTTCTGAAAGAGCTGGGGATTGCCCACATAGATATTTGACACACTCGTCATCTTTGTCTAAGGCTTTTACAAACTGCTTCATCAAGCCCAGTTTTATGTGAAGTGGAGGTAATAGGACTTTCTTTGTGTCAACCAAACTT